>NW_026712326.1:7277845-7718576 GCF_030504385.1 Musca domestica
ATTTGAAGTTCGTCAGGATACTACAGCCTATGACAGAAAATTGTCTGTGCAGGTCCACGTTTTCCTGGTACCTCACTAAATTGCGGTATTTTGATTATTTTACCTACATTGTAAACAGATTTCAGGTTTCGCACTTGATTATTGTAATAGCTTATGACAAAAGTTGCCTATGCAGGTCCACGTCGTCGTATAGACCCTAATATACGGCTACATTCGGTATTTTTAAGATTTTAACAGAATTTTTAACGGATTTCATGTTTTTTTTTTGAAAATTGCCAAATTTGTACCACATGGTGGAGGGTATTGAAAGTTCGGCCCTACCGATATTACAGCTTTTTCACAGTTTAATTATACATTTTCTAAAGTTTTTCTACACCCTGAAACATTATGGTGCGATGATCACGAAATTTTGCATGGGTTTAGGGTCAGAATCAAGGGACAAAAGATTAAAATTTTCCTGATTTTGTCGATCTACAGGTCACAATTAAAAACCAATCGATACGTTATTTTGAATGAGAAGAGGGTTAAGTACAGGAAAGTAATCTAGCATTTTGGATGACCATTGGATTATATTTAGCTGTAAAATGGACCACACTTTCGTGAGAAATTGCTTGGAATACCTAAATATTTGGTCAAAAAGTTACGGGTAGAGCTCTATGACATCATATCAAAAACGAAATCTTTCAAAATAGATTTGGACATAAGGGGCCATATAACATATTATAGTATTGTACGGTATCATGGTAGGCCCGCAGGACCACAGCCTTTGGTTACTTCTTAAAACTTGTATTTAAATTCAAAATATTATGACGCTATTTTCAAAATCTTTAATTGACGCAATGCTTAACTTTCTTTAAGTGTAATAATAACCTCAAGCATATGGCTTCAGAGGGTATATATCGTATTATATGGCCATAACGTGCCTCATCAAAATAACACTTTCAAGCCCTAGGTCGCTTTGGCCCAAATCCGTCCGCCTGAAAGGAGTATGTGATTTGGTCCAAACTTGGTACATTGCAACATTATTATCAAACTTACCTCGAGTTCGGTCCACTTCTTCTGGTACCTCCACCACTAAAGGTCAAAATTTCCGTAGAAAATAATTTCCTAATAGAACAAGAAAGGATCATCCAATTCTGCAAATAGATGAGGTGCGAAAATTGAAAATATAGGCTTACTCCCCTCACTCAAGTACATTCCCCATAAATTTCGAATATTTATATCTACTGGTGAGATGGAAAAAACTGCAACTGGAAGCAAGTTTGGCACTAAAAATATCAAAGTGTCGATCACCTCAAGCAAGCGCTTCGCCGGGAATGGGCCAAAATACCACAGAACACATTCTGACAGCGTGAGACGGTTTCATTGGCCGTTTGAAGGCCATAAATTGTGCCAAAGGTGACCAATTCGAACAAATCTAAACTTATTTTAAAAGCTGATGACATTTCCCACATTTTTGCTTTCATTTAATAAAATTTAAAAAAAAAAATATGTAAATATTATGGCGTTTGACTTTGATGCATTTTTTTATCTTACCCTGTAGTCTTGATCAGCGCTGAATTCTTAGTCGATGTCATATAGCCCCCATACCTACTTATTATACCTCCCCAAACTCTTTATTTTGACTGTAATCACACTTTCTTACAGAATAGTATGATATATTTGGTATTTATAGCATATAATTGTTCTACCTGCGTATTTGGAGCTCACATATTGTGATATTACATACTGTGAACATTGTCTATACATCTCCCCGTTTTCCTGCAGCCCCCCTCTATTTGGGATTTTAATGATTATACCTCACAGTACTATATGTAGGGATATTGATAGCTTTAGAGTATCGAAAATCAGGGTCTACAGCTACGTGGGGACTATATCTACATTGCTTATAATTGTAATGAAATATGCTATTCATTCAGCTATTTTTATTGAGCCGATAATTAGTAAACTTAATTATTATTTTTGTAGCCAAGCAAAAAAATAAGATTTTGAAACGAAACTTTGGCAAACAATCACAGGTCAGGAAATAAACGATATAAGATTAGTTGTTGTCTTTTCCCGAAAGACATGTGAGGCGTTTTGTTTTGGATTAGTGGAACCATTTATCAAAGTTTTTCTATAAACCTGCCATAATCTTGTCGGCAACAAGTGTCTGCTGGCTAAAGCTACCGCCATTATGGTGCTCTTGTCATCGTTGGATATTTGTTGTTGCTTAAGACATATATTCAATACAGGTGCAGTTTTCCCTCTGCTCACAAAACATACAATTTCTATGAGCTTTCCTTATTATTTATTTACTTTCCCGTTTTTGTTGGCGAAAAAACAAAAACATCTTTAAAACGATTTAAAGATGCTCTGGTGTTCACTGTTTATGTCAACAATGGACAAACGGTTCATGACTTTAGCGACACTCAGAGAAAAATGCATGTTCTTTGGTGGAGAATTGAAATTCAGATGGTGATTTGTTTAAAGATTTTGGGAAGATCATAGAATAGTCAATTTTTAACTATAACACAAAATTTGTAGAAAAATAACTAGTAAGGAAAGTTCAAAAGTCGGCCGTGCCGACTATATGATACCCTACACCACTACGCATATTTAGTAGAGCTCACGTAACAAAAGTTTAAATTGGGAATTTATGTGAAGTAGATCATACCAACTATGAACCAAATAACATTGCTAAAAAGTGCATGATATGAGGTGTTATTCGCTTCTACATTATGTTCACACTAACTACTTTTCCATTATGAATTTTGTCCATTCTTTACCATTTTAGTTCTTTGCAACACGTATTTTTCGACACATGTAATGTGAACTCCACAACAATGGTATTTGGTACCAGATATCAGATGCAGCTCAAAAATACGTCTGCCTGAATTGATCATAATCGGTTCAGATTTGGATATTGCTGCAGATATATCTTTATCCGATTTTAAATTTATTGTGCGCCAAATAATTAATATCAGTCATGAATAGAGTGGATTTTGGAACACACGATCTAAAGAAGCCTGGAAGCAAGTGAGAAAATCGGTTGAGATATAGCTATAGCTCCCATACATACGTCTCATCCGATTGGTGTTTACACATTCGTAATATGCACTCCTTTGGTACCAGATATCAGAAATATATCTGCCAAATTTTTATCGAAAGTGGTTCGTTGTTATAGCTCCAATATATATCTGCGTTCGATTTAAAATACATTTACCTCCAAATGTGTAATATCATCCCGAATGGGATGAATTTTGGCACCGACTACCAAATTTTGCCTATAATAATGTGTATTAAATTCTGAGCAGATAAAGTTTAGCTTCCATATATATGTTTCAACCGATTTTATATCTATGTCCCCTAAATCCGTATTATACACTCCAAAACAAGTATTTCTAGTCCGAGATATTGGATAAAACATAACAATACCTTTCCCAAGTTTTATCGAGATCGGTTCAGATGTGGATACATATCCGATATAACTGATGTATATAATACATCAGAGACGCTACATTTGCCCAATTCAGATGTTTCATTCGATTTTATATTTTAGAATTCTGAAAGTAATATCATGCACTACATAGCAACGATTTTTGGTTGTAGAGGTCACATAGAACATACGTTTACCTCTGTCAAATTTAGTGGGAATCGATTAAGATGTAGCTTTCATATGTTAATTTCAACCGCTCGTTAGCTTCATTGCCAATATGAACTTTTATAAACGTGACTCTGCCAAATATCCATTGTGGTGATGTGTCGGCGCCTCCCAAAGTTTGTCTTTCCACATTTTTTATGGATGTATCTAAAAATTGGTACTTGCAGTTTTAATGGGCTTTAGCTCTGGTGGCGGAACAGTGAATGTATAGGTTCAGGTTTTTTATAGACGCTATATAATTGCTCTATCCAGATGAAATTTTGCACAAATCATTTGTTTGGCCCAAGGACGAACCCTATTGAAATTGGAGATAATCGGTAAAAATGATTATCATATATATCTTCGTCCGATATGCTTTTTATTGTGCACCAATCGTGTAATATCAGCCCGAATAGTATGGGCTAGTGCACATACAACCAAATTAGGCCTGAATGTAAGTATGCCAAATTTGATCGAAATCGGTTCAGATATAGCTATAGCTCCCATATATATTGTTCATCCGATTTGTTATTTTGTCCTCCACAGCCGTTATATGCACTCCGTAACAACAATATTTAGGGATATATATCAAATACAACTCAGAAATATATTTGCTAAATTTTATCGATATCGGTTCCGATTTGGATATAGCTCCCATATATAACTTCGTCCGATTTACCTTTTGTTCTGCACCAAACGTCTAATATTTGTCCAAATGTGATGGAATTTTTTTCTTACGACCGAATTGAGTCTAGAAGCTAGTATGTCAAATTTGGTGAAGATCGGTTCAGATATAGCTATAGCTCCTATATATACTGTTCATCCGATTTGTTATATTTATTACCCACAGCCGTAATATGCACTCCGTAACAACGATATTGAGAGAAATATATCAAATACAGTTCAGAAATATCCAAATTTTATCGAGATCGGTTCAGATTTGGATACAGCTCCCCTATATATCTTTATCCGATTTCAAATTACTTGTGCACCAAATGGGCAATACAAGTCCGAATTTGAAAGATACAAATGCTTCGGAATATTTAGTTCTTTAAACATTAAATTATAACTATAATCATGGCGTGTATGATTGAATTCTCCCATAAAAAATTTTAATTGTTATGCGGAGCTCTACTCATTTAGCAAAGTGGTGTAGGGTATTATAAAGTCGGCCCCGTCCGACTTTAAGACTTTCTTTACTGGTTTTTTACTATTTTTTAGACACCCAAGTGACAATGGCTCCCAAATATTTTGGTATAGTCCCCAGTAACAAATAATTTTGTGGAATATACGATCTACGATCCCGCATAAAAAAATTGTTAACCACATTTTGAAAAGAGGGCCTAAAGACCGTTTTGTTAATTCGCTTGAGGATTAAAATTGTTCGACCAAAAAAATTCTCTAATTGATATCAGTAATAGTTCCAAACATCATCAAAAATACAAGTATTCTAATGACTTCTAGTCCCCTTTTTTAGAACGAATCTGTAAAAACGAGACAATTGTTGTAAAATGCATGTAAAATTTGCAGATTCGATACATAAAAGCTTAGAATTGTAGTCCAGCAAACAAGAAATTTTATACCTTTACGAATTTCCATCAACGTTTATTTAATTTGGGAGCACAATCTATCATGGAAATGTAGGTTTGACGAAAAAATCCCGAACAACTGAATGTCTCATAGATGAGAAATTTTCTATGAAAATTCTCGTTCCATATATCTTCAACGTCTTACGCAAAAACATAACGAGAATACCACACTTCCATGCACGTTTCAAAACTTAATTTATTTGTATTTCGTTTTTGTATCGGTGTAGCCGGTAATTGCGCCAGAAAGCCATTTGGTCCGAGTCAATGAGGCGCTTACAAGCACGCGTCTTAATTGCTTTTAATGTTGAACTTTAAGGTTAAAAATGGCACAGCAGCTACAGCTACAGCTGCTTTGGCCAATTGCCTCTGCACCATTATCAACAAAATTACCGGAGGCTACTCTAACGTGCGTCTGTACGATGTTGATGCGAGCGCACATACGTGCCACACATTAGCTGCCACACACCATTATCGTGTGTCAGTGTGTGTGTGTGTGTGTGCGAAGTATAATGAAGCAGCAGCTTATATTAGATCGTGGCGGTTTTTGTTCCATAATTTAGCGCAGTGCAAGTTTTTTTTCCTTTTGCTATTGCCACCAATGTTTTTGCTAATGTTTCTGCTTTTTTGCTGCTACTGCTGTTGTTTTGTTGTGGTCAAATCATAGATCATGTGAAGTCATCCATTGCGACCAAGCGAGTGTGCTCAGTGTCAAAACAGGCTAAATGTTTACAGAATTGTTGGGGAAGAAACCGATTCAATTTATTTTTACTGTACACTGGACAACTATGTCAATATTAATGGAAACGTTCACGGCTATTGGTGAGATATTCAGTCAGAAATTGGCTTCTGTTGTATACTTCTACAGTAACATTTTTCAAGCACAATATAATGACCTTGACAATAAAGGAATGCAATAAAGAAACATTCAATAGAGTTTCCAGGGGATTAGGTCTTAATCTGTGTCTTTAAAGGTGAACACTTATATTAAGTAAGCACATGAGATAAATTATTACCAAATTTTGGGCACATCAATTTGCTCTCATCAGAAATTTTAACTCACTTCCCTGCCCTACGAAATGGAACCATTTATGAGTATTTCAATTCTAGAATATCGAATCTAGATATATATTTATTAGCAATTTTGCAGATAGAAATATGAAAAATAGTTTGGTCTACAAAAATTATTTGTTATAAAATTCTGCTATAGATGAAGTCTTCTATTAGGCTCTTAAATCTTACCTAACCGCTAGAAATTCATGCAGTAGGGTCGGCCTGGCTGTACTTTTAATACCAAAATACCACCATTTGAAACAGATTTGGAAATTTTCAAAAAAAAAAAAAAAACAGTAAAGACAGTCTTAAAGTCGGCCGGGGCCGACTTTATGATACCCTACACCATTTTGCTAATTTAGTAGAGCTCCGCATAACAATCAAAAGTTTTTATGGGAGAATTCCATCATACACGCTATGATTATAATTTAAAGTTCAAAGGACTAAATATGCCGAAGCATTTGTATCTTTTAAATTCGGACTTGTATGGCCCATTTGGGGCACAATTAATTTGAAATCGGATAAAGATATATATGGAAGCTATATCCAAATCGGAAACGATCTCGATAAAAAATTTAAAAATTTAGAAAATGTATTTCTGAGCTGTATTTGATATATTTCCCCAAATATTGTTGTTACAGAGTGCATATTACGGCTGCGAAGGACAAACAAAACATATCGGATGAACAATATATATGGGAGCTATAGATATATCTGAACCGATTTCGATCAAATTTGGCATACTTATTTTTTTAGGCCTAATTTGGTTGTTTGTGCAAAATTCTATACTATTCGGGCTGATATTACACGTTTGGTGGACAATAAAAAGCAAATCGGACGAAGATATATATGGGTGCTATATCGAAATTTTGACCGATTATCTCCAATTTCAAATGATTTGTGCAAAATTTCATCTGGATAGGGCAATAAATGCGAACTGTACTTTGTTTACAAATATACATGGACAGACGGACAGACATGCATAAATCGACTCAGATTCTATGCCGATCATCAAAGGGAACTATTGGTCTATCTCGTTTCCTTTTGCCTGTTACAAACAAATGCACAAAGACATAATACCCTAACTACCTTGTGGTGTAGGGTATAAAAAAGTTGAATCCGTTAAAAATTGTGTTAAAACCTTAAAAAATACCAAATGTAAGGACCTACCGTTATTTTGGAGCCTATACGTACATGTGGACCAGCATAGGCAATTTTTTAACACAGACTGTAGTATTCATTACGAAGTGCAAAAAGAAAATACCGAATGTAGGAAGTTACCAATATTTATGGGTTAGGCCTGAAAAGACAACAGACTGTATTTTCCATTTTGAACTTCAAATACGAAATTTGAAACAGTTCCGTTGAATAATGTACTAAAATCGTAAAAGTACCGAATATTGGAATGTACTGATGCATAGACAATTTTCTGTCATAGATAGTTGTAACTATTAGGGATTTTAAATTTGAAGCAATTCCGGTAAATAATGTCACTAAAATTATCAAAATAACCGATAATCGACATAGAATTTTATGTTGATCAAGAATATATATATACTTTATGGGGTCTAAAATGTAAATATCGAGATGTTACAAACGGAATGACAAATTTAATATAACCTCCATACTATGGTGAAAGGTATAAAACATATTTTAGGGTTAAAGTTGAAATTTTTGTGAGATTCTGAAGAAATCTCCAACAAGGCATCATTTCAATAGGATTACGCCAAAGACAAAACTATTCTTCATAAACCGATTTGAGAACCCAGGACCGTTTCGCTACTAAAATCGAGGGTACAATTATGTAATAAAAAAGTGTACCTATATTGATAATTTTTTGTAAATCTCTACAGTGAATTGCTGTCCTCTAACGATTATACCACGAGTCCTCGACCCGTCTCCGAAGACCTGGACATCCATACTCCAATCACCTACATTATAAGCCCCAATCATTTATCGTAATTCTCGATCTTCCCCACTCGTCAACGTCCAAATGTCACCTACGAGTACCTTCGAATCATCGGCTAATCACACTTCAGTAATCACACCGAGTACCATCCCAACATCATAGTTCCCGATTGTCAACAAGTCGCTTACTCTCTTACCTACGAGACAGCTTAAACGTTGCATTTCCAACCATCAACTGAATAACTGTTCTTCGAATTCCCGAGCACCTCCGAAGTCCATTTGCTATCCTATATTCCATATTAAATTTCAACACGAGTAGCTTGTAATTCAGTATAAAAAATCAATAAAACAAACGATTTTTACCCCCAGGAATGGCATAAATCTACTCCCCTTATGGAATTATTGGGTCCATATGGAGATCCTGGGTACAGCTGAGCCTACCCCGGCCGACGAGAAAACTAAGCTACAGTACGGCTGTGAAGTGTGTACAAACGACAGTGAATTTTAATATGTATGAATTCCTGGTGTTAATGTATGATTTAGATCTTTGACGTATCCTAACACCTGCATCAGAATTTTATGAGAAATAATTTTGTGAAATATTATGACTTGCTACGATGCCAATTAAGGGGAGTTTTAAACCTGTGATGGCGAAAATCCTTTGTCATTTACTTTAAAAAAGGACCAAGAAGTCCCCTTTGTTGACTCGCTTAAGAGCTAATATTTTGAACCAAATAATTCACTTGTTTTTTGTCTGTAATATTTCGAAGATGCTATATATCTAAAATGAACGGATCCCAAAAGGAATCTTAATCCGAAAATTTTCAAAGTGTGGAATAAGGGTGAATTTTCCACCTCTATTTAGGTTGCTTTGATAATTAAACTCTCATAACGCCGATACACGTTTTTATTCTATTTTAAGTTCTACTTTCATAATCTTCTGGGTTTGGAGCAGCTCTAGTTTAGTAAAAACTCTTCCATTTTTTCGATTTTTTTTTTCAGAGGACTTATCCGATATAGCACTTATAAAAGTATTAAATTTAGAAAACTTTGGTTCGCATTATCCGCTATGGAACATACCTAGAAGAGAAAATTTCAATCCCCGGCCAATGGCCGGCTACTTGCAAAAGTATCAAATTTAGAAAACTTAGGTTCGCGTTAGCCGGCATGGGACATACCTAGAGGAGAAAATTTTGAACCCCGACCGAAGGCCGTCTACATACAACAACTGTTAAATTAAAAAAAAAAAACTTTTGTTGACGTAGCCGATTGAATGTACCAGGAAGATGATATCTCTGGACCCAGAAAAGGTATTATCACAAAATGTAGCATTTTGGAAAGGTAAGAGTATCAGAAATAATTTGGCATCAATTTGGTTGACCCCCATAATGGGCCCCTCTTTGACTTTTTCGGTGTTGAAAAAAATCCGGGTCCAAAAAATCTACTATAACTTCCGAACCTCATCATGTGACTACTTGTTGGATAGGTATTTTCATAAGCTTTCAAACGATCAAAAATCTGGGGTCCCGGGTCCGTCCCCCAAGAAAAAAATTGTTTCCCGGGATAGGGGTGAAAATACCTACCACAAAAAAAAAAAAAATTAAAAAAAAAGAAAATGACAACTATAATACATTCTGTTTCGTTTTTTTTTTTTTTGGAGAAGTTAAGCAACTATCTGTGAATCCGAAAGATCAAAATACAGACAATTTGGTGGGAAATTGGGGACGAAACCTCAAAATATCGAAATCACAAGGTCCCATTTGATGGGGGCTATACCAACGGGTGGACCTATATTGAGTATTTTATTTTATTTTATTTTATTTTATTTTATTTATCGGATACCGAGTAAAATGATTTTATTTTTCTTCTTAATTTTTTTTTTTATTCTTCTATTATTTCTTTCAATAAATATTTTTCTTGTTTTCCAATATCATATTCCAGATGCATCTGTCTCCTAGTTAAGATTTCATATGCGTAGTTACAATTTTTATTATTTTTACAAATATTCCCGACTATCGCTTTTCTATTCAATCCATTTTATAGCTGATAATTTCAAATAAAACAACTTGTCAAGAAATAAAAATTAATTTATTTTTTCTTCGTTTTTGTTTTATTTTTTTTTCGTAAATAATTTATTAAAAAATAAACAATATCACTTTTCTCATTAGTTTTTCACACTTTCCAATATTCCTCTGTCCTGTTCAATTCAATGATGGCGTTTTTGTTGTTGCTGCTGCTGCTCACAAACCATTCGATTGCTTGAATGCTTAATAGCAGACTGGTGAAAGCGTTTATTAAATTTTCCATTAAATCGGACATTATCACAACTGAAAATGAAATGACAATCAATAATCCAACTAAGACGTCAAAGTCAATAAAAAGAGAAATATGTTACACGGCTCATTTCATTTACAACGATTGGCGGGGTATCCTTTGGGAGCTAACTAAAAGGCAATTACACACCTTTTCGCTTACAACAACAGCAGCGACAGCAACATCTACATAAATATTGGAACACAATTGTCTGGTGAATACATTGTGACAAACACAAATGTGTCAGTACAGTATGGAATGGGAAAAGGTATGTGGGTTAATTATTCGATATTATGAAATGTAAAATGTCCAATATTGCAGTATTTATTCACCATAAATAAAAAAATAAAAGTTATAGTTTTTACAAGATTTGATATTATAATTCAAACTAGGTGGATTTGAAAGTATCTAAAATTGGATGGATGTTACTTTCGCATACAAAATGCAGATCAAATCATTGAAATATCATTATATGGATCTATAGGAAATCATTGTTCTAAAAAGAAAATTTTCTGTCAGAGAACGTGTTGCCTATTAGGAACTTTAACTACCAAACTTCAATTTTGTTTCCGTTGGTAAATGTGAATAAAATCAACAAAATACCGAATATGTGGCGTTACCAGTACATGTGAGAGCTAAATGATAATGTGGACTGATATAACCCATATTTGAAACAAAACCATTCTGCCAACAAAGGAGAGCTTTGTGCGAAATCTTAGCTTCCTTTCGCTGTGCCAAAATATTTTCCGCTGATCAAGAGTTATATGCTATTTTAGATGCAATATTATTATTTCGTTTTGTTTTTTTAAAACTAAGGCAAACTTAATATGCCGTACAGATAAAAATTAAGGGAACAAAAAAAAAAAGCAGTAAGTTTGGCCGGGCCGGGAACAAAAAAAAGCAGTAAGTTTGGCCGGGCCTAACTTTGAATACCCTCTACCATTTGGAACGAATTAAAATTAAAAAAAAATTCTAAATTCTAAAAATTAAAAATTCTATTAAAAAAAAATCTTAAAAATGCCGAATATCGTGAGATGCCGATATATTGGGGGGATATACGATATTGTGACCTATATATACAAATATATGTCTGAGGGTAAAGCACTCACAATGAACTTCTTGTGTGAAATTTCAGACAATTCCTTTGAGAGATGTGGCTAAAATCGTTATAAGGGGGCTATACTATATCGTTGGCCCTTTATAGACAATTCCCCTTCAGGGGTAAAATAACCACAAGGAACTAATTGTGTGGAATTTCAGACAATTCTCTTGAAAAATGTGACTAAAATCATCAAAATACCGAATATTGGGGCCTATACAAACAATTCTCATTCAGGGGGTAAAGTGCTCGAAACGAACTCCTTGAGTGAAATTTCGGACAATTCCATTAAAAAATGTGGCTAAAATCATCAAAATACCGAATATCGGGGGGTACCGTTATATGGGAGCTACACGATATCGTGGACCGATATAGGCCATCTTCGAACTTAACCTGCTTGCAGACAAAAGACAGATCTGTGCAAAATTGTAGCTCCCTATCTTCCAGGCCTAAATCTTCTTAGAATTTTACGCTGATCAAGAATATATATATACTTTGTTGGGTCTAAAATTATTATTTTGATAAGTTACAAACGGAATGATGAACTTAATATAGCCTCCATACTATGTATGGTGGAGGGTATAAAAAATGCTTCAGGCTACAACTTTCAAGAAACATTAATTTGTGCGGTACTTTATCAACGAAGAAAACATTGATTTTTTTTGGCAGAATTATACTGTTTTTATTGCATACCCTAAGGCGTTGAAAGAGCAAGAAATTGCGAGTATGCTCGCGAAGGGAAAATTTATTCCGCTTTGAAAAAACATAAAACGATTGCGCTGTGCGACAAATTTAAATTTTCAGTAACTACGTCAAAAATTCAGCAGACTATGAAAGTAGAGCTAAAAGAGAAGACATATGTATCGGCATTTTGAAAGTTTACATCGTAAAGTAACCAAACAGAGGGGGAAAGTTCCACCTTTACAAAAATTTTTGGGATGTAGTGTCTTCGGATATAGTGCCGATAAAAATACGAGAAATATTATTTTCAATAGTTTTAAGCCTCGAGAGTGTCATAGCATCATTATAGAAGGATGACGTCAAAGATAACAAGTTAAAAAGCAGTAAGTTCGGCCGGTAAGTTCACCATTTGGAACGAATTTGGAAATTTTCAAGAAATAAAATCCGTTAAAAATTCTGTTAAAATCATAAAAATACCAAATATAGCCGTTATATTGCGTTCTCTACGAAGTGAACATACATAGGCTTTGTTTGTCATAAGCCGTTACCATATTCAAATTCGAAACTTGAAATAAACGGAGAATAATGTAGTTAAAATCATCAAAAACCATCTATATGGAGGTACCGTTATATCGGAGCTATACGAAGACCTGAACCTGCATAGACAATTTTCTGTCACAGGCTGTAGCATCCATTACGAACTCTAAATACATAATTTAAAATCGTCAAAATACAAAATATGGGAGGTACCCTTATATTGGCGCTATATGAAGACGTGGACCTGCACAGACAATTTTCTGTCATAAGCTGTAGTATCCATTAGAACTTCAAATACCAAATTTGAAACAATTCCGGTGAATAATGTCACTATAAACATCAAAATACCGAAAATAGGGAGGTACCGTTATATGGGGGCTATACGAAAACGTGGACCTGCACAGACAATTTTCTGTCTTATGCGGTACTATCCGTTTTGAAATTCAAATACCAAATAATGTCGTATGGTCCGTTTATGAACTGGCAATGTAAACATGTGTGCATAATTTTAGCCTTCTATAGCAATTCATTCGAAAGATAGCGTGACTACAACAGGCAGACAGACGGACGTCGCTAAATCGACTTAGCATTTTACGCTGATCATATAGTTTGGGGACATATTTCAACATATTTAGGAAAGAGCATTGAAATTTAATAGAGATCTTTAAATTACATTCAGAATCATAGAACATGTAGGTCATATCGGTCAACTTTTGGAATAGTCTCCATGTAAGTATAACTCCGATTTCAAGTATCAAGTAGGCTTTTGCACAAACTTACAAAATTTGCTTCCTGAACCGTATTTTTTTAATATATATAAATTTCTGTCGTTTAGGTCAGATTTAGACCTTTAACGTCTTCCAGGACCTATAATAGAATTTTATCACAACTAATTTTGAAACATATTTTGATTCGTTACGATTCCGTATATAGTATGATTTTATCCACTTTGATGTTTATACCTTCCACCTTGACAAGCAGGGTATATTCACTTTTTCATTCCGTTTGTAACATGTAACATAAATTCTCGTCGAAGACCCCATAAAGTATAAAGTATAATCAGCATAAAATTCTAGGTCGATTAAACGTTTTCCGTCGGTCTAATGAAATTTTGCAAAACAACTTGTATTGTGTCTAGAATAGCTGATATTGAAAATTATATATATATATATATATATATATATATATATATATATATATATATATATATATATATATATATATATATATATATATATATATACATATATATATATATATATATATATATATATATATATATATATATATATATATATATATATATATATATATATATATATATGTCAGGGGAATGATTCGGGGACAGTAAGGAAAAATAAAAAAATGCTAATTTTTAATTAAATTTTGATTAAATTAGCACATACCACCCGATATCTGGGTAATATAATTAATAAATTACATTCTATCACGTTTTATGTTCCTTAAGATTTGTTTGAGGTCATCTCTTATATAGCGAATCATTTCGGCCAATACAGCAATATGGGTTGCCACCACAATGTTATATTTTATAATTTTTGTCTTGAGTTAAATTGACGCCGTCAAAATTAAACGGGCTCGCCTTCGTTTATTTATGTTTTGGAAAAATGCAAAACAATAAAGGGATAAAGCCAGACCATTTTGCAACAACAAAATACTACGGTATCCCGAACAAACAAGCCACACTGTTCTAAAACACAGTATGTTTAAAAACATTGGGTAAATATTTGGCGAAAAATGTTAAATATTTTTCTTTGTCACAATCTGACCAACAAATATTATTTGACGGCAAATACAAAAAAAGCTAATTTTGGGAAACAAAATTATGGATTAACTCAAGTTTAGTAAAAAAGGTAGGTATTTTTACCCTGATCCCGGGAAACTATTTGTTCTTGGGGGACGGACCTGGGACCCCAGATATTTGACTCAAAAGTGCGGGTTCAAGACCCGGTCTGGGTGCACTTAGCCGATATGAACAATATAGATATCGTTGGAAAGCTTACAAAAATACCTGTCCAACAAGTGGTCACATGATAGTGCATCTGTATAACCCGATTCTAACCAGTTTATTAAAATTATGTTTTCAATAACAAAGAAAGGGTGTACTTCGCGTAGCCGTTGTTGGATTACGAAAACATAAAATTTAGAAAACTTTGGCTCGCGTTAGCCGATGTGGGACATACCCAGAGGAGAAAATCTCAAGCCCCGGCCGAAGCCCGGCTATTTACAAAAAGTGTCAAATTTAGAAATCTTTGCTTCGCGTTAGCCGGTGTAGGACATACCCAGAGAAGAAAATCTCAAGCCCCGGCCAAAGGCCGGCTATTAAAATAAAGTTTCAAATTTAGAAAACTTTTGTAATTCCAACGACGGCTACACGAAATAAACATTTTTTTATTGAATCGGGTTATACGGGTCCATATCTCTGGACCCGAAAAAGATATTAGCACAAATTGTAGCACATTGGAAAGGTAAGAGTGTCAGCTATAATTTGGCATCAATTTTGTTGACATCCATAAAGGGGGGTTTTATAAAAAAATCCGAGTCCAAAAAAATCAATAATTTGACTATATGACCACTCTCCACTCCACTCTCCATCATGTGACCACTTGTTGGATAGGTATTTTCCCGGAATCAGGGTAAAAATAACTACCTCTGGAAAAAATTTCGAAAAAATCGAAGAGTTTTTACTAAACTAGAGTTGTTTCAAAATTATTTGCCAGGAAACAAAAATTTGACCAGTGTGTCCAAAATGTGAACACATATGACCAATTATTTTCCTCTTTTTTGGTCAAACATTTATTTGACGGAGCAAATGTTTGACTGAACTTTCCTGAACGTTCCTGAACTTCAACGATAACCGATTTTCCGATTTATGATATCGAAAAAATTGCAAAACTAGTAGATTCTTGCAGGTTCTGGAACAGGCCAATAATTGCAATGAATACACACATAGACACAAAACAATACTACCCTACTATGATTTTTTGTACAATGATTTATATGCGTACTTATACGCGTACGAATTTAGATATAGCTCCCATATATATCTTGTTATGATTTCAGGTTTAATGTGTAACATTAGTCCAAATGAAATGAAAGTTTGCACGTATGATCGAATCAAGCCAATGAGTTAATTTGGTGATAGTGGAATTCGATTCAGATATCGCTCTTATATACATTTTCATTTAATTTAAATTTATTGTGCACCAAATATATATTGTTAGCCCAAATGGGATGGATCCGATTAGACATTTAAATACCCAACTGACACAATATGCAGGCCGTAACATTTTTTATAACCATATGTCTGGAGAGGGTATATATCATTTGATACGGTCAAAAGTGCAGGGCATTTTGAGTCGATCCAGCGATGTCCGTCTGTCTGTCTGGCTGGTGGACACGATAACTCTCTAAAAAATAATTTACCGCATTGAAAGAGAACGGATTATCTGATTTTGTTCAAACTTTGCAAATCGGTTTATATACGTTACTGTAAGATCAAGTGTGAGAATGGACAAGACCGGACTACTCCTTCTGGTACCTCCCCTACAAAGGGTTCGAATTTTGAATATCTAAAACGCTAATAAAATGCGAAATATGCATCGAATTCTCTTTAAATACATATTACCATTAGCACTATAAAATCTGGTATAAAGATGGAGTATAGCTGACCACTCCTTCTGGTACCTCCCACACAAAGGGGCAAATTTTGAATAACCAAAACGTTCATAAAATGCGAAATTAACATCCGAATTATTCCAAACTTCACACGTCCCAATATTTTTGCAGAAACAACAACTGGCGTGAAGATGGGACATAGCGGATTCATCCTTTTAGTACCTCCGTCAGAGAGGGTACAAATTTGGAATATCTAAAACGCTTATAAAATGCGAAATATACATCGGATTCTCTTCCAATTTCACGCATACAAATATTTTTATCATTATAAAAATTTGCGTAAAGATTAGATATAGCGGACCTCTCCTTCTGGTACCTCGCCCACAAAGGGTCAACACTTTGTATAACCAAAACGCTGATAAAATGCGAAATAAGCATCCAATTATTTTCAATCTTTGCACATTCCAGTATTTGTCCGAAAACAATTTGAAAAATAATAACTATTATAAAATGTGATTCCTTTCGTCCTCAAATTTCGCACATCCCCATATCTCTACCAACGCAAGATCAGGTTTGAGGAACGGATAGATCGAACTTTTTTCTTAATTAATGGTCGAACTCCATGAACTATGGAAACAACGACTTAATTGTACACAAAATATTTCCTGAGCGAACATAAACGTAACGTAAAAATTGTTGAAAAAATCATATTATAACTACTACCGATTTGTGTCGTATAAGAAAACATTTAAAAATATAACCATTTTTGATAAAACATTTAAAAAATGTTAAGCTATCAATGTTCCCAAGCGTTGATGCATCTACCTGCATTTTTCTACCATGGTATGCATATTGTCCATACGAATCAGGACTAATGCGCACAATTCTAGAAACAAAAATAAATACATTTTTCGCATGGTATAAGAATATAGGTAGACGCGTCGACACAGCTGCTGGGACAATGAACTGTCAAACCAATTTTGGAATTGAAAATGTTGAATGAAAAATTATTTAAATTTGTAAAAATTGTTGAAATACGCGAATTATAATAACCTCCGAATGACGGCGTATAAGAAAACATTTAAAGATCTACTTATATATGAAAAAACATTTAAATTTTTTTGACATACCAATCCTCCCAAGCGTTGATGCATCTACCTGTATTCTTCTGCCATGCATTTTTCGAATGCCTGTATCAATAACAATTCTTGACATGTCTCTCTTCTGTAGAGTAGAGAGAATATTAAAATATACTGACAATGTTAATAGTGAAAAGAAAAAGGGCGAGTATATTATCATTAGTTTTAACCAACTTGTCAATTTATGAAATTAAATTGATAACATTTAAGCGCATTTATACTTTTGAAGATTAAATCAGTGGGTTTAATAGGTGCAGTGGGTTAATTTTGTATGTTTAAACACACCCTTACGAGTATATAAATATCGCTCAGCTGATGTTTATCTATACATACACAACCGGAATAAAATGCAAAATATTGCAAAAATGGTGTAGCGAAAAAGCGAGACTATTCTATTTTTGTATTGTGATTCTGGTTGAATAAATCCAATAAAGCAATTAATCCTGATAATGTGGATTAATTCGGATAAAATTTTGTATGTAAGCGCGCCATTAGACTCAGAATACATGCACCATAAGAAAGATACTTAGAACTTTCTTTTCACGGGTAAAAAATATTTATTAAGCTGCCCTCAGACACACCAACAGTTGGCCCAACTTGTCACTTTTAAGTTGTATGAAAAAGTTGGTAGGTCTCCTCGCACGTACCAACTTTTCATACAACTGTTGTACCAACTTTTCATACAACTGTTGTACCAACTTTTCATTTACAAAGTATTTTTGAAGCGTCAACAAGAACTCGGTGCTCTTGCGCTACTTGGAATTGATATAATTTTAGAGGAAGAAGAAGAAAGACAACTGCAGAGAAAGAAAAAGCTTGCGCTCAGCTTATGTATGTGCTGCTTCACCAAAGTCAAGACATAAATGAAGAAAACACTGAAGTTGGTACAACTTGCCCTCGCACGCACCAACAGTTGGCCCAACTTACGAAATTATCAAAAATTTTTGATATTTCCAACCAACTTCAACCAACTTTCGAAAAAGCTGTACAACTAGCCCTCAGACGCACCAATAGTTGTACCAACTTGTCACAAGTTGGGCCAACTGTTGGTGTGTCTGAGGGCAGCTTTACATTTTCTAACTTGATGGCTCTGGCTTTATCTGATATGTACAATATGATGTTAAATCGGTTGGGTTAAATCGGTCAAATTTTATCCCATTGGTCTAATATTACACAATACACCAAAATTGACATTATTCGAAACATGTACCAAATTTCATTCTATTTGGAGTGATATTACACATTTGGTGCATAATAAAACAAAAGTCGAATGCAGATATATGTTGGAGCTATTATCTAAATCAGAGCCGATTTTCACAAGAGTTCAATAGGATTCGTCCTTGGGTCGAACAAATGATTTATGTAAAATTTCATTTCAATCGGACAATAAATGCGACCTATGTGTTTGTTTGTAATAATACATGAACAGAGTCACAGACGTACGGAAAGACTGACAGTCATGCATAAAACAACTCGGAATGTGATAATATGAAGATCACTTAAAGGACGTATTTCTACCTTAAAATAAAAATAATTTTCTATTTGATCTATAAAAAAATAATTATTGTAAACGTGTATACTCCCTTATGTGCGACCCTTAAAAAGCGAAAATCAAACACCCGTGCGAACATGGTGATATGTTTCCTTCAATAGCGCACAGATTATAATCATCACTTATGTATCTCTTCTATGCTTTCAAATGTATTGTGCATAACCAAACAAAACCCGATATCGATATATTATGAAAAAAGTTGTGTGTGTGTAACTTCGGGAAAAACTAAAAGCTGAAGTTAGTTGACGAATATTTAGTCTGTACCAGAACTGCAAGAATATAATAGTTTTACTGCGATTCCCTTTATGATATCGGAAGAAATTGCAAAACTAGTACATTCTTGCAGGTTCTGGAACAGAGAAAATGTTAATGTTTAAGTCATGTCCTGACGAAATTAAAATAATGGATACGAGGAATCAATTTCCGAGTCGATTTAAGGACGTCTGTCCGTCCGTCCATCTATCTGTCCATGCAATTTGTGGACAAAATACAGGTCGCATTTATTGTCCGATTGAGATGAAATTTTCCATACATCATTTATTTGGCCCAAGGACAAACGCTATTGAAATTGGTGAAATCGGATCAGATTTAGATATAGACTTCATAGGTATCTTTATTCGTTTTCAGGTTTCTAGTGCACCAAATGTGTAATATTAGCCGAAGTGAAATTAAAAGAAGTTTGAATACCCTCAGACTATGTCTTTTCATTAAAATATTTTTTGACATGATTTATGATCATTCAAAATGATACCCCTTAGGGGGAGAGGGGGTGAGTTCCAAAGGAGTGGGCCAATATTGTATATTTTGTGTCTGACCTAAGTCTGATATAAATATCACAACGTGCCAGATTTGGACCATATCGACTACTTCCTTCACTTTATGTATGTGATAATAAGATATGTCACAATTTTTAAAGAAGGTTGAAATGTGTGTGTTGGGTACCATATATATATGACCGAAGTATTCATCTTATGCTGATAAAAATATTGGAATGTGTGAAAGTTGAAGAGAATCGGATACTTATTTCACAAAAGGTCCAAATTTGGAATATTTAAAACACTCATAAAATGCGAAATGTGCATCACATTCTCTTTAAATTTCATACCTAATAATATTTTAACCATTACAAGATATGGTGTGAAGATGGGATATAGGGAACTAATCCTGGTACCTCCCCCACAGTGGGTCAAAATTTTGAATAACTAAATCGCTCATAAAATGCGAAGTAAGCATCCAATTACTTTCAAACTTCGCACATCTTAATATTTCTACAAAAAGATTTTGTTTGAAGATGGGATATATCCTTCTTGTGCCTCCCCCACAAAGGTCAGGATTTGGAGTATCTAAACCACTCATAAAATTCGAAATGTTCATCACATTTTCTTTAAATTAACCATTAAAAGATATGGTGTGAAAATTGGATATACCGGCTCACACTTTTTGGTACCTTCCTCACAAAGGGGCAAAATTTTGAATAAATAAATCGCTCAAAATGGGAAGAAAGTATCAGATTATTTTCAAACTTCGTATATCCCAATATTTTTGCCAAACCAAGATCAGATGTGAATACGGAATATATCGGCCCACTCCTTCTTATACCTCCCCCACGAAGGGAGAATATTTTGAATGATAACTATTTCAGAATATGAGATAAGAGTCCTATTGTCTTCAAATTTCGCACATTCAATATTTTTACCAAAGCGAGATTAGGTATGAAGAACGGATAGAACGATCTTTTGCTTCTGATACCTCCCACACAACGAATCAAATTTTTGAATAACTATTACAATCTTAAAAAGCGAAATTAGTTTCCGACTCTTTTCAAATTCGTGGAGGTGGTGGTAGCGTGGAGGTATTATATGTGTAGGTCAACGAATTTCTTCAAACCTTGTATATTACAATATTTTTACCAAAAAAAAGATCTGATCTGAATATGAAATTTATGGGTCCACTCCCTCGGTACCTTCACAATTTTTTCCACTTTTTGATTAATTATAACCCCTATACGTGCGAAATAAATCAACGATTTTCTTCAAGAATCGATTTTCTTCAAAACCGACGGATACTTTTTAACTTGTTGCCATATCAAATGATATATACCCTCTGTAGCTATATACCTGAGGGTATAATTAGAACGAATCAAACCAAGAAGTGAGTGCAATTTGGTGAAAGTTAAATCAACTTTAGATATAGCTCCCATATATCTTCATCCAATTTAAGATTTATTGTGCACCAAATGTGTAATGTTAGCCCAAATAAAAGTTTGCTCGTATGGTCAAAACTAAGCAAGAAGTGACTATGTAATTTGGTTAAAGTCGAATCAGATTTAGATTTAACTATCATATATATCCTCATCCGATTCCTAGTATATTGTGCACCAAATGTGTAATGTTAGCCCATATGGGATGGACAGTTGAGCCAAAAAGTGACTGTAAATAATTTGGTGTAATCAGTTTAGATATAGCTTTAGCTCCCATATATATGTCTCATCCGATTTTCTTCTTTAAGCCCAACAGCCACAATATGCACTCCATAACAATGATTTTTGGTGGAAGGTGTCTTTTATTAAAGAATGGAAATGAATTAGAAACAACAACGGCTGTGGGAAGGGGAACTTGTGCCCCACCACCTTCGGTTCCAAAGCAGGCTAAGAGGTAGTCGAAGAAGTACCATAAAGTGTCTAAATGACGTGTTGCACAATATTGTCTCCATTTGGTTGTTGTTTTATGATGATTTTCGCCACATTTGTCCAGAAATTGGTATTTGTAGTTCGTAATGTCTTCCAACTACTGGGGCGGAACATAGTATTTATAGTTCCACGTTTTAGTATTACACACACATTATAAAACCTACAGATATTTTGTATGTTGATGATTTTTGCCAAATTTTTCCAAGGAATTCTCTAAAAATGGGTATTTGTAGTTCGTAATGGCTTTTAGCTCCGGCCTCAGAATATTGAAAATGTAGGTCTACGGTTCCTATAGGCCACATATAACGATACCCATTTGATAATCCTATTCACATTTACCCACGAAACTGTTTGAAATTTGGTATTTTAGGAGATTTTTGGTAAATGACAATCCTTGAAATATGAATTTGTCTATAGAGGTTCCCGTTTTGGGATGGCCCCCACACAACGGCTTCACCCATCTTATTGTTTTTTTGAAAAGTTTAACAGCATTATCCAAACGATCTTACTAAACTTTGTAGTTTAAAGTGAAACGTGTGTGAATTCTGATACTTTTATATAAAAACGTTTTCTTTACCCTAAGGTGGAGGTATTCATTTAACGTTCTTTTACATGTTATCTGTAATATTGCCGAAGACACCATATAACTTAAATCCGAAAATTTCCAAAAGTTTGGAAGATGGGAGAACTTGCTCCCACTGTTTTATTTACTTTTCAGCATTGACTTTCAAAAAGCCATACACGTGTTTTCTTTTTTTTTAATTTATTTATTTTTTATGTCGCATATTTTTTAACGTTTTTAAGCATTTTCAATTTTTGTTTCGAACAATAACAACATAATAGTTTTGGCTTATGAACATTTTAAATATAATATCTAAAACAAGAAAAAGTACAAAAAAAAAAAAATTAATAACCTTCCACAGGAAACAAATTACACTTATTGTCATCGAGATAAATAAAATAACTGATTTTATTAGATTAAATAAAATATTAGATTAGATCCAATTATTAAAATCGTACAAAACGTTTTTTTTTTATTCCAAACTCAAAATTAAATAATAATGCATTTCAATAAATTTCTAGAAAATGTTTTTTGTGTCCGCCCATAAATTACAAAATAATTTTTTAACAAAATTATTAATTAATATTGCACTTAAAAGGTAATACTAGTTTATGAAATATCATGAGAAAAAAAAAACTATCCCCACCATTTACTTAAGATTTGTTTTAGTCTGTTAATTCGTTTTGTTTAACCCACGAATGCATTACAAGACAATAATTTATGAACACTTGTCTTGACTGAATTCGTCAATGTGTTATTACATTTTTGCTGTTTTCTGAAATCAAAATATTTATCCAGATGGTGGCCATCTAAACAGTATTTTGTAATATTTTCATATTTCATGTGTTCAGTTTGGTTTTAAAGAACATATTTCCTTCAATTAAGAAAAGTTGACATATATTTTAACATATATTTTAAGAGTAGGAAAATTACTAACGAGTTTTAAAGGGACAACATTTTTAATGACTAAAAACTTGAAGTGAAGGAGAGCCAAGAAACGCAATCAACATAAGGCTCAATATTTGAGCTGGAAGTAAAATAAACAGGGATTTCCAAAGACTTTCCAATCTTAGGGCTCAAAATGTACCAAAAGGTGCATTATTGTTACTGAACGATCGATAAGAGCTATATCATTGATATTTGGACTAAGGCCAAATCTTGGGTGAGATAAGGCGGTATTTTCGGAAATTAAGGTGTTAAAAAAACAAGTTAAAAATTATCAGTCAGTTTTGCTGAAAGATGCCCATGACTAAATGACTACTTTCTCCACTTTATAAGAGATACGTGTATAAATTTATTTAGAAAAGACAAACCTTTTGCGGGGAGGTACCAGAAACAGTGAATTGATGTTTTGCATTTTCATGTCAAATTGTTAATAATTTGTGAGCTAAAAGAAACGTTAAGAAACACCATTTATAAACCAGTAAAGAAAGTCGGCCCCGCCCGACTTTATGATACCCTACACCACTTTGCTAATTTAGTAGAGCTTCACATAACAATTAAAAGTTTTTATGGGAGAATTCAATAATACAAACTATGATTATAATTATAATTTAAAGTTCAAAGGACTAAATATGCCGAAGCCCATTTGGTGCACAAATAATTTAAAATAGGATAAAAATATATATGGGAGCTATATCCAAATCTAAACCGATCTCGAAAAAATTTGGCAAAAATATTTCTGAGCTGTATTCATATATTTCCCTGAATATCGTTATTAAGGAGTGCATATTACGGTTGGTGGTAACAAATATAACAAATCGGATGATCAATATATATGGAAGCTATAGCTATACTAGCTTCTAGACTCAATTCGGTCGTAAGTGCCAAATTCCATCCCATTTAGACAAATATTAGACGTTTGGTGCACAACAAAAGGTAAATTGGACGAAATTATATATGGGAGCTATATCCTAATCCGAACCGATCTCGATAAATTTTAGCAAATGTATTTCTGAGCAGTATTTGATATATTTCCCCAAATATTGTTGTTGCAGAGTGCATATTACGGCTGCGGAGGACAAAAATAACAAATCCGATGAACAATATATATGGGAGCTATAGCATATCTGAACCGATTTCGATCGAATTTGGCATACTTATTTTCAGGTCTAATTTGGGTGTATATACAATTAGGGCACGTTTGGTGCACAATGAAAGCAAATCGGACGAAGATATATATGTTAGCTATATCTAAATTTTAACCGATTATCTCCAATTTCAATAGGGTTCGTCCTTGGGCCAAACAAATGATGTGCAGAATTTCATCTGGATCGGGCAATAAATGCGACCTGTGCTTTGTTTACAAAAATACATGGACAGACGGACATGCATAAATCGAATCAGAATGTGATTCTATGCAGATCATCAAGAGGATAGACCCATAGTTCCTTCCTTATGTTCGTTTAGTTCGTTTCATTTTGCCTGTTACAAACAAATGCACAAAGACATAATGGCCAGACAACCTTGTGGTGTAGGGTATAAAAATTATAATTATTCAAAATCTATGGATCTCTGGTTGGTAAAAATATTGTGATGTACAAAGTTTCAAGAGAATTTTTGACTTGTTTACATGTGATGAGAGTTATAACAAATAACAAGTAAATAAGCTGTAAGTTCAGCCGGACCGAAAAAAAAATAAAATCCATTAAAAATTCTGTTCAAATCTTAAAAATACCGAATGTAGCCTTTATATTAGGGTGTATACGGCGACGTGGACCTGCACAAGCAACATTCGTCATAAGCCATTACAATATTAAAATGCGAAACTTGAAAAAAAAAACAAATTCGGTGAATAATATAGCTAAAATCATTAAAATTATATAGGGGCTATACCAAAACGTGGACCTGCACAGACAATTTTCTGTCACAGGCTGTAGTATCCATTACGAACGTGAAATTCCAAATTTCAAACAATTTCGGTGAATAATGTCGCTAAAATCATCAAAATACCGAATATCGGGAGATACCGTTATATGGGTGTTATAAGAAGACGTGGACCTGTACAAACAATTTTCTGTCTTATGCTGTGGTATACATCACCAATTTCAAATACCAAATTTGAAACAATTCCGGTGAATAATGTCGCTAAAATCATGAAAATACTGAATATCGGGATGTACCGTTATATGAGGGCTATACCAAAACGTAGACCTACATGGTCTATTTTCTATACCAAAAGTCCTGCAAACATAATACACATTTGAGTAAAATTTAGTCAACCTACTTCATTTCTACTTCTGAAGCTAGAGGGATTTCCACAGACGGACAGACCGACGGACATCGCTAAATCGACATAGAATTTTATGCTGATCAAGAATATATGTACTTTGTGGGGACTAATATGTATATTTCGAAGGGTTACAAACGGAATGAAAACTTTAATATACCCTACTTGCTATGGCGGCGGGTATAAAACAGCGTATCGGACCCTATTGAACGGCAATTCCTATCTTTGGCGACACTTTTTCTAAAGGAATATTTTAATTTTTTTGGAAATATAATAATGTGTTCTACCTCCAAAGTGAGAACATGGGCTATATCCCGATATAATGTGACCTCCATATATAATTTTTGGGTGAAATATTTTCGACCATGTTTGTAGGGTCTCTTAGGTTTTTATACCCTACAACACTATGTGTTAGGGGTATTATATAAGTGCCAAAAATTATGTAACACCTCGACATATTTGCTTCCCACATAGAAAAGTATATATGGATCTTCCTATCTCGCCGAGCTGAATCGATCTAGCTATGTATGTCCGTCCGTCTCTCCGTCTGTTCGTCCGTCTATGTTAAGTTGTAATCACGCTACAGGTCGCAATTATGACCCGATCCTCACGGAATTGAAAAAAAGGTGGGGTATGGTCAAAATAGAAGCCTATTGCTTTTGCAGATGATCGCATAATATTTAGAGGTCCATTTAGGGGACCAAAAATGTTCCTGATTTTGCAGTTGGTCTACAGGTTGCAATTATAGACCAATCGACGCGGAAGTAGCATGGGGCTAGAGCTTAGTGCTGGACAAAAGCCTTCCAATTTTAATGGTCCCCGTATAATATTTAGTGGGTGAAATAGATCACAACATTTCAGTTAAATAAAAGTCTAATTTTCCATTAAACCGCAAATATTTTTATTCCCGGCGAAATCGCAAATAGACGAAAAGGTCAATTTTAACCGTTACGTAGATGCCGATAATAAATATATTGGATATATATATATAGCGAAATATATGCAATGTGTATATACAAAGGAAAGGGATTTTAGCTAGAATGCTTATATCTCTGGAGCGATTTTGACAAATTTTGTCAATTCAGGATGCCCTCTTGGCATAAAATAATAAAATCTAAACAAATCGCATAAGAAGATGCCAATAATGATGTTAATATAAGTTTTGTTGTATTTTGTGATATTTTTTTCATACTTTTTATCGCATGCGATTTTTTTTTTTAATTTGACTTATAATATTAAAGTAATATTTTTTCATATTGCAATACTGGATGATCTACCTATATACAGATTGCAATTATCGTCCGATCCCCACGAAAATGTTCCTTAGGGTAGGGTTAGGCTCAGAAGGTCTAGGCCTATTGTTTTTAAAGATGTTCGCATAAAAGTCACAAATAGAAGCCAAAGGACCGCGAGCAGAATGGACCACTACTTTTGTGTGAAAAAACAATATTTGCATTCTACCAAAACGCTAAAAATAAAATACAGGCAAAATACACAAATGGTGAGTTTTTTCCATGCTGATTTCTTTGACGAACATAACCAAATATCGTGGACAAGCAAATCATATAGATTAGTCTAAATTTAGAGGTACATAAGGGCCTCTTCCAATTGGTTGGTAGTAATCGCAAAATATTTCGTAGTACAGACTATAGTCTTTGCTTACTTGTTTTCAGATTTATTTATAGTCCCAAAATGTGAATGCATACTTACAGTTGATCAAGGCGTTTTTATTACTTCGAAAAAAGAAAATTAAAACTTTTTTTAAATAAAAAATATTCGCTTTATTTTTGATTAATTTTTAACAAATTTGTGAATTTTTTATTAAATATATTTAACTATGGTAATATAAAAAGTTTGAGAATATATTGATTTAATAACTTATCATTTATTTTAAATTATTTTCACTAATTTACAAAAGAAAAAAAAAATAAATTTCATTAATCGTACAAATGCTTATACAAATTACAATAAATTTAAATAATTTCACTTAACAATTAGCTGTAAGAAAACAATTTCAATGGTCTAATTACTAGGCATTCGAGGAGTTTGGGAATGAGAGAGAAAATATTTGTGCACATCATTTGGAAGACAGAAGAAAAAAAAAACGATTAAAAAATAAAAGAAGATCACACATGGTTCACTTTATTTCGATTGTTGTTTATTTTTTTGTTCTCATCGAAATAATCTCTATAAACAAATACAATGAACAAAGATAACTGGCAGTTAAAAAAAAAAAAAAAAACTTAAAGAAAAGCAAAAAATACTTGGCATTATTTTCCCATGAAACTGGCCACATAAATTCAAGATTGTGGCAGATGAACGAACTATGTCTAACAATTAGTCGAAGAATGTTACCGGAGAAGCGCAGAAGATTTTAACTATGTAACAGTGTTTCGTTGAACACGAACACATTTTGTGATATGATTCTACTATTTAAACAAAAAAAATTTTAAAAAAATGGCAAGTTATTTCTAGTTTTGCTTTTTTCATCTTTTCATCCTTTCATTAATTTACAAAATTAGTTATAAAAGAATTTTTTATACATATTTTCTGTTTGATTATTTTTTGTTGTTTTTTTTTTTTACAAATGAGTTTTATTTGTTTATGTTACAATACTTGTTGTTCTTGTTTTCCATTCGATTAAAATGGTTTTACAAACAGTAGTTTTAGTTTTACATTTTTTTTAGTTCAAGGCTTTGTTATCACTTTAACGGATTTTTTTCGCAGCATTTTGTGTTTTTCGATTTGTTTCTTATTTTTTTTTCATTTGGCACATTTTTTTATTATATCGGCTTACATAAGGTTTATTAACTTAGTTTTTAAGAATATAAGACTTTGAGATGTTTTTAGTTGAAGTGATAGGTTGTTTGGAGTTTTTTTTATTAAAGATAAATTGAGAAACTTGAAGCAAGGGCGGTCATAAAAAGTGGCTACATACACTTTAATTAGGAAGGACAAAAGGATCAATATTGAAAATTTTCTGGAAAAAATCCTGGATCTTTTCTCAGTAAAATATATCAGTCCATATATAAGCCCTTATTCTTTGAAGGCATATCGAAAATTAAAAAATATGAAGAAAAAAAGGATTTTTTAGAAAGTTTGACTTTTAAAAAATACTTATTTTCAACAAAGTGGTAATGAAACAAGTAAAATAGTATCAGTCGGTTTTGCCTACAGATCTATACCCCCAGCCTTGAGTTATGAATATTCAAACTGTTGACCCTTTATGGAGGAAGTTCCGAAGAAGTTGGCCGATATTTCCAATTCGTATCTGACCTAAGCCTGATAAAAATATTATAGTGTGCCAGATTTTAACTATATCGACTAATTCCCATACTTTATATGAGATATGTGCAAATTTTTGGAAAATGCGGAAATATACGTGAGGTAACAGATATAGTGGACCGAAGTATTCCATTTTCATACTTCATACAATACACATAGAAATATGTGCAAAGTTTGAAGGTAATCGAACATTTATCCAATTTCATGCGAAATCATAAATTTCGATAAATTACTTATTCATATCAGATTTCTGGTTAAGAGAAATATTTAAATATAACAAGTAGTAAAGAATCGCCGATTTGTTATGACAGTTATGATAGATATAAGTATTGGAAATTGTGACCTTTTGTGGGTGAGTTACCAGAAGGGGTTGGGAGATATATATCATCTTCGCAACAGATCTGGCGTTAGCGAAAATATTTGGATGTGTGAAAAGTACCAGGAAGAACTGGCCCGTTCTCTATCATCTTTACAAGAGATCTTGTGTTGATGGAAATATTGAGATGTCCCAAGATCGAATAAAATCGGATACAAATTTCGCGTTATATGAGCTTCTTGAATATTCAAAATTTTGACCCTTTAGGGGGAGGTACCAGAAGGAGTGGACCGATATATCCCATTTCACACCGATTAATAAAAATAGGTGTATAAACAGAACAAGTCGCTTATTTCTGATTTTATGATCGCTTTGGTTATTTAAAACGTTGATCCTTTGTGGGAGAGTTACCAGAAGGAATGGTGCGATCTCTACCATCTTTATAATATATATTGTGTTGATAGAAATATTGAGATATACCAAGTCTAGTTGTAATTGGATGTTTATTTCGTGTTTTTTGAGCTTCATGAATATTAAAAAGTTTAACCCATTGTGGAGGAGGCACCAGAAGGAGTGGACCAAATATTCCATCTTAAAACCAGGCATTGAATTAATGAAAATATTTTGATTTGCGTAATTTGAAGACAATCGGACTCTTATATCACATTTTATAAGAGTTATAATTATTCAATATTTTAACCTTTTGTGTGGGAGGTACTTGATGGAGCGGATCGATATTGTCCATTTTCGCATCTGACCTAGCACTGATGAAAATATTTGGATTCGCAAAATTGGATTATCCTATTTCTTTCTGTGTAGAAAAGTATTTTCTTTGAAAATGTTGACATTTTGTGTAAGAGGTACCAGAAGGAGTGGACCGATATTGTCCATCTCCGAACTCGATCTAAGTTTGACAAAAATATTACGATGTACCAAGTTTGGATCAAATCGGATACTCCCTTCGAGAGTTATCGTGCGCACCAGCCAGCCAGACAGACAGGCGGACGGACATCGATAGGTCAACTCTAAAAGTCCTGAAACGGATTTGGTCCAAAGTGACCTAGGGTCTAAAACCGTTATTTCGACTAAGCACGTTTTGGCCGTATCAAATTATATATACCCTCTGTAGGGGTATATACCGAACTTACCTCTCCGTAAGTTCGGCCCTTGAATACCCTCCACCATTTGGAACAAATTTGGAAAATTTAAAAAAAAATAATAAAATCAGTTAAAGATTCTGTTAAAATCTTAAAAATACCGAATGTAGCCGTATATTAGGGTCTATACGACGACGTGGACCTGCATAGGCAACTTTTCTCATAAGAATAAAATAAAAAAAATCGGTGAATAATGTAGCTTAAATTATCAAATTTTCGAATATAGGGAGGTACCGTTACATTGGGGCTATACGAAGACGTGCACCTGCACAAACAATTTTCTGTCATACCAAATTTGAAACATTTCCTTTGAATAATGTCGCTAAAATCATCAACATGCCGAATATAAGGAGGTAACGTTATATTAGTGTTATTTGAAGTCGTGGACCTGCACAGACAATTTTCTGCCATAGACTGTAGTACCCATTACGAACTCCAAATACCAAATTGGAAAAAAATCCGGTGAATAATGTCGCTAAAATCATCAAAATACCGAATATCGGGAGGTAACTTTATATGGGGGCTATTTGAAGACGTGGAGCTGCACAAACAATTTCCTGCCCTAGGCTGTGGTACCCATTACGAACTCCAAGTACCAAATTTGAAACAATTCCGGTGAATAATATCGCTAAAATCATCAAAATACCGAATATCGGGAGGAACCATTATATGGGGCCTTAGCAAAACGTGGACATCACCCACTTTCAATACCAAAAGTCCTGCAGACATAATATTTGAGTACAATTTTATCAACCTACTTCATTCCGTTCGGAAGCTAGAGTGATTTCCACAGACGGATAGACGAACTGACGGACGGACATCGACACATAATTGTTTGCTGATCAAGAATATATATATACTTTTTGGGGTCTAAAATGTATATTTCGAGGTGTTACAAACCTAATAACAATCTTAATATACCCTCCATACTATGGTGGAGAGTATCAATAATAAATTGTCTTGAGCTTGGTATTTGAAGTTCGCAATATGTAAGTACCTAACATTTAGGTAGCATATTTTCTAAAGCTCAAATGAAACGGTACCTCTCAATATTCTGTATTAAGGTGAGAATTCATAAGTCAGTCAAAAAGCTCTTTATGTGCTTGGACCTTTATAATTACTTAAGTCTGATATGACTAAATATGTGATGTCCCACACTAATATTTCTGGACATGCCGGCCATGCCTCTTTTGGAAATGGAATCCAGCCGATGACTTAAGCCAGCCAGAAAAAGCCTTTTATGTACTCCCACCTCTAAGCAACATTTTTAAAGGAGTTTTTTAAGTCCTTTTATAATTTTATAATTTTTTTAAAGTCCTTTAAAAATTTCTTAAAAAATCCCCGTCTATAGTCCTTTAAAAATTTCTTAAAAAATCCACGTCTATAGTCCTTTAAAAATTTCTTAAAAAATCCACGTCTATAGTCCTTTAAAAATTTCTTAAAAAATCCCCGTCTATAGTCCTTTAAAAATTTCTTAAAAAATCCACGTCTATAGCCCTTTAAAAATTTCTTAAAAAATCCACGTCTATAGTCCTTTAAAAATTTCTTAAAAAATCCACGTCTATAGTCCTTTAAAAATTTCATAAAAAAAATACACGCCTATAGTCCTTTAAAAATTTCTTAAAAAATCCACGTCTATAGTCCTTTAAAAATTTCTTAAAAAATCCACGTCTATAGTCCTTTAAAAATTTCTTAAAAAATCCACGTCTATAGTCCTTTAAAAATTTCTTAAAAAATCCACGTCTATAGCCCTTTAAAAATTTCTTAAAAAATCCACGTCTATAGTCCTTTAAAAATTTCTTAAAAAATCCACGTCTATAGTCCTTTAAAAATTTCTTAAAAAATCCACGTCTATAGTCCTTTAAAAATTTCTTAAAAATCCACGTCTATAGTCCTTTAAAAATTTCTTAAAAAATCCACGTCTATAGTCCTTTAAAAATTTCTTAAAAAATCCACGTCTATAGTCCTTTAAAAATTCTTTAAAAAATCCACGTCTATAGTCCTTTAAAAATCCTTTAAAAAATCCACGTCCATAGTCCTTTAAAAATTCTTTAAAAAATCCACGTCTATAGTCCTTTAAAATCTTTTTTAAAAATCCACGTTTATAGTCCTTTAAAAATTCTTTAAAAAATCCACGTCTATAGTCCTTTAAAATCTTTTTAAAAAATCCACGTTTACAGTCCTTTAAAAATACTTTAAAAAATCCACGTCTGTAGTCCTTTAAAATCTTTTTTAAAAATCCACGTTTATAGTCCTTTAAAAATTCTTTAAAAAATCCACGTTTAATGTCCTTTAAAAATTCTTTAAAAATATCCACATTTTTAGTCCTTTGAATATCCTTTAAAAATTGTTTAAAAATCCACATTTTAGTCCTTTGAATAACCCTTAAAAATTGTTTTAAAAATCCACATTTTTAGTCCTTTGAATATCCCTTAAAATTTGTTTAAAAAATTCACATTTTTAGTCCTTTGAATATCCTTTAAAAATTGTTTAAAAAATCCAAAGAAAATGAAAAGTGACAGCTCTAAGCAACTTGGTTTATTTCCAATAACAAAACCAATAACATTGGCTTCTATGACAACCAAAACCGATAAAATTCTAATTCGAAAATAAACCCGATAACATTGATTTTCATGACACCAAAGCATTTTTTCTTGTCGTTTTTAAAACCAATAGTGACAAAATTGGTTTCTATGACAGCCCTGGTTATGCTCAAAAATTGTACCTTGGGATTTTTAAATTTTTACAGTTTTTATAGCATCTATGTCCATCCTGCAGGGATAACATTTTTCCAAAAGAGGCATGGCCGTGCCCAGAAATATTGGTGTGGGATATCACATATTTAGTCAAATCAGACTTTATCATTTTAGTGCTTGATAAAATAAATATTTTCTCGAGAAATGTGTGAGAAATATCGGATCCGTGTCGCATGTGGGTACGTCCCACGTGTATGTCACTTTGGGTAAATAATACCTAATGTATATCTCTGCAAAGGGTATGCAAGTATTTTCATCCAATAAAATATGAACCACTTCAAATCTCTCAATTTATCTCTTAGGAAAATAAGATTTCAAAACAAGACAAACGTCAAGTTCGCCGCTTCTCAATATTTATACAGAAATAGGATTTTATAAACAATAAAACAAAAACAAGAATATACACAAATAGAGAACGAATACTAAACAAAATAATAAATAAATAGATACTTAAAGTACAGGAGTAAAAGTATAATAAATTCGTTAAGAAACTACTTGAATATGGACAGCATTTTTTAATTTCCTTTTTTTTCTTTTGAGTATTTCCAAGTACAGGTAGTAGTTACAAAAGCGATCCTTTGAGGATAGCTCTTGTGGTTGCGATTTTCATTTTTTTTTCACTTTACACTAAACACAAAAATAAACTAAATGTAAATAGCAAATAAAAAACATATAAAAATAGCAGTTTTCGTTTAATAAAAAAAAGGAAGAGCGTAATAAGAATTAGGAACAAATGAAGATTAGGTTAAATAAAATTAACAAATAAAGAATATTTTCAAATGAAAAATATTGTTTTAGCTCTGATAAGGCTTATTTGGGAGAGAGAGTGAGGGGCAGTTTCTACCTGTTGGCCAGTAGGCCATTGGCCGGCGGTAGTATCGTGTTGGGGGTTGTGGGTGTGGTTGGTACCGAAGACGGTGCGGGTGGTGGTGCCACACCCAAAGCCAAAGCCGTTGAAGTGGTCAAGAGGCCATTGACTAAACCACCCATGCCATGGTGATGGCTCATTGTGGGTGTTGTGGGAGCTGAAGAGGCGGAATTGAGTGGACGCACATGATTTTGCATGACATTTGGAGAATTTAAGTTTTGTTGTTGCTGATGCTGCTGTTGTTGTTGCTGCTGTTGAGCTGCAGCTGCTGCAGCAGCCGCCGCCGCTGCTGATGCCGATGCACGATGATGTTTATTTGAGTTACCCTTAACTAAATTGCCATTATTCTTTTGGGCCATATGAGTCTGATAATGTTTGGCCAAATGGGCTTTTTGGCGAAAACTTTTGCCACACAGTGTACAGGCAAAGGGTTTCTCACCCGTGTGAGTGCGTATGTGAACATTCACAGAATATTTGTCCTTGAAACCCTTCGAACATATCGAACAATAATGCAGAGAACGTTCTTTGCGTTGGCCACCACTGCCACTGGACGATGAAGAGGCATTTGTTCCCGTCGTAGATGAATTACCACCAACCCCTAGGCCACCATTGCAATGGGTGGGGCTATTACTGCTGGTTGTACTGCTGCCACTTGAGGCTGAACCATTGCGGTTGCCATTTGTAAGGGCCAAATTACTGGAACCCTTGTTAGAAGTGTTTAAATTACTTGAACCATTATTGTTGTTGTTGGCGTTGTTAATTATGTTATTGTGATTAATGACATTAGGATTATTGTTGTTGTTATTGCTGCTGCTGTTATTACTGTGTGTCGATAATGTTCGTTTATATTTCTTGGTAACTTTCGCCGTGGAGACCATGCGTTGACTTGAAGTTGTCACTTCCGGTTTCAATGGCTGAGGTGGTGGTGGCTGCGGCTGTTGCAGTGACATTTGTGCTGGGAGACCATTATTTGGTGTTGTTGCCCCGGTATGTAGTGCCTGCATTTGTTGTTGCTGTGTTGCCACTGACATCGCTGCCATTCCCGATGGACCTGTTGTTGGCGTCACAACACCGCCACCACCACCACCACCTGTGACACTGGGCGAAAGTTGCATCATCACCTCATTTGCATGATAATCATTTGCCGTGGCGGTGGTGCAGAATTGTTTGATTTTCTCGAAATCATCGCTGAATGCATTCTCCAACGTTAGGAACATATCGTCGACCATCATATTGCTCGTTTGATTATTGTTATTGCTGTTACCGCTATTATTATTATTGTTATTGCTGTTGGCACTGTTGTTGTTGTTGCTGGCGTTATTATTGTTATTGCCATTTGCATTTGTGACTGGCGTGAGTGGACCATTGGTGACCGGTGAGTGCGGCACAATCATATGTGGATTGTGACCGTTGGCCGTTTGAGTATCATCGAAAATCTGTGCCGCACTCAAAGAAGTATCGGAGAAATTTAAACCATCCTAAATGGGGGGAAAATGGAAAGAGACAAAAAGAAAACAGAGAAATTTTGAAATTGCAATAAACTCTGAGTTTATCTTAAATGTTGATTATGATAAGCAAAAGATAAAAATCAAATTAAATGTGGTTTCTTGATTAGATTGGATGCAAGTGTGTGGTCTTTAAAATTAAATAAAAAATCACGAAAGTTTTTTTTTTGTTAATGGAATACAAATGCCGTGGTAAATTAGGGAAAACTTGTGAAAATAGTCATGAGGGAAAGGGGTATTTCATAGAAATGTTCTATTTAAATGTTTAAACATTACGTGCGTATGGTGCATACTTTTAGGCAATGTCTTTTTTAAGAAAACAATTAGATTCATTAGATTCACATGAAAACAGCAATAAATTGGAATTATTAGAATATACATTGAGGATATGCATCATGTTTTCAAATTTACAATAAATGCCATACTTTTAGGCAATATCCTTGGTTATGGTAATATTGTAAGTCACAATCAAATGCATAAAAAATTAGGAATATATCGAATTGAATAGCGATTTTTTACAGAAAATGGGCCATAAAGGTCCACCTAACTGTATCTTTTTACATTTTGCAATTTCCTTCCAAATGTTGGGTGTTATTAAATTTTCGACCCGGCCGAGCTAAGCTTCTTTTTTATTTGTTTCAACTCGTAGGATTGAATTCGATCCAAGAGTGAATCTCACTTCAAAGCACTGATTACATCCGTGCTTGCCGACTACATCAGCCAGTGAATAAAAAACAAGAGAAACAAGTAAAAAAAGAGTTCTAATATTTCAAATAAATTCCGTAGGAAAATTCCGCTCAAATGAAAACCGTTATATGGGGGCTTTATGAAGACGTAATTAGTGTCAGAGGCTGTAGTAACTGTTGCCAACTTTATATTCGAAATTTAAAACAATTCCGGTGAATAATGTCGCAAAAATCAGGAAAGTACCGAATATCTGGGGGTACTGTTATATGGAGGTTTACGATATCGTGGACCGATATAGACAATTCTCTTCTAGGGAATAAAGTACTCCGAAAGAACTCCTTGTGAGGATTTTCAGACAATTCCATTGAAAAATTGCTAAAATCATAAAAATACCGATTATGGGGGGAGGGGGGTAGCTTTATATGCGGGATATCATGGACCGATAAAACCACCTTCAAACTTGTCCTGCCAGTAGACAAAAGACAGATCTGTGCAACATTGTAGCTACCTATCTTAATTCAATTGGACTGTAGAGTGATTACACTAGACGACGGCCGGACAGGGCTTAATCGATTTAGAATGTTACGCTGATCAGATTTATACAGGGTGATATAAAAAAATTACAACAAAGTCAAACTGCATAATTTTTACATTTTTTTTTAACTTTTATTGAATGAAAGCAAAAAATGTCGGATATAGCATCAAATTTTTGAATAAGTTTATATTTTTTCGAATTGGTCACCTTTGGCACAAATTATTGCCTTCAAACGGCCAATGAAACCGTCACACACTGCCCGAATGTTGCTCTGCGGTATTTTGGCCCATTCTCGGCGAAGCGCTTGCTTGAGGTTATCGACACTTTGGTATTTTTTAGTGCCAACCTTGATTTCCAAAATACACCAGACACAATGTCCAACGGTTCGGTTTCCGGAGATTTTGGTGATCATTGTGCGCTGGAAATTAAGAGAGGAACCTTATTTTGCAACCATTCTTGGGTGGCGCGTGCTGAGAGCGCTGGTGCCGAGTCCTGTTGGAATGTCCAAGGTCTGCGGCCAAAATGTTTGCGTACCCAAGGCTTTAATACACCCTCTAGAATATTTTCGCAATAATATTCGGCATTTATTCTGATGTCACGGTAGTTCACCACTTTCGACCAAGCGAAGCAACTCTTTAGCTCTTTTGAGTCTATTTTCTTTCTGTGGCGGTGTAAGTTCTTGCACTTTTTGGAATTTCAATGTCTTTACGTCGGGCCCATATTTCAATATTTGTCAAATGGATATTGCGATATGTTCAGCTCACGAGCCATTTTTCGGCCACTGCGACGCGGGTTTCGATCAAGTCGCTTTTTTAGTTTTCGAACCATTTCTCATGATGTTGCTGCTTTCTTCCGTCCACTTCCTTTACGTCGGTTTACTCTACCAGTATCATGTTAACGAGCGATGGTACGAGACACAAAAGAATTATTGACATTTATATGCTGGAGTGATCTTACGATAGCCACTTGTGGTTTTCCAGCCAAATATAAAGAAATCACACTATCACGCTTAAATTCCATCACGAAGACCTTTTTTTTCTGGAAAGTTCTCACTAAAATGCTTTTGTACGCTTGTAAACAAAATAATGAGCTGTCATTGGAATAATTTTAACAGCTGTCGTACGAGTGGCTTGGAAATGACAGCAGTCTGAAGTTGTATGTTTTTTCATCTCACCCTGTATATGTGAAGATAATATTATATAATAAATGTTGCGTAAGAAATTAAAATATTTCCTAATTTTTTTTATCAATCTTTCCTCGCCCTTGGCACTTTCCCCAAAAAAGTGAGTATTATTAATATACTATGCACTTTACACATTATTTTCGCTTTTTAAGGAATAAAATTCGAACGAAAAGTTCTTAACAAATATTGAGCTTAGATATATATTTATTCTGAGAGTTAAAGAAAATTAGGTAAATTATTTTTCTTTCTTTGACACTTTTAAATTAAAACGAAATATTATGTGACTTTCATGCATCATTTCGAAAAAAAGGACAAAGAAAATTGATAAAAAAAATTAGAAAATATCTAAGATTTTTTTCTTTGGCAATACTGATGCATATATTTTCTTGATATATTAATTAAACAGAGACTTATTTTTTTTTTGGCCAATATGCCGACATTTAATGTAGAATAATTTTATCTTTGACAACCTCCTCACAAAGTTATTTTTTGTAGGAGAATTTTGCATAAACACACGTTAAGTATGACTAGGATGTGTTTTTAATTGCTTATGAACTTCTACCCTTTAGATAGGATTTAGACTTTTGATGTGTTTTGGGGCCAATGGTAGAATTTTATGATTTTGTGTAGTATTTTTTAAACGGAACTTTTAGCCATATATTGAAAAAAGGACCAAAAAACTCCTTTTGCACTCCCTTGAGGGTAATTTTCAACTAAAGTAATGCTCGTATTGTTATCAGTAAAATTGCCGAAGACAATACAAGGATTCTAAGGAATCTTCATCCGAAAATTCCAAATGAGTTAGAAGGTGAAATCTTCCCCTCTATTAAGGTTATCTTTGGAAATTAACTTTAAAAATGCCTATATACGTATCATCTAATTTTAGCTCCACTTTCATAATCTAAATAGTTTTTCCTGTAATAGCGGAAACCATTTTTCAGACTGTGTTATTTAATAAATAATTAGACATCGGTCATTTTATGCCTCAATAAAGTCATTAACTTAAGTCCGTATGACGTGTTTTAATATTATGTTGCCTGAAAGTATACACCATACTTGAATTACAATAAATATGTAATTGTTCATTTAATAGTTCAAAGCACTTGTATTTTGTTCATAACTTCTAATCTGTCCATTTACGTACTCGTATTAAGAGAAAGACTCACTAAATTTGAATTGCAGTGAGACGTGGTCACAAAAAGCAAGCCTAAAAGTATACACCACACACATGCCCTTTGCGTATAACCAAACTTACCGTATCAACTGGAAACAATATTCTCCGCATATCTTCTTCTTTGACCGATATTGATGAGGGCATTAATGCAATGCCATTGTGCATATGCATACCTTTGGTATAACCTTTACCTTGGAGGGCACTACGAAGCAAAGATTCGGCAGAATTCTATAAAAAAAAAAAACAGAAATAGAAAAAAACAACTGATATAAGAAAATTGAGAAAGGCAATAAAAACTTGATTTAAATTTTCAATATTTTGAGAAGTATGTTTTGATAAATTATAATTTTTTGAAATTCAAACTTACAAAATCTATTATTACTTACCTGTTCATTGTTATGATCTGTCATGTGCCAATCATTGTTGTTATTGTGAAACTGATCCAACTGCTGGCCAACATTTAATGGTGCCACAGAACCGTCAACCCCAGCCGTACTGGTCACCGACGATATGGTATTGATCAAGGAGGGCAAACGTTGATTATTCCCCGCCATCATGCTCCCCGCATCCCCATTCAAATCCTTACAACCATCGGTACTAAAACCACTATCGTCATAGGGATATTCCGATTTAATATAGCCAGGAAAACTACCCAAAAGGCTATCGAAATCCAGACTATTCTGTAAATGGCTGGTATCGTTTTCACGTTTTAACCATGGCTCATTGCCATTTAATACTGTTAACGTATAAATTTGACCATCCGTACTGATAATGTTCGATATGGTACCGTCGCTGTTTAGCTGAGTCTGTGACACTGGCGTTGTGGGCAAGGACGTTGATGCCGTGGGCGTGGTACTAACCGGGGTCATGGGCGAGTGATGATTGTGCGGTGACGTGGGATTGACAAGACTGGTGTGTAGGGGATTTAGTGTTGTTGTGGCAGGTGATGAGGATGTATGGTGCATTTGGTTAGAGGAGTTATTGTTTGCGGTGTTGTTATTGTTGTTTCTGCTACTGGCCGCATTGGGTGTACTGGCATTGGGTACGCCAACTAGTGATGAGGCACCAGTTGCTGTGCTGGTATTGGTTTGTTGCTGTTGCCAACAATAACGATCCAAATCCTCGAATATGGTTGATGTGTGTTCTTTGTCGGAGGCCCAGAACTGCAAGAGAAAATAAAATAAAATATTTGAATATTTTCATTTTGTATTTATTAAATATTGTTTTATTAAAAAATAGGGAATATACACTAGGAATAAGGGATGGTACATTCAAGGGGTCTGCCACTTGGACATTTGCCCATCAAAATATTCCAAACAAATTTGTGATTTTTAATTTGCTTTCATATAAATTATATTGTTGACATTTCCCCCATCCAACTTGTACCCTTTCCACCCTAACACAACAAATGTACCTGTCATGTTAGATGTCATCTTAAGGCATACGGAGAGAGGGAGAAAAAAAACTCAAACGCCAAATAACAATTTTAACTTAATCGCTACCAATTGACATATGTTTGAAAACGGTAACGAATAGTCGGGCGGCTGGCTAGCCATGCAGTCAGTCAAACAGCCAGCCAGCGAGTCAAACATCCAACTAACTGTTCACTAAAGGCAGGCTCACAATGGAGCAGGGGGTCAATAATGACACGAGTTTTTGTTTTATTTCAAGAAAAATTTCCTCTAAAACAACAACAGCGAAAAGAAAGGCTTTGAAACATGGCTTTACAACATGTCATAGAAATGCATTTCTAAAAACCACCAAATGGACCACAACAACAACGGCAACAACAATAAAATGGACAACGGGCCACATCTGAGGCTTGATCTCTCGAAAGCCAGATTGCCACTAGAAAATGCGGTTGTCATGGTTTTGTATTGCCCGTTTATCGATGTTGTCGCTGTTGTTGGCTGCTGTTTCGATCATGTCAATAAAAATCATACACGTAACCTGAGGCATGTTATCTGTAAACATTTCTTGAACACCGCAACAGCAACTGCAGCAACTGCAACAACACAAACAAATGCCAAAAACAAAAAGATTCCAAGACGACATGACTTTTTATGTTGTTGTGTCGCTGGCTGACTGGCTGGCTATCACCATTCATAGGTAAGTCCCTCACCCCAAGTCGGTCCAACACAATGCTCATAACGAAACCACTGAGCTTACAATGAAACAACGAAAAAAAAAAAACAAAATAAAATAAAGTAATCTAGCTGGGAAATTGGAGCAAAATCCATATGAACGAACAAGTATTGTTGAACAATAAAAGAAATGACGAAAGAAAACCCCCTGCTCGAACAAACAAGCCACAACATCAAATGCGCGACATGTTGAAAGAAAAGCAACACGAGCACGTGCCACAACAACAGCAACGAAAAACCTGAAGAGGAAAAAGGTCGTAAAATGACTTCGTCGGTTTGGTTTGTTTTTTGGATCTGCCGCTTTTGTTTTTTTTTGGCATTTGTCATCTATGAAGGGAGATGGATTGCTTGAAGTAAAATTTAGTTGGAAAATAAAAGGTTTGGATATTTTGAGTTTCCTTTGTCATTACAGAGAGAGATAGAGAGAGACAGGCTTTTTTCAGATCACAGATAATGTTTGTTATAATTCATGTTGTAATCCATCAAAGAAAGTGATTTTTAAAATCTGTTGTATGTATATGTAGCAAAACAAAAGAGTTAAGAAACGAACCTTTACTTCTAGAAAAAAAAAAAAAAAAAAAAACATTAAATAAATCATAAAAGAACGAAAGTCCAAGGAAAAATTCAGGCATTGATAGTTTTAAAATCAAGCTAAATTTTAATTAATATTGGGGGTATAGTAGGAGTCCTTGATCAGGATTATAATGGCTTCATTGTGGAGAGATTATGGGCTCACAGATTGATAATGGTGTATCTCTATTTCAGACAAATCCACATGAATATTTACGGAATTATCCTGAGTGTAAATTAGCTGTGCCATAACCATATAAAAAACCATAAAAAGTAAAATTAGGAAAAGAGATATTTTTCAGAAGATAAATAAATTTGTAATTGTGAAAATTTAGGAATTGGGCTAAACTAATACTATGGATTTATTTATTTATTTGAACAAGTATTAAAAACATTTTAAATGAGGATTTTCGAAAAAAATACTCTGAGGCGGAATATAAGACATTGATCAAAGCAAACTTTTGAGAATTTTTTTCCACTAGCAATTTTAACTATAATTCTGACATTCAAAGTTGTAACGTTAATATTTTTAAAATCATGTTCAAAATGTTCGTGGCTAAAACGGACTTTTTTAAATTTTCTGATAGTTTTCAGCCCTTAAAACATTAACCCTCTTACTTATGCTTTCGAGGACAAATCCGAGGACAATTTCAAAATATATTTTGCGGATTCTTCGACATTTTTTTTTTTCAAATATATCCTGTGGATATCCTCCAGAGGATATTTATACCATATGATTGGTAGGATTGGTAACAAGTTAGACCTTAGGTCTATTTGGACAAAATGCGATTTAGTACTCTATCGGCGTATCCAATTTGGTCCAAACATGGTACGTCGTAATATTTTTTCCAAATTTAGTCGAGTTCGATGGTTTGCAATATCGTTCCGCCACTTAATGTGTGTCCCCATAAAAGGTCAACATTTGGCGAAAAAATACAAATCTCATATTGAGCGATGGGAGAAACCGATGTAGTTCAAATTTAGCACTTAGGAATCTATAAAATAACAAGTAAAAAAGCAGTAAGTTCGGCCGGGCCGAACTTTGAAAACCTTCCACCCTTTGGAACAAATTAGGAAATTTTCAAACAACTAAAGTCCATTGAAAATTCTGTTAAAATCTTAAAAATACCGAATATCGGAAGGTTCCCATATATATTCGATACTGTGGACCTATATAGACAAATCTATGCCTGGGGGTAAAGTACTCCAAAAGAACTCCTTGTGTAGGATTTCAGACAATTCCATTGAAAAATGTGGCTAAAATCATATCGTGGATCTATAAAGACGTTTATTGCTCAGGGGGCAAAATACTCACACGGCACTCATTGTATAGAATTTCAGACAATTCCGTTAAAAAATGTAGCTAAAATTATCAAAATACCGAATATCGGGGGTACCGTTAGGCTATACGATATCGTGGACCGATATAGCCCATCTTCGAACTTGACCTGCCTGCAGACAAAAGACAGATCTGATCTTTCAGGCAATTCCGTTAAAAAATGTGGCTAAAGTCATCAAAATACCGAATATCGGGGGGTACCGTTACATACGGGCTATTCGATACAAATATTAGGATTTGGAAAGTGTGAACCAAATCGGATGATCCTTTCTCTTTCTATGAAGTAAATTATTTTCTTTAAATGTTTAAACCTTTTGTGGGGAGGTACCAGAAGGATTGGACCGATATTGCCCCTCTCCGCAATCGAACTATGTTTGATAATATTATTGGGATGAAACAAGTTTTTCGGAGTTTCAAAACTTTTTTCGAAAAATCTCGCAAACCGTGACATCAATATCTCACCGAGGTTTCCTAATAGCGTATATGATAAAAATAATAGTAGCAATTTTGCCAGATGATAGATTTCAAAATTGGACAAATAGTTGATTCCAAACATGTAAGCTCTAAGTTTTTGTTTCATAATTCGAATGCTGTTTTACCGAGTAAATTTGGCTGCAAGTGGATTAATTTTACGAGGATGTTCAAAAAGCTTCAGCGCAATTTTATTTTTTTAGATTCTTCAAAAATCTACTATTTACTTTTAGCATTGCCTCCATAGATTAATTAGCGATTGGGATTATGTCAATAAAATTGTTCTACCAAACATTTAATTTGACCGCACATGCTGGCTTTAATATTCTATAAAAAACCCCACAGAATTAAGGTCACGGACTTTGTCGTTATGTCATCAAAGAAATACTTGTGAAATTTCGAACAGAATCATTATGAGATGACAAACTTATAAACGATTTTCAAATAAATATTAAAACTATTATTTATGGCCATAACTTATGCTAAAGAATAATCAAGCTGAACTATAACTGTCAAAATGGATTTACTAAATACTCGCAAGAATTTCTCAATTTAGTTTAATTTGAATAAAAACATAAATTGATTGAGTTTATTGTTTTGCAGCGAAATTCGATGCGACATAAGGTTTGTGATTTTCAATATTCATAACGCAATGACTGAGTATAAAAAACAAAAACAAAAAAAAAAACATATTTAATTGTTTTTGAACTATTAAAAGAGGAGCCGCTCAAGAAGACAATAGAAGAATTATTCTAACAATGTTAATGCTTCTTTTTGCTGAAGCTAAACAATATCGAAACAAAAGACTTAAAAGCAAACTTGTTTTGTTTCTCCCTCCAAAATTCATTCACTAAATTTCCCAACTCACCATTTGGGCCAAGTAAAATCTTTATCTTGCAGGAAACTTCAAAGCAACAAAGTTGCTCTTGGTATGTCAGTTTGTAATCGTGTTTATGAGCTATTCCGTTTTATTAACAAATATTCATTTTAAAGATTTTTTAATTAAAACATTTAATGGAATTTTCGGTTTTTATTTTACTTTAAAGAGTTATTTTAAGTGAACCTTGTATTTCGCAAAATAGACAATGGTATTTTTTTCGTTTTCGTTTCTTCTTTGCTTTTGCTTTTCGGTTTAGTCACACCATTAAAACCAACCAAAAATAATTTAAATATTTTCAACTTTATTGAACGCACAAAACGAGTCATAACCACAGCAACAAAGTTGTCAACTTAAATAGGTACAGGTGTTTCTGTATTTTGAAAATTGTCGAGTCTAAATGATATTTTATTCAATAATGCCGAAGTTTCTGGAAATGTGGAGCATAGCCGAATATAGTTGACTTCTACAAAATCAAATCGATAAAGCATGGGAAAATTTATAATCTAGAAAATAAATCATAATAAAATTTCTTTAATTATGTATTTATTTCTTTAATTTTTTAAAGCAGTATTTTGGTCGATTTGATTTAATTACTATTTGTTCGTCACAAAAAATATTTTGAAAATGTAAATAGCGGATTTTTGTCTCAATTTAGCAATGTCCGTCGAAATGTCATCAATCAACTTCAGAGGAAGTGTAAACGGCCTCATAAATACGAGTGGCCATTACAACTAAAAACATGTTTCAGTAGGTGATCCGTCAGTTATACGTAACCTCAGTATTTGCGTGTATACTCATCTTGGGAACATACTGCAAGATTGGACCTACATACCCTAATTAATATTATATTTTATGTTAGTACGAGTATTTCTACATATAGCTGTTGACCCTTTATGGGGGAAATTCCAAAGGAGCAGGTCAATATTGTCCATTTCGTGTCTGATTTAAGTCTAATGTAAATGTGCAAGAATTGGACTATATCGACTGCTTCATTCACCTTTACATGAGGAAAGTAATAATTTTTGGTAAACAATGAAAGGTGCTTGAGAAGCGAAATGTAGTGGACCGAAATATTCCACTACATCTAATACTGCAAAAAATATTGAGATGAGCTTTTAACATTTATTTCCCTGTTTATGGGAATAATTACTCAAATTGTAAACCCTTTGTAGTACCAAAAGGAGTGAGCCGATGATTTCTATATTCACTTCAGATCTCAGGTGACAAAGTTTTATCAGAATCGCAGACTTGTTTCGCAAATTACAACAGATATAAATTGAAAATTGTGACCCTTTGTGAGGGAGATGTCACAGGGGTTGGCCCGGTATCTGTCACCTTAACACCAGATCTTTTGTTTGTAGAAATATTGGGGTGAGTGAAATTTGAAGGGAATCGGATGCATTTGGTGATTCAAAATTTTGAATCTTTGTGGGGGATTTTCCAGAAAGAGTGGACCGAAATATGACGTATTCACACCAGACCTTTTGCTAATAGAAATACAGGGTTGCACACATTCGACGGACCCATCAACACCATAACTTTTGACAGAGATGTCACATCGCTTAATGACATACCGCGTTTGAAGTGTCAGTCCAAGCAGATTTTTACCATGAACCAATACACGCCACGCGAGCGCTCTGAAATAATTGAAATTTACATTCAACAGAAGAAGTCAATTGTGAAAACTCAACGTGCTTTTAAAACATTAAAACATGTGAGAAGTGCGCCTTCTAAGAACACCATTAAGCGTTTATACGAAAATTTTTCGACTGGTAAGGCTCTTTCTAATCCGAAGAGGCCATATAAAAGTCGACCAAGGCGATCGGCCAAGAATATCGCTGCCGTTCGAGCCAGTGTTGAGAGGTCCTCAAGAACATCCCGAAAACGCCGTTCTCAGCAGTTGGGCATGGATCGGTCCACTTTACAACGGATTATTCGCATTGATTTGCATTTGTTCCCGTTCAAAATTCAATTGACGCAAAGAATGTCGCCTGCGGACAAGCCTCGTCGATTGGAATGGACCCAAAGGGCCCAAAGGTCCGTCGAATATGGGCAACCCTGTATTGGGATGTGTGAAATTTGAATAGAATCGAGATATAATTATTCAAAACTTTGATCCGTGCAGTAACCGTTCTTTTTGTAAAAAGAAAAATTATTTTCTGAGAAAATTGGGACCTTTTGTGAGGAAAGTACTAGAAGGAGTAGACCTATATTACCCATCTCCGAACTCGATCTAAGTTTGGCAATGATATTACGATGTACCAAGTATGAATCGAATCTTATGCTTCCTTTGAGAGTTATCATGCGCATCAGCCAGACAGATGGACGGACACCTCTAGATCCACTCCAAATATCCCGAAACGAATTTGGTCCAAAGGGACCTAGGGTCTAAAACCGTTGTTTCGATGAGGCACGTTTTGGCTGTATTAGTCATATAGCTGAGGGTATAAAAATTTCTTCACATATGTAATATCAGCACAAATTGGATGGATTTTTATACCCTCCACTATAGAATGGTGGGTATATTAAATTTGTCATTCCGTTTGTAACACCTCGAAATATACATTTTAGATTCCATAAAGTATATATATTCTTGATCAGCATCAAATTCTATGTCGATTTGACAATGTCCGTCCGTCAGTCCGACTGTGGAAATCACTCTAGCTTCCAACCGAATTGAAGTAGATTGATAAAATTTTACTCAAATGTATATTATGTCTGCAGGACTTTTGGTATTGAAAATGGGCCATATATCCACGTTTTGGTATAGCCCAGATATAATGATACTCCCTATTTTCGGTATTCTGATGATTTAAGCGATATTATTCATCGGAATTGTTTCAAATTTGGTATTTGAAGTTCGTAATGAATGATACAACCTATGTGAGAGAATTGTCGGTGCTAACGGTATTTGTATGATGTTAGCGACATTATTCACCGGAATTGTTTAAAATTTCGTATTTGTGGTTCATTATGGTTACTACAGTCTGTGGCAGAAAACAGCGTCTTCGTATATCCCCATATAACGGTTTATCCCTTTATTCGGTATATTGCCAATGCAGGTCCACGTCGTCATAGAGACCCTAATATAATGGTTACATTCGGTATTTTTAGGATTATATTTTTTCTGAAAATTGCCAAATTCGTTCCAAATGGTTGTATTCAGAGTTCGACCCGGCCGAACTTTCAGCTTTTTTCTACTTTAAACCAACTTTTTCTATTCCATTGAGACTCGGCAGCGATATATATTTATACCCACAATCACATAGATAGGTAGGAGATAAAATTTTCCCAACTATATTTGTTTGGCCCAAAAATATTGCGTGGAATAGGTCATATAGCTATAGCTCATATGTATATGTTTCATCCGATTTGGTGTGAACACTTCATCAATTTTATAGACATCTATTCCGATTTGGATATAGCTTCAATATTTATCTGCCGATAGGATAGATTTTGGTGAAAATCGATTCAGTCACAAATGTCTTTGTCTAATTCAGGGGAAACCGATTCAAAGCAGGCTATACGTTCCATTCTAAACTGCTCCAAAATTATAATTTGCGTTCCAAGACGATCAATGTTGATATGATCTACTCCTCACAAATTCCCTTTATAAACGTTTATTTATAACGCGAATAGCTCTACTCAGTAAGCATAGTGCTCTGCTCTCTGCTCATAAAGTCGGCCCGCCCGACTTTTGACCTTTCTGTAATGATTTTGATTGGATTTTATCCTTTTGTGACAAGAGACCATACCAGAATGTTGTGATTTGTCAATGAATTATATAATTATGTATTTATAAATTTCTGGATTTTCGATAAGACTTAAGACTTGATGTATTCTGGGACCTATAGTAAAATTTTGTGACAAATAATTTTGCAGAAGTTTTTGACTTGTTGCGATACTTTTTAAAAGTTAGTTTAAAACCACTCTTTCTTTGCAAGAAATATAGAAAATCCCCTTTTGTAACACAAGTGGCGTTCCTCGTATTGTTATCAGTAATATTGCCAGAGACACTATATACCTGATACGAAATAAAATGTTTTGATAGATTCTGAATCCGAAAATTTACAAAAATGTTGAGGAGGGGAGTATATGAAATCTGTCTGATGTAATCACGCTATATTTCTTTTGGTATCACCCACTTCAAGTAATATTTGCACAGTATTATAATCCATTCTAACACCAAAGGTCCTAAATCCAAAATTTTTCCGAACTTCACAGCCTCGACAAAAATATCTAATTATCGCAGTGTACTTATCGAGTACGTAAACCAGGCATCTAACGTTTTTAATACAAATACTTGACTACCCCTAGAATTTGTTGCAAAGCGTTTTAACAATGGACATTTCCGCATTCAAACCAAGAAAACAAAACAGAAAACATCTAAAATAACAATGACAAAAATATTTGGCATTTTTTTGTGCGCTGGTATGTCCAACAGACATTATTTGCAATATCCAATCATTGAAAAATAGTCAATGGTTATGGGCGATTGGCTGTTGGCTGTTGTAGCTTCTGTTTGCTGGAGAGCAACAAAAACAAATATTTAGTCTACTAACCTCGGTTACAGCCTGCGTTTTTTTTTGTCAGCACATTTAGATGTTTTATGTGTCTTTTGCTGTAGTTGTTGTTTCGGTCTTAACACTTGTTTTACTATTTCGACCATGTGACATAAATACTAAAATCACATTTTATTTGATATCAATAGTTTTGGCCAGCCGTGCTAGACTGAGAGACTAGGAACTATTTTTTGGTATTTTTTCGTTTTTGATTTGATTTCAATTTCTTGTGCCTAAGTTTGTTTGTTTATTTCTTTTTGGTACGTTTTATTAACAAGGTGTTATACGTTAAACGTGATGGGGATTTCTAATGAAACTGTGATAATTTAGCTGCTATCAATAGCCGCATTTTATTGACAATTGGATATTTTGCTCCAATTTGTGTGCGTTTGGTTAGTGGGGAAAAGTTTCAATTTAAAAACGATAAAACTATTGTTGCGGCTAAGGTGTTACCAATTCAAACAGCTGAGAATTTTGGTGTGGAATTTTCTGTGATCGATATGTGATGTTGGTATTTATTTCAAAATTAAGATATTTATTTTGTATGTGAGATGTTCGCCAAGAAATAGTAAGGTATTTTGTTTTCCCATAGCTAATAGGAAAAAATGTTTTTCTTGTGGCAGAGAAAAAATTGTCTGTTTTTATATCCTACACCACATTGTGGTATGGGTATTATGTCTTTGTGCGTTTGTTTGTAACATGGAAAAGGAAGCGAGATAGACCCACAGTTAATTTTGAGGATCTTCTTGCAATCACGTACTGCGTCCATTTATGCATGTCAGTCAGTCCGTCTGTCTGTCCATGGATTTTTGTGAAAAAATGCAGGTCGCATTTATTATCCGATTTAAACGAAAATTTCAAAAAAAAAAAAAAATATTTATATGTTTGGCCCAATGAAAAATCCTATTAAAACCGGTGAGAATCGGTTCCAATTTAGGTATAGCTCTCATAAATATATCTTCAACCAATTCCGTATTAAATGTGCATCAATTGGCCAATATCAGCCCAAACGATCTGCATTTTGGCACAAATTTGGTGAAAATCGGTTCAGATATAGCCATAACTCCCATATATATGTTTCAACTGATTTAGGGTTTTAAGTCCCTCATATGCGTAATATGCATTTCAAAACAATGATATTTGGTACCACATAACTTATCTCTGCCAAATTTTATCGAGATCCGTTTGGATTTGGATATGGCTCCCACATATAACTTTATCCGATTCCAGGTTCTATGTGCACCAAATGACTAATATCAGCTTAATTTGACTTAATATTGGCACTTTCGAGGGCATTCAGCCTAGTAGTTCTAATTTTGGTGAGAATCGGTTCAGATATGAGCTCTCATAAATATGTTTTCTCCTATTTGGTCTTTAAGTCCTTCACATTTGTAATACGCACTCGACAAGAACGATATTTGGCAACAGATATCAGATACAGACCAGAAATACCTCTGCCAAATTTTATCAAGATTGGTTCAGATTTGGATATAGCTTCCATATATATATATCTTTAACCAATATCAGGCTTATTGTGCACCAAAATAATAATATGAGCCAGAATTCCGAATGAATTCAACTTAGAAGCAAGTACTTCAAATTAGGTGAAAATCGGTGCAAATAAAGCTATATCTCCTATATGCAGCATGAGATAAAAAAACTTTAAGAAAATCAAACGCCATATTTTTTAAAATTTATTGAATGAAAGCAAAAACTGTCGGAAATAGCATAAAATTTTATAATAAGTTTAGATTTGTTCGAATTGGTCACCTTTGGCACGAATTATGGCCATGGCCCGAATTAACGGCCAATGAAACCGTCACACGCTATCCGAATGTTGCTCCGTGGTATTTTGGCCCATACCCGGCGAAGCGCTTGCTCCAGGTGATCGACACTTTGGTATTTTTTATTGCCAATCTTGCTTTCCAAAATACTCCAGACACAATAGTCCAACGGATTGGTATCCGGATATTTTGGTGGCCATTGTATGCTGGAAATGAAGCGAGAAACCTCATTTTGTAACCATTTTTGGGTGGCGCGTGCTGAGTGCTATGGTGTTGAGTCCTGTTGGAATATCCAAGGTCTGCGGCCAAAATGTTTTCTTGCCCAAGGCTTTAATACATCCTCCAGAATATTTTTGCGATAATATTCGGCATTTATTCTGTGCACGGTCGATTAATACGATCGGAGAGCGACCATCGGCTGTTATTGGGGGCCCACACGATCACCATGGTCGGCGCTTGGGTTCTGGTGGCCGACCGATGGTGCACATTTTTAGCTGACCTCTTTAGCAAGTAAACACGATCATTCTGTTTGTTTAGAAACTGGGTTTCGATCAAGTCGCTTCTTTACTTTTCGAACCATTTTTGCTGATGTTGTTGTTTTCTTCCGTCCACATCCTTGACGTCGGGCTACGCTACCAGTATCACGGTAACGAGAGATGGTACGAAACACAAACGATTTATTCACATTTAAATGCTGGAGTTCTCTAACGATAGCCACTTGTTGTTTTCCAGCCAAATATAAAGAAATCACACTATGACGCTTGAATTCCATACCTTTTTTCTGGATAATTCTCACCAAAATGCTTTTGTACGCTTGTAAACAATAGAAATGAGTTGTAACTGGAATAATTTTAACAGCTGTCGGACGACTGGCTTAGAAATGACAGCAGTTTGAAGTTGGTTGCAGTTTTTTCATCTCACCCTCTACACTTAAGCCAGTTTACAGTCCATTATCTGATTAAGGTCTTCTATGGAGTCGTATTGGAATCTAATATATGCAAACACTGGGAAGAGAACATGCTTCAATGTTTTGCCATATTCCCATATGCCCTGCATATGCTGTTATTTGCACATCCAATTTTACACAGGTGTGCTTGTAGGCTCAGATGCCCCGCATGGATGTTTGTAACCCCGCTAGTAATAAACGATTCCTCATTTTTATCTCATTGGGGTTGTCCCAAAGGACTTTTGAGGTTTTCCCAGTGCCTTCATTGTTCCATAGGTGTATGTGGGCGTTTTCTGCCTATTTCTTTATCTCTAGACGTGACGCGTTTAGCGGCATTGTATTGTCTAAGTTTACTATTGCTTATTCCCTGCCTGCTCCACTGATAGTTTTTAATATAATCCTTATCGAAGTCAAAGTATTTTGGTACTAGAGGTACAAAAGCCTCCGTCAAATTTGTTGAAAATCGATTCAGAGTTGGATATAGTTCTCAAATTGCGACTACTCTAAAGCCAAGATACCCACTCAAACAAGTTTCATAGTTGGTATGATCTACTTCACATAAATTCCCAATAAAAACTGTTTTGTTTGTGGGAGCTCTACTAAATACGCATGTGGTGTAGGGTATTATGTGATCAGATCCCGCCGACTTTTGACCTTCCTTAAGGTATATATTTACAGAATCATTTTTGTATAATTATTATTATTTTTTTGCGAGCATCATAATGAATTAAATGATGTTGTCTTTTTTGGAAAAAATAAAACCCATTATAAAATATACAAAAGATTTTCAATAATTTTCCCATGACCAAATACTGATGCTGTGCGTATTGGATTTCAAAACATTTTAATTATATTTCTATTGCGAATCTATTGAAGATTATATGACATCATATATTGAATTTTCATATTTGCTATGCCATGTAAACAAAAGACTTAAGCTACAAACTTGATTATCGATTGAAAGATGTCCGTTCGTTTTTCTCTGATGGGGTTCAATTGTTTTTATGGCTATCATAATTCGTTTGTATTATTTATAAAATAAAAACTCACCATAAAATTGTAATATTTATTCTTATTATTGCGCGGTTTATAAAAAATTTTCGTAGAGGTTTTTTTTATATTATTTTTTAGTTTTTTTTGTTGGTATTTTTTGGCAATGCAAAAAACTTTATGGCGATAATATATCATGCGGTTTTTTCTGGGGTGTAGAGTTTATGTATTTTTAACTTGATTTATGTTGTGGTCTTTCATTTGTTTGGCTGTGATTTTTAGCAAATATTTGCCATAGCTTTAGTTGGCGGTGTTGTTGTTGCTATTGCTGTTGCGGCTTGGATGCCACCATTTGCGGTATTAAGAAACCGTACGACACTTGACAGTAAAAGCGTGTAATTTTGTATTATTTACGCATTTGATGCTATTAAAACGTTATAACATCTGTGTGAATACATGTGCACATATAATGAGATACATGAGATTTGCGGTTTGTCGGATTTTCGTCAAAGAAGAAACCGAAAATAAATAATGAAGGTATAAAATATGTATTTTAATTATATGGGAAAATCTTTTTCGTTTTTTTTTCTTTTTGAAAATAATTCCATAAAATATTCAGCTGTTCGTGGGTATTGACAAAGAAAAATTTTCAGTAATTGTCTGTTTAATATTACATGACTAGATTACACTGTGCAACACGAAAAAAGTAATTATAGGAAAAATAAAGTAGATTATGTATGCAGAGCTAAAAAAGTATATGCTTGTATCGGCATTTTCATCTACTTTTTTTTTTGGAATAGGATCCCTTAGAAGCCGTATGTGTACGAGGATTATTTTGCTTAATTAAAATTAAAAAATAAGCTCTACTTCCGATTTTTTTAATTTTTTTTTTTAAATTTTCACTTTTCTCCCATTGAATTCGTCACGGTTATGAAAAATTCCAATTGACTTTAATTGCTTTATGGATCAAACCCCCAAAAGAATTTCGAATTTTTAGGCCAAATTTTTTAGAGCTTAATATAGCCTTGATAATTTACAATTACACCCCCCCATAATTGATAAACAGTTCAAAGGGTGTTAATCTGAAAATTAAAAAACAAAAAATAAATTACAGGGGAAAGTTGTTGACAGAACAGGCTCTCTACTTCCGGGGGCTTGCCTAAAGGGTGTGTACTGATTATTAAACTCATTTACTGTCCTCCGATTTATATAAAAATAAAATATAGCTTGCAATATTTTTGTTGCAATATTTTTGTTATATATACCATCCACCATAGTATGGAGGATATATTTAGTTTGTGACACTTCGAAATATACATTATAGACCATATAAGGTCTACATATATTTTTTTTTGATCAGCATAATATTCTGCCCGTCTGTTTGTCCAACTCTGTCCATCACTCTATCTTCCGGGCGATGCGAAGTTCTATCGGATTTTTGGTATTGAAAACGGGCTATATAGGTCCAGCTTTTGGTATACACCCATATAATAGTATCGACAAATTTAAGTATGCGTTTCTATTATATAAAACTCCTCCTTCTACATCCTTGTAGATAAATTCGAATATCTGTCTAAGATTGGGTATAGTCCCCATATAAGTGTGTCTCCCTTTATTCGGTTAATTCGGACAATTTTAGGGACATTATTCACCGGAATTGTTTCAAATTCAAATTTCTTTCATAGGCAGCATATTACAGGTCCAAGTCTTCATATATCCTCCATATAACTGTCCCTCTTTATATTCGGTATTTTGATGATTTGAGCTCCATCTTAAACGCAATTGTTTTGAAATTTCTACCAAATGGTGCTTTTTTGGTTTGTTTTGACTGGATTTCATTAACTTGAGTGAATGGTGGTACATTGACACAGGAGCTTTTGCCTCACTCCCCCACAGGAGTTTCGGGATCACTGTTACCCTGGAGTTTCGCTCTCACTGTCCGATATCTAGAGTAGAAACGCAGTCTAGAGTAAGACCGTAGCAGAGCCCGAATAACTAATTTCCGAACACCGTTACGAAATCCCGATCCTCTACTCCTCGTACACGACTCTAACACGTGTGACCAGAGCATCACCAGCTTACAATACCAGTGACACGAATGCCATTATCCAGAGTTCCCGATTATAACCCGAACAGCGGCATCGTCTGCAGCCCGAACAGTGAAATCATATACAACTTGAACGTCATCATCGTGCTCTCCGACGACCGTTTATAAGAACTCCCCGATAATCGTTCACCAGGGTTCCCGATTATCTTCGAATTGTCTATAAACCGATAATCTTTATCTCCAGAATCCATATTATACCATTTAAACACGAGTTAATTGTACACTAGTATTTAAATCAATATATCGACCGATTTTTACCCACAGGGTATGGAGAATAACACCCTTTTCATTTCATGGGGTTTAGTTGGTCCTTATGGAAACCCTGGCTGGGACTAAACTTACCCCAGCTGACGAGAAAACCAGGTTACAGACTGTAATTTAAAGTTTGGTGTTTATAATGTGAACCCGATGCCCGTTTATATGGGTCCACAATTTGATGTAGCTCCCAGAGAACAGCACAGTCGATTTTAAACCGTTGACAATTTTTTGCTATATTTTTTCAATGTGATTTGCAGAAACTGAACATTTTATAATAGGGTAAGAATTACCAAAAATATTGGACATATTTTACATATGGTCACCATATAACCGAGCCACCCGATATGAGGAATTTTCCAGACTTTAATGCAAGTTGCCATATTGGGTTCTGAGTACAATATAGACAAAATAGCTTCTAAAAAACTGTCAAAAAAGTTTCACTATTTATTTATTTCAAAAATTTTTGTGGCATTTTGGAACACGGGTAGGAACTATAAATGGAAATATATGAAGCTGAAACCCTTTTTCGCCATCCACATACCTTTGTCAGTATAATGGGAAATTTTGAGAGTGGCCAGGATTGGGAAAGGAAGTAGAATTAAATCTCTTTTAAAAAATGGCAAATGCGAAAATATTAAGTTAGTATAACTTTTGAACTGATTATACTTATGAGTTCTTCATTTTTCTCCAAAATCATAATAAAGATCTCAACATTCTCCGCTTTGAGTAATTTCAATTTTAATATTAAGAAATATTTTTGGAATATGAAAATTTGATATGTAAGAGAATATTTTCATCACTAGAGTAAAAATTTTTTGCATTCAGCTATTTGATTTTTATTACGGGTTGGAACCACTGTGCAGTGTAATAAACTGAAATTTGGAATTAATATTCTTTTTCGGATTACATGTAATGCATTAGAATTGTAGTGTATTTTATTAAAATAATAAAAGTTTTCCTTATTTTTAAAATATGTATTTCGCATTGCCTTGGGTTTTACAATCTCATAAAATGAATTGAAATATAACACGATTGATTCAACTACATGTTAAATATTTTTGTCGAATTTAATTTATCTGCTGAATATAATAGCACAATATTTTTTTATGAATGCTACAGGAAGTAAGTTATCATAAATGACCTCTGAAATTATCAGAGGCAATTATATAAAATTAACAAACATTTTTCTGTATTTTATGTAATTTTTTCCTTTTTTCCCTTATAGACTTTTAATCGAAAGAATTCGTTCTGTATTCTATAGTACCTATTTCAAAATTTCGAATTTTACATACACTAAAACTCACCTCATAACCATGCAGCGTGGGATCTGTTGTACTGGTCGAACTGCCATCACTCAAACCGCTTGTATCACCATGGCTATCGCCACCATTGGCACTAATACTGGCCGTACTATTACTACCACCGCCACCAACAACAACATTACTCCCACTACTGGCATTACCACCTGTACCACCGCCACCTCCGTCATGCGTCATCGGACTGCTAACATCTGGTGTTGCATTGTGATGTGGCTGTTGATGCGCTGTTGAATGATGATGGTGATGTGGCTGGTGTTGATGCGTATGATGATGATGCGGATGATGTTGAGGCTGGGGAGATGTTATTGTATGTTGTTGCTGCTGCTGCTGCGGCTGCGGGTGGTGATGATGACTGTGACTGTGTAGATTCACATTAACACCCAGTCCCAAGCCCATATCGGGCGCTGTTACAAAATCGAAAAAATCTGTTTTCGATATATCCTCCGGACGAAAGGATTCACTGATATCCATGCCAGTGGATGACATTTCATCGGTGCCAATCATTTAGGCAAGTTTATGTTTTGAAACAATTTTGCCACTGCGTTTATGCGTTGCACACCTGCAGGGGTGGTGTTCGAATGCAGGTTGTTTGGATGTCTATGGGAAAATGCGGTTGAACTATAAAAAGGCTCTGGAAAAATAAATAAAAAAATAAGAAATAAATCAAAATATAAAGGTTGTGTTGAATTAAAATAAAGATTTTACATAAATGTAAATATAACAATATTTTTTTATTCACGAAATTAAGTAAATATGTACAATTGAAAAAAAGAATACATTTTTGCTAGGATTTTTTTTTCAAATCCATTCTTATTAAATATAAGATTTTTTAACTAACAATTTTAAACTTTTCAAACAGGCCAACAGGGAGTTGGTCAACTTTGTCTCTTTTCTAATCCCATCTGTGTTTGATAAAAAATATTAAGATAATTCAGGGTTAAAACAAGTTGGATAGTTCTAACAAAAATTATCAGTCAGACCAAATAGATGACCATGGATTGATCTGAGACATGAAAGAGACATAGGGTCCAAGACTGTTAAATCGATGAGACACATTTTGGTCAAATAAAATTATATATATATTTAGTCATAAGGTTATGTCCACAGATTCATATTTTGAGCCGATTTAAGTATATCCGTCCGTCTGTGTATCCAAGTATTTTTATAAGCAAAGTACAGATCGAATTTAGTGACCGACTGAACAAATTGTGTTCGAACTCAACTGTAATTTGTGACAATCCGTTAAATTTTCAATGTAACTCCCTTATATGCCGGATGAGGGCATATTTCACATGTAAGTCAATGTAGAAGGAAATCAGCGAAATTTGGGGAAAAATCGATTCAGACGTGATCATACACCCCATATAGTAGTTGCAGTCAATTTGACTTTTAACTAATCTGAAAGTATTAATTTTTTATAGATATCAATAATATTAGGTATCTGTGCAATTTTTTGTTAAGATCCGTTCAGATTTAGATATAGCTCTCTTACATTACTGTTCTCGATTTAAGATATATTGTGTACCCAATTTCATGTCCATATGAGATGAATTGTAACACACGAAAACAGGGTCTTGGAATCTCTGGGTGAAAAATTATTAAAAGTGATTCTGATTCATTTGCCCATAATCAGAGTGGTGTAGAGTATCAAATATGTGGCCCGTCTGACCTCGAAACATGCCCTAGAGGTTATTTTGATGTTCAGGGTAAGATAATATGATTATATTTGCAAGTAAACATTAAATTTCAACGTTTCAATACATCCCAAGTTTGTAAAACCTCGAACCCCACCATGTAGTTTGCTGAACATTGTGTCAAAATGAGCTGAGCCGATCGACCTATTTAGAATATGAGCTAACTTTAAACTCTCTCAAAATCAATTCACTTTATAAAATGTTATAACATGAAGTCTCGGATAATAATGGTTCAAATTTTTTTGTACCCTCCATATTATGGTGGGACGGGTATTACGTATGCCATTCCGTTTGTAGCACCCATTCCGTTTGATCCCAAAAAGAATATTTATCATTGATCAGCATTGAATTATATGTCGATTTAGTGATGTCAGCCCGTCCGTCTGTCTGTCCATCTGTCCGTCTGTGGAAATCACTCTAGTTTCCGAAAGAAATGAAGCAGATTGATAAAATTTTACTCAGATGTATGCTAGGTCGACAGGACTTTCGTGGTGTAGCTCCCATATAACTATGTCGACAGATATAAGGTTTCTTTCTTTTAGGTACAATTTTATCCCGAATGTGCTGTGAAATGGTAGCATGTGATGCGGAGAACTGTCAATATAGGTCTAAATTTTGGTATGGTCCCCATATACCTGTATCTCCAGATATTCGGTATTTTGATGATTTGTATCACACTTTTCACGGGATATGTATTGCATGCTATGACAAAAAAAATGCTTATACAGGACCACGTTTTCGTATATTTTCCAACGGACTGTTTATACCCTCCACCATAGTATGGAGGGTACATTAAGTGTGTCATTCCGTTTGTAGCACATCGACATATACATTATAGACCCCAAAAGTATATTTATTCTTGATAAGCATAAAATTCTATGTCGATTTAACGATGTCCGTCCGTCTGTCCGTCTGTGGAAAACACTCTAGCTTCCGAACGAAATGATGTAGATGGAGAAAATATTACTCAAATGTATATTATACCCGCAGGACTTCTGGTATTGAAAGTGGGTAATGTAGGTCCACGTTTTGGTATAGCCCCATATAAAACTCCCGATATTCGGTATTTTGATGATTTTTAGCGAAATTGTTCACCGGAATGGTTTCAAATTTTGCTATTTGATGTTCGTAGTGGATACTACAGCCTATGACAGAAAATTGTCTATGCAGGTCCACGTCTTCGTATAGCACACATATAACGGTACCTTCCGATATTCGGTACTTTGATGATTGACATTATTCACCAGGATTGTTTCAAATTTGGTATTTTAAGTTCGTAATGGATACTACAGCCTAAGGAAGAAAATTGTCTGTGCAGGTATAGCCCCCATATAATAGTACCTCCCCATATTGATGATCCACATTATTCAAATATCTCTTTTCCAAGTTTCGCATTTGAATATTGTAATGGCTTATGACAATGCACGTCGTCTTTTAGACCTAATATGACGCCTACATTCGGTAATTTTAAGATTTTAACAAAATTTTTAACGGATTTTATGTTTTTTGTAGATTGCCAAATTCGTTCCTAATGGAAGAGGGTATTCAAAGTTCAGCCCGGCCGACCTTACAGCGTTTTTATCGTTTTTATACCCTACACCACAAGGTGGTCAGGGTATTATGTCTTTGTGCATTTGTTTGTAACAGGCAGAAGGAAACGAGATAGACCCATAGTTCCTTTTGATGATCTGCATAGAATCACATTCTGAGTCGATTTATGCATGTCCGTCCGTCCGTCTGTCCGTCCGTCTGTCCGCCCGTCTGTCCGTCTGTCCATGTATTTTTGTAAACAAAGTACAGGTCGCATTTATTGCCCGATCCAGGTTAAATTTTGCAAAGATCTTTTGTTTGGTCCAAGGACGATCCCTATTGAAATTGGAGATAATCGGTCAAAATTTAGATATACCTCCCATATACATATATCTTCATCCGATTTGCCTTTTATTGTGCACCAAACGTGTAATATCAGCCCGAATTGTATGGAATTTTGCACGTACGATCAGATTAGGCCAGAAAATATGTATGCCAAATTTGATCGAAATCGGTTCAGATATAGCTATAGCTCCCATATATATTGTTCATCCGATTTGTTAATTTTGTCTACCGCCGCCGTAATGTGCACTATGCAACAACAATATTCGGGGAAATATATCAAATACAGCTCAGAAATACATTTGCTAAATTTTATCGAGATCGGTTCAGATTTGGATATAGCTCCCATATATAACTTCGTCCGATTTACATTTTATTGTGCACCAAACGTCTAATATATGTCCAAATGGGATGGAATTTTGCACTTACGATCGAATTGTGTCTAGAAGCTAGTATGTCAAATTGGTTCAGATATAGCTATAGCGTCCATATATATTATTCATCCGAGTTGTTATACTTGTTACCCACAACCGTAATATGCACTCCGTAACAACGATATTCAGGGAAATATATCAAATACAGCTCAGAAATATCTTTGCCAAATTTTATCGAGATCGATTCAGATTTGTATATAGCTCCCATATATATCTTTACCCGATTTCAAATTAAATGTGCACCAAATGGGTAATACAATTTCGAATTCAAAAGATACAAATGCTTCGGCATACTTTGTCCTTTGAACTTTAAATTATAATTATAATCATAACGTGTTTGATTGAATTCTCCCATAAAAACTTTTAATTGTTATATGGAGCACTACTTAATTAGCCCGCCCGACTTTAAGACTTTCTTTACTGTTTTTTTTTGAAAATTTGCAAATTCCTTCAAAATTTTGGAGGGTATTAAAAGGTCAGCCCGGCCGAACTTACTGCTTTTTTCTTGTTTTAGAACTTTTTCGGCAGTCGTAAGTAGTTACAAATTAATCTACAAACAAGCTTTTTTTACAAGGGAATGTTAACCCAAAAATAGTTACAATCTTCGAAGTAATAATTATTACTCGAAAAATAAGTACTATTCATTTTCCCATATTTTCCTTTTGTCGGCTCCTGGTATTGATCTCGCAACTTTATGATTTGTAGATAAACAAACTATGTCACTGTTGCGAACCTAAGAGATTGTTTTGTTCTATATCTCCATCAAATACTCATCGGACCCTCTCTTTTTTGTCGGACAAGCACGTGCTGTGTTCATGACCTTACAACTAAATGGCATTTCCGAGGTTTGTTGAGAATAATCTCTTCTGTCACAATTGGTCCATGTCATTAGAAGCCCTTTTTAAGACAAAATATAGACAAAAGATGTCCTATTAAAAAATGGTTAGTAAATGTTGACTCTTTAAAAGTTTCAGATCTCTACCTAATTCAATTTACGTAAGAGAACCAGCAGTACGCTGAATTTCCAATTCAACTGTACTTAAGTTGAAATCTCAAGAGTGAGTGCAAAGTTTAGTTAATGGTCGAATGGAAGAACAGAATAGTCTACATCGACTTAGAATCCGAAGATAAGTCGATCGGTGTGATAACCGGTGCTTCTTATGTCACTTTTTCGGTATGTTTCAAACTTTTGGGGAAATCTAGCTTATTATATAAAATACACCAATATATTAGTGTATGATATTATTGAATTTAGACAAAAATATAAAAATCGGCTCAACTCATATTTTTCCATTTATTATTAAGACATTTTCACATTTCATTTTATTTTTTTGTTACCGTCACAATTAATATATCCCTCTGGAGTTGTAACTGACATAAATCAAAATTCCACATTTGTTGAAGTAAAGATATCTCACCGTACATATTCCAATCATCATTGCATTCATGAACAGAATGGAGGCTTTGTTTGTTGCCGCATAACAATTCCTAGCTATGTAACGAATATTTCTTGAATGTTTTTTCTCTCAGTTTTTTTTTCCAAACGACATTTATTTGGTTTACCTCCCTTGTTTTTTAGCTTCTGAGCTATGGTTGTCGTCGTTGTCGAAGAAGAAGCTGAAGCAGAAGCCGAAGAGGAAAACCGACACATTTTAACAACAAATCCAATTACAATTGAATTGAAAATGAAAATCGCCAAATAATTGAAATGACTTACAGACATAGCCCGAGTTACGAACATAACTCGGGCCATTCAAAAGCCCAGCACGCAGAGCAGAAAATCAAACCAAACAGAAATTGCCGACAAGCAGAGACCTGTTGGAATCATTGATGAGTATTGGTGGGGGATTACTACTTAACTAGACGCTGCTGCCGTGCGATGAGGAAAATGTCGGTGCAACCAGCAACCTACATTGTCGGTTGGTAGGTATTTTGTCATTGGTGTTGCCAATGGTGATGGCGATGGTGGCGGAGGTGGTAGTGGTGGTGGCGGTGACATGCAACATTGCCCCATAACCATAAAAAGTGTGAGCACTTTTTTCCTTTGGCTTTTGTTGTTGTTTTTGTTGTATGGATTTCTGTATCATTTAGTTTAACTTGTCGCACCGTTGCTTTGCGGTCTTGAGGTTTGAATATATACTCGTATATGACCAAACATTAAAACCATGAAACTGTAACAAAATTGGCATGTGTCTCAATGGATGTCGATCGATGTGTTGCGTATCAATTCTCTAATACGCGCTGCAGTGATATGAATGGAGGAGAGGATAAGAGATATAATAATTTAAAATTTTATTTTATTTTGAGAATTCAAAAAATAAGACTTATATATTTATTTGAAAGTAAAAAACATTTTTACTAACAGAAAATTATAGAATATTTTCTAAAAATAAAAAGTAAAAAAGCTGTAAATTTGTCGGGGCCGGACTTTGAATACCCTCCACTATTTGGTTCAAAATTTGGCAATTTTCAAAAAATTAAAATCCATTAAAAATTATTTTAAAATCTTAAAAATACCAAATGTAGCCCTATATTAGGGTCTATACGACGACGTGAACCTGCATCCATTGCGAACTTCAAATGCGAAATCGGGAACAATTCCGGTAAATAATGTCGCTAAAATCATCAAAATACCGCATATCGGGAGATATCGTTATGTGGGGGCAATACGAAGACGTGGACCTGCACAGACAATTATCTATCATAGGCTGTAGTATTCATTACGAGCTTCAAATACAAAATTTCAAATAGTTCAGGTAAATAATGTCTCTAAAATCATCAAAATACCAAATTTCGGGGGGAACCGTTTAATGAGGGCTGCTCGAAGACGTGGACCTACTTGGCCCATTTTCTGTTTTAGGCTGTAGTATCCATTACAAATTTCAAATACCAATTTTGAAACAATTCCGGTAAATAATGTCGCTTAAATCATCAAAATACCGCATATCGGGAGGTACCATTATATGGGGGCTATACGAAGATGTGGAACTACATGGCCCACTTTCAATACCAAAAGTCCTGCAGACATAATACACATTTGAGTAAATTTTTATCAACTTACTTTACTTCGTTCGGAAGCTAGAGTGATTTTCACAGACGGACAGATGGATAGACGGACGGACATTGTTAAATCGACATAGAATTTTATGCTGATCAAGAATATTTTTATTTTGTGGGGTCTAAAATCTATATTTCGAGGTGTTACAAACGGAATGACAAACTTAATATACCATCTTATATACTACTAGCTGAACCCGGTGCGCTTCGCTACCCCTTTTGATTTTATATGCATTCAAAATTTTATTTACGAATATATGTTGGATAAAGAAAAACAAATTTAAAAATTAAAAAAAAAAAATATTGCACTAATTTAATGCGTTAATAAACAAAAACATTACAAAAGCAGTAACATGACATGCATACACGAAGGGTTTGTCCTTTGGATTTATTTATTTCATAGCAAATGCCAAGCGTGCAGGAAACTGCAATTTTTTTTAAGTAGAGTGGCAATTAGTGAATTCGAGATAGCAACATACTTCGCCGTAATAAGCGTATTTCAAATCAATTGTTGTGTTGTTTTTTAGTGTTAGCCTAAGGCGTTGTGGGTCAATGGTTCTTATTAAAATCATATCCCAATCTGATCCGATTTAAATATAATTTTAAAAAAAATTACTTTTACACCAAACTCCGCCACACCTTTCATATTTAATTGAAATTGGTGCGTCAAATATGTGAAATCGGCCGAGAATATATATATGGGAGCTATATCCAAATCTTAACTAATTTCAAATTAATTTATCACATTTATTGTTATAACCAAATTCCGCCACACATTCTGAATTTCATTGGAATCGGTCATATATATCGTGTTTTTTCGGCCGAAATATATATGTCAGCTATATCCAAACCTCAACTGATTTCAATATAATTTGGCAATTTTTGCTGGTGCCAGATTTTGTCTCTCTCGCTTTGGGTGCATCAAATATGTGAAATCGGCTGAGTATATATATGGGAACTATAATCACATCTGAGCGTATTTGAATATAATTTGTCGAATTTATTTTTGTACCAAATTCAGCCACTCATGCCGAATTTCGTTGGAATCGGAAATACGTATCGTGTTTTGTGCATCAAATATGTGAAATCGGCGGAAAATATATATGGGAGCTATATGCAAATCTGAACCGATTTTAATATAATTTGACTAATTTATTTTCTAATCAAAATCCCGTTACATATTCCAAATTTCTTTGGAATCGAACATACATATCGTGTATGGTGCATAAAATACATGAAATCGGTCGAAATACATTCCAAATTTCATTGAAATTAGAGATACATAGCGTGTTTGGTGCATCAAATACATGAAATCGGTCGAAAATATATATGGGAGCTATATCCAAATCTAAACCGATTTAAATTTAAATTGAAAAAATCCATTTTGGCTCCCAATTCCGTTACTTATTTTAAATTTCATTACAATTGGAAATACATGTCGTGTTTGGTCCACCAAATACATGAAATCGGCCGAAAATGTATATGGGAGCTATATCCAAATCTGAACCGATTTCAATATAATTTGGGAAATCAATTTTTTAGATAAAATCTATCACACGTTTCAAATTTCATTGAAATTGGGGATACATAGCGTGTTTGGTGCATCAAATGCTTGAAATCGGCCGAAAATATATATGGGAGCTATATCCAAATCTGAACCGATTACAATATAATTTGGCAAACTTATTTTTGTTCCAAATTCAGTTACGTATTCCAAATTTGGAGACTGTATCTTTAACCAATCAATAGATATGTGCATATAAAATCTAAATTTTTGGGAGGTACCTCCGATTCTAATGCTATATCTCCAATTCCAAGTGGAAATTCAAAAATGTATATAGCCTATGTTACTTTCAGGCGATGTTGCAGTATATATGGAAATTTTCAGGAAAATCTATTCAGGAAAATCGAGTCCATAAATTACAAACAAACAAACAAACAAACATACAAACATTTTCCTCTTTTATAGATATAGATGGTGGAGGGTATAAAAAAAATAGGAATTCTAGAATTTTTTTTTTTTTTAGAATTCAAATTTCTCTATCTCACCACCAACTACATTACTTCGCCTTGCCTTTATCTACCCAACTGTCATTTGATCAATCCGTCTCTCATTCGTCTCGAGATTTAGCTGTTGTTTATTTAGGATTTTTATGGTTCAGTTAATTTGTTGTTGTTTTTGTTATTGTCTTCACTCTATCATTGGACTGACTTACTGTCAGTCTTGTGGCACTCCATCCAAAAACTATAAATCTTATTGACAGAAAAAGGGTGACAAAGTGTTAACACAATTTTGTAATACAACAACAGCAACAAAGCCGCCATAAACCACTGCACCAGAAAAGAAAAAAAACAACAACAACGCAAGAGACATGGCTCCAAGTGTCACCGTGCCGGCAACACCACAAAAAACAACAACTGAAGAAAGACCAACAACAACAAAAATCACTACCAAAAACATTTGCATAGAATGCAAAACATTTAGTTAAACTGTGCCACCAGTCAGACAATTTTGAAACTCTGGCCTCAATACTTCGTTTATTTTTTTTTGTGTTTGTTTCTATTTCTTCATTCCTTCTGCAGTTTTTTGCACACACACTCTCACACCGCATTGCACATTGTGCGACATTACCAAATCTTTTGATGTTTGACTGACACTTTGTGGTTTGGCGGTGACCAATCGTCCGCGTCCAGTTGCCACTGTACTACAGTGACGAAATGGAAATCAATCGAATTTGAAATGATAGGGTAAGTGTACCAGTACTCGGCACTTTTAGGATTTTCGCGTTTTTAATTGCAGTCGGCATACCATTTTTTTTTGTAAGCAGAATTAATAATAATATTAAATTAATTCATTAAAATATAATATTTTTGTTTAGTTAAACTGATTTGACGTCTTTATTGTACTTTTCTTAAGAATATGGATTGTTGAGGAACTTCACAGACAAAAATTTTATTTTTATTAGAATAAATCATCTTTTCTTAACGAAATTGTACACAACGATAGCTGACAATATGTTTGAAGTAAACAAAATACATTTAGTTATAATAGTTTCATTTATTTGGGCTTAAAAATAAAAAGTGCCGACTACTGGGACATGCCGAACTTAGGCACACTTACCCTATCAAAATAATGAATCGATGTTGGTATAAAGGTTGCCAATAAATTATAAAGGAAGGATACAAATATTTTTAAAGTATTAGAGTAACATTAAAGGTAAATGACAATAAATGTAAAAATATGCCAAAATGATTGTGATAACCTGCTGCAAATGGGTGGTAACATTTGCAGCAGGTTATCACAATCATGTTCCCAGAGACGGGTCACAAAGCAGGAATTCCTATGTATATTTTTAGATAGGCCTTAATATTTTGATAGATAGGCCTTAATTAATGCTTGACTTCGAAATTCTTCATATCACTGAGTTCTTTTCGTCCGCCGAACCTTCACTACAAATGGGCCCACAATGACTTGTTATCTTCCGTTGTATAAATACAGCATGTATGTTGAATACAACCCCAACGATTGTTGGTATTGCTACAAATATCTCATAAATCGGGCGCCAATTTTTCCAGAAGTGAGAGCAGGGATGCTTCGAAAAAAAGGGTTTATAGGATTACTTCAAATGATTGTACATGTGAATCAATTGCAGAAATAGTTTAATTTGCAAAGTGCATTCTCTTTTTGATGCTATGGAAGGCTACCCTGACGGAAACAACTCAGAAAAATTATGGATATACAGTCAAGGAATATAATGTAAAGAAACTAGGGATTTCTAACTTTTTCCCTTTCGTATCCCTCTGTCGAGCAGAAATCCGATGGACTGTTCGTGAACCATCAGTTATATATGGAGGATATATAAATTTTGTCATTCCGTTTGTAACTCCTCGAAATACTCATGTCAGGCCCAACAAAGTATATATATTATTGATCAGCGTAAAATGCTAAGTCGATTTAGCGTTGTCCGTCTGTGTGTCTGTCTCTTCGTCTATCTCTCTGTTGTAATCACGCTATTTTTCGAACGAATTGAGATAGAAGTCTTAAATTTTGTACACATGTATATTTTGCCAGTAGGCAGGTTAAGTTCGTAAAATGGGAATGTAGGTCCACGTTATTATATAGCCCCCATATGCCGTTCCTCTCCGATATTCGGTATTTTGATGATTTTAGCGACATTATTTACCGGAATTGTTTCAAATTTGGTATTTGAAGTTCGTAATGGATACTACATCCTAAGTCAAAAAACGAGCCATGTAGGTCCACGTCTTCGTAAAGCCCCCATATAACGGTACCCTCGATATTCGGTAATTTGATGATTTTAGCGACATTATTTACCGGGATTGTTTTAAATTTCGCATGTGAAGTTCGTAATGGATACTTCAGTCCATGTCAGAAAATTGTCTGTGCAGGTCCACGTCAACGGTACCCCTTATATTCGGTATTTTGATGATTTTAGCTACATTATAAACAAATTTTTCTTCAAGTTTCGCATTTAAATATTGTAATAACTTATAACAAAAGTTGCCTATGCAGGTCCACGTCGTCGTATAGGCATTCGGTATTTTTAAGGTTTTTACAGAATTTTTAACGGATTTTATTTATTTATTTTTTTTCTTTTTCGAAAATTACCAAATTTGTACCAAATGGTGGAGGGTATTAAAAGTTCGGCCCGGCCGAACTTACAGCTTTTTTACTTGTTTTATTGTCGTAATTGTCATGCCGGTTCAGAAAATGAACTACGGAACTACGTATGTCCTTTCCTTTTGCACAAGAAGGTACAATAAGCTTTACCACAGCATGAATGCCAAGTTAATTTGCTTTTTTTTTAGTTATATCACGCACTTTAAAGAAAAAGGAGATTAGAGCCCAGGAAATATTAACGTCACTATCTCTGGAATTGTCTAATATCTTAACAATGTGGTACCAATAACTTATAATCGACCCATGTCCACTTTTGGAGAAATATAAAAAATATAGAAAAATATAAATATTTATGTCCATACTTAGGACTTTTATTTCAAACTGCTCTAATGACCTTGACAGACAACTATCTACCAGGGACCATAGGTCGAATTTGGAAGTCCTAATAACAACTAAATACCATCTAAATTACAATTATGTCGAAGTACCACAATTTGGGCCTACATGGACAGATCATTCCAATTCGGTTGCAAATATGACTAAACCCATAGCAATTTTTTCTGAGAATGTTTCCATTTCCAGTTTCCGTTATAATTTTATTATCTTTGAGAAAGGAATATCTGCAGTTTTGTTTTAAATATTCATTTACATGAGCGTTTTTTATCAGTTTGTTTTTCTTGCGTAAAATTAAATTATGTCAAGTTTTAGCTGATTTGGTGGTAATTGTGGTAGAAAACTTCAAAATACCCAAAACCGGACGGAACCAATAAGTGGATCTGAACCGAACACCCATTGTCAAAATTTATCTAATTTTGGTTGGAAATTGTAAGAGAAACCTTCAAAATGCTGAAAATTCACAGGTACCGTTATATGGGGGCTGTACTAATAAGTGGGCCTGAATCGAAAAATGTTTGCAAGGAGAGAACAAACCATTCGTGAACCCCAAATGTAAAGTTTTAGTTGATTTGGTTTGAAATTGTGGCAGAAACCTCAAAAATACTTAAAATCGGGAGGTACCATTACATGGGGACTATAGCAATTAGTGAACCTGGACCTAACCTTTTTTTTGCAAGGAGAGAAAATACCTACCGATAACCTCAATTACCAAGTTTCATCTAGCTTGATTGGAAACTGTGGCAGAAATCTTCAAAATACCAAAAATTGGGAGGTACAGTTTTATGGGGGCTATTCCAATTAGTGGACCTTAATCGACGATTTTTCACAAGGACAAAATATACCTTTCAAGATCCCTAATTGCCAAGTTTCATCTAATTTGGTTGGAAATTGTGGCAGAAACCTCAAAAATACCGAAAATCAGGAGGTACCTTTATATGAGGGCTATACCTGAACGTGGACTAGTATAGCCTATTTTCAATCTCAACTAGCCAGTATATAATACAAACGACTGTGCCAAAGCTCCACCCTAAAAAATGTGGACCCCATCGTCATTTCAGAAGACCGACCGACCGACGAACATTTCTAAAATGCCCTATAATTTTATTCTGGTCAGGAATATATGTACTTTTTCGGGTCTCTACAGAATATTTCGAGGTGTTTCCATTCTGTCTACTGTACGATATAATAAAGGAGGTATCATTATATGGGGGGTATACGAAAACGTTGACCTATATATGCAATGAGCCGCAACCGGATCTAGAACCCATTACGAACTACAAATGCCATTTCTTAGACAAATCCGTGAAAATTTTGGGAAAAAATCATCAAAATATTGGGTATTTTGAGGTACCGTTATGTGGGGATATATGAAAACGTGAACCTATACACACTATGTTCTGCCACTGTAGATAAGACGCATTATGAACGTGGATCTATATATACAATTATCCGCCACAAGAAGTTAAACCTATTACGAACTTCACATACAATTTGTTAAGATTTACAAATGCCAATTTTTCCGTAAAAAAAATTGACTTAAACCATCAAAATAAAGAATATCGGGAGGTACCGTAATTTGGGGGCTATACGAAAATATGGACATATATGTATGTTTTATTTTATATATGTAATGTTTTAGAGCTAGAACCCACTACTAAATACAAATACAATTTTTTAGGCAGATCGGTGGAAATATGTGGAAAAAATCGCCACAATACCGAGTATCGGGTATTGTCAAATAATGTGGGCTGTACCGGGATTTCAACAGACAGACAGACAGATGGATGGACTTTCTTTAACCGATTTCGAATTTTGTGCTGATTATATATATATATATATATATATATATATATATTTTTTTTTTTTTTTTTTTTTTTTTTTTTTGTAACATCCGTTTGTAACATCCCTTCATATTCCTTGTAGAACCCACAAAAAAAAAAAAATAAATATATATATATATATATATATATATATATAACAGCAACATTCCATCGCCAACACGAGCTGGTGTCCAGTATCATCTGGGTGCATGAATCCAAAGTATAAGTTAGGGTAGTTTTATTTCATTATTCACTTTGTAGTCCGGAACCTTAACCAATAAAGACGTGATTGCTTGCAGTAAGCAGCAATCACAAATTTTTAAAAAAATAAATAAATTAACATTGAATTAATTGGCGCCCGAGCAGGGACCTGTTTTTAAACAGGTACTCGAAACCCGAAGAAAGGATTTCCGACAAAAGTCAAGCCTTCAGGTGGCGCCCCAGTAACTTAATTGTGAAAAGGACGTAACGTTATGTTACAGCCCCTAAAGCCCGCGACGCGGATCACTAGATTACGGTAGTTTACAAATAAGAATTTTAAAAAAAAGTGAAAGTAAAATAAAAACATTGATACAAGAATTGTGAAAAATGAAAAACTATTAAAGAAAAAAAAACTCCTGAAAAATTAAAAAACAAAGTAAATTAAATTAAATAAAAAGTGAGAATTTAAAAAAAAAAAAAAAAAAAAGTATCAAAATAAAGGAAATTTTAAAAAAGTGAAAGTAAAATAAAAACATTGATACAAGAATTGTGAAAAATGAAAAACTATTAAAGAAAATAAAAAAACTCCTGAAAAATTAAAAAACAAAGTAAATTAAATTAAATAAAAAGTGAGAATGTAAAAAAAAATAAAAAAAAAGTATCAAAATAAAGGAAATTAAAATGATAATTACAAAATGAAAACTTAAAAAAAAAAAAAAAAAAAAAAAAAAAAAAAAAACTTGTGAAAACTTAAATGCAAAGTAAATTAAATGAAGTGAGAAATAAAAGAGAAACAATTGTGAGAAATTATAAAAAAAAAAGAGATAAAAAATAAAGCAATTTAAATAAGTTTGAATGAATATAAATAAAAATAAAGTTAAGACAGAAATAAAAATTAAAATAAAAAAATTGTTTGAACAACATTAAATATTTTAACAATTTATAAATAAAAGTGAAAAAAAATCGGACACAACAAAACTTTGAAAACTTTGAAAGGACCAAGAAAAACGATCATCTCATCTCATCTCATCTGTACTAGAAGGATGCTACTCCAGACTCTAATGATGCTGCTATTGTAAGAATAACTTTAAGAATTCAAATTAAGAACAAATTTAGTTCCTAACATTTTATAGTTATAGTTATTTGTTACCTATGAAATTTTTTTTTGTTCCCAATACTGATAAATAACGTAACTTTGATAGCTCCACCTTTCCTTTTGATAAAGAGAAAAAATGTTAGAATCAGTGGATGATATTGCCGCAAAATTAAATAGAATTACGATAAATCCATCTTCAAATAACATGGAGACTCAAACAAGGGCAAACACCCTTACATCAGGTAGTTCAGCACTCACGGACAGACAAAGAAATGAAATCACACGAATGATTACAAACCTTTTGGCCGGACGAGACGAAACGTTTGACGATGGTAGTGACATACCGGTAGGAACAGTCTCCTCGAGACTGGAGGAACTGGACAAAGTTCCAGATATAGTGAAATCCTTGAGGGAATTTTCGGGAAAACCCGGAGAATTCAGCTCTTGGAGGAAATCAGTCGAAAGGGTGATTGATTTATACTCATCACTTCGTGGTACCGGGAAATACTACGCAATTTTGCATACAATTCGTACGAAAATTATAGGTGAGGCCGATACAGCTTTAGAATCCTATAGGACTCCATTGGATTGGGCTAAAATACGCAAATGTCTGATGGTGCACTACGCGGATAAACGAGATATAGGTACACTAGAGTACCAAATGAACGTCCTTATACGGGAACCCAGAATTTTCCTCAGAACCAATTTAGGCAATTTCCCTCACAATTTTACAATAACCAGAGTAAGCCAGAACCCATGGATATTGACAGGTCAATACAAGTAAGACCCCAACAGAACCAGAATTTTAAAAGACCTGCCCAGTTTTCGGTACAGACTCCTATGAATAAGATTCAGCGTAATTTTCATGTAAACGTGGATAATCAATACCCAGATATTGAGAACCAATCCCCAAATATCGACGATTACCGAGACAACAGTGACTATCAGCCAGTAGACGAAAATGACACAGGGAATTACGGACAACAGGATATAATACCGGACGATTACCAGGAACGTAACCCCGATGACATTCCAGCCAACTTCATAGATATGAATTTTTTAGATTAAACTGTTCCTCGTTGCCATACTTTCAAGTCAAAACGAGGGACGGGAAGACATTAGACTTTTATTGGATACAGGAAGCAGTAAAAATTATATAAAACCAACTTTGGTCCTGAGACCCAAGTTGAATGACAATAGGTTTAGCGTAAAATCTGTAGGCGGCGATGTGGAAGTTTCACACCACACTCTTCTTAACATGTTCGGCGTCAATGACGTCCCACTAAAATTCTTCCTTCTACCTGGTTTGGTATCTTTCGACGGGATTTTGGGGAATGACAGCTTGAAGGAATTATCGGCAGTAATTCATACTTCCGAAGATTATTTCCAAGTAAGAGGTGGCAAGAAAATTGCCATTAGACAGAGAATATCCCAGAATGTTAATAGTCTGGAGCTGGAGGAATATAATTACGAATTGCGGTACAAACCCGGAAGACAGAATGTCGTAGCAGATGCTCTGTCTAGAACGGTACAGAAGGACAATAATGCTATTACTCCGATTAATTCACTGACTCCCACACAGCATAGTGCGGAGAGCTCACCAGAGACCCTTATACCCAGTGTTGAGTCACCCATTAATGTTTTCAAGAACCAGCTTCTCATAAGTGTGGATGACACATCAACGTACCAGTTCAATGTTGTTTTCCCAAGCATCCACCGACACACAATTACTGAACCACATTATGACGAACGAAAACTTCAAACAATCTTGAAGAGGTATTTGAACCCGTCTGTAATTAACGGAATCAAGGCACCCGAACAAATAATGGGAAAAATTCAGAACATTTATCCACTCCATTTTAGCCAGTACAAATGCAGGTTTACTCAGAAGGTAGTAGAAGATATATTATCAGAAAATGACCAGGAAAGAATAATTATTGATACCCACAATAGAGCCCATAGGAACGACAGAGAGAACAAAACACAGATTTTGGAAAATTATTATTTTCCGGGGATGTCGGGAAAAATAAAGCGAATTATAAAACTGTGCACGACGTGTAAGAAAAACAAATACGAGAGACATCCCAATGAACCTTACCTTTGTGAGACGCCTATTCCAAATTACCCAGGTCATACTATTCATATTGATATATTCTCTACAGATAGGAAATTAGTTCTGACCTCCATTGACAAATTCTCAAAGTACGTTAAAGTGAAAATACTAGACGGAAGATCTACTGAGGCTATTAGAAGACCACTGAGGGAATTATTATTCTCTTACGGAGTTCCGAAGAATGTGGTAATGGACAACGAACCGTCTCTAAATTCCAGTTCGATATTATTCATGATGAAGGACGAATTAGGAATAAATATTTTTACGACCCCATCCTACAGGAGCGAGGCTAACGGACAGATAGAACGCTTTCATTCTACCCTCGCTGAGATAATGAGATGTTTGAAAAGTGATGGAACATCCAGGAATTTTGAGGAATTACTGGAGAGGGCTGTTAATGGATACAATCACTCGATTCACTCCACGGTGAATAGAAGACCTGTTGATTTGTATTTTGGACGCACAATTGACTTTTCTCCACAAGACATAGAGACTACCAGACGGAATATTGTTGACAAACTCAGACAGAAACAGGCCAACGACTTGACGTATCATAACAAAAAGAAACGACCAGTTAAGGATTATATTCCCGGACAATTAATTTATGTAAGCAACAACAAAAGGTTAGGAACGAAACTAAGCGACCGTTACAAAGAGGAAATAGTTAAGGAAAACCGGAATACCACCGTTTTGACCGAAAGCGGAAGGGTTATTCACAAAAGCCATATTAGAAATTAATAAAATCCTAAATTCTACAGATTGTTTCCTGGAAACGCCCTGGCTGACTTCAGCATCCTCGACTACTCGAATGCAAGACTCATTTCAATTCATAATGGAATAGCAAGGAAACAGAACGGGACATTTAAAGTAATTCATTCAATAGATCTTGAACAGTATGAAAACCTCACTCGTGAAACCGAACACATTCTGGACAAATTCGTGAACCTAGACCATCCTCTCCGTCCATTTATGAAGCAACAATTAATTGACATCAATGGACTATTAGACCGTCTGATGCCGCACAGAGAGAAAAGATCGATAGACTTCATAGGAAGTGCTTGGAAGTGGATTGCAGGCAGTCCAGATAGTCATGATTTTCAGATCCTAGAACAGAAAATTGGCAATATTTTGGAAAATAACAATAGACAGCTGATAATAAACCAATTAATTTCGGAAAGAATAACCGAAATAACTAATAAGACGAATGAAATAATAAAAAGGGAAGGGTGGAACGTTGAAGTAGTATTCAAAATCGAAAGAAAACTTAATTTTATTGAAAAAGAGTTACAAAACGTAGAGTTTGCAATACAGTGGGCTAAAGCTAATATCGTCAATTCATTTCTGCTTTCTAAAATCGAAATCGATCAAATAAACACTGTTTTTGAAAAATATAATATTCCTACTTATTCGATAGATGAACTATTAACTTTTGGATCCGTAAAAATTGTTACAAATAAACGAGAAATTTTGTACATCCTTAGTATCCCTGTAACTCAAGAAGAAGTTTGTAAAGTATATTTCATAAAACCTATAAAAACTGGAGATGTAATTGATAAAATTGAATACGAAAAAATTTTGGAATGTAATAAAGAATTATTTGGAATAAAAACAGAATGTAAAAGTAATTACGACATAACAATTCGTAATAGAGATAAGCTTATTTCATTAAGAAATGATAATTGTATAACTAATTTGTTCAAAAGTAGAGTAGGGAAATGCACCCAAATAAACAACGAACACATACCAACAATTGAAGAGATCGGATCGGACTTGCTCTTGCTGAACCAATATCAAGGCGCTATCAGTGTAGACAACGAGCAGATTTTTTTAAACGGGACTTATCTCATCAAACATTTCAACGTCACTATAAGAATCGATGGCCACAGTTACAGTTCAAGAGGAATAAGTGCCAATAAACCTCTTCCCGCCTTTTTGCAACCAAAAGGTCCAAAAGACAAATTAGAGGAAGTAATATCATTGGAGCTGCTTAAACAGTTGAACGTAAAGAACATCGAACGAATACGATCTATGGAAACCAAAGGTACCTTAGCAGTCGGCATCGGTTGTGTTTCTGCAATAATCCTTACAACTATAACAATAATATCACTGAGAAGAAAATATGCAAAAAACTCCGAAAATAATAATCTGAAAATCGAAGATGCCCCAGGAGATGAAATAGAGATTGCGGAAGTAAATTTACCTACAACTTCGAAAGAAACTAAAACATCCAGCATTTACAATATTCATTCATTTTGAACAATCGGGACGATTGTATTTAAGAGGGGAGGAGTTAACACCAGACATATTCAAATTCAACATTAGCAACCCAAAGAATTCATCAACCAAAGTATAAGCGTTTTTTTTTTTTTTTTTTTTTTTTTTTTTTTTGTGGGTTCTACAAGGAATATGAAGGAATGTTACAAACGGAATGACGAAGTTATTATACCCTACCTACCTCCTAGGTTGAGGGTATAAAAATTCTCAGTAGAGGGTTCCGGCCAGAGTTAACCAAAATGTCATTATTAAGTATGATATTTGATTTAGAGTCATTAGAAATCTCTTCGAAACAGTCACCATAGATTACCGTTTAGCCTTCCATATATGAGTTTTGTACTTATTAAAATAGCCTTTACGAGTCCCAATCCCTATAACATTTCGGCTCATAGGTTGTGTGGAACTGCAGACTAAATTTAAATTTTAGTTGTATTTATATTCTTCTATCCTTTTTTCTGAATAGGGAGTATATGAACAATTGACGTCGAATTAACTGGCCTTTGTAAAATTTGACGAATTATAGGTTAAAATATTTCTATTTCTAGAGTTAGTCAAAATGTCATAATTTTGTCTGATATTTGCTTTAGTATCCTTAGAAATCTCCTTTGCTGCAGTCACCATAGATTACCGTTTAGCCTTCCCTATATATGAGTTTTGTACTTATTGAAAACAGTTTTTTAAGAGTCGTAATCCCTGCAATATTTCGGCTTATAGGCTTTGTGGAACTGCAGTCTACATTTAAATTTTAATCGTATTTAAATTCTTTTAATTTTATTTTTTTTTTTTATTGGGAGAATATATAAACAATTGACGTCAATCCAAGTGGTCTTTGTAAAATTTACCGAATTATAGGTTTAAATATTTCTAAGATTTAAAGTTTTCGAAGAAGGTACATACATGCGTAGCCTTATCGAGCCACTTTATGTGTCTGTTCCACTCCTAATATTAGCACAACACACCCAAGCCTTCAACTGACCACACCTAGAACATGACATTAAGCCATGTCGAATTTATAAAAACAAATTTGCAAAATATTTTGAAAATAATTAATTCCGTGATATTTTATCTAAATACAATTTATGTGACAAAGATTATGCTGGAATTTCTTTAAGCGTTGCCTAGTCATCACAAGACTCGTGTTTGTTTCCTAAGTCTTTTGTATGAGTCATTACTGAAATTTCATGTTGTTATCAAATTGCTTGGGTTTTCACACAATTTTATAACACTGTTATTATATTTAAATAATTATCATAAATTTTATTTACACCTTACAAATGTTGGTTCCACTTTTGAGGAAAAAGTGTTTAAATTTAACGGTGTAATAATTAAAAAATCTATGGATAATCTGGAAATAAATTTTACTCTGCCTTCATGCACAGTTAGTTGATTTCAACAAATGTTTTCGTTTTATTGTTTTTCTTATCAAACAATACGGGAAGCCAAACACTTCGTAAACTACCACAATTAATTTATGGTCAACCTAAGGCAAACTATTGATCATTCGAACATTCCATGAAAGCCCATCAATATTTGAAATGCGGGCATGCGCAGTCGATTTGTGCCGTTGTTGTTGTTGTTGTTGTTCCCTTAATTTTCCGTTTTTCATTCATTAAGTTCATTCAAGCTTTTAACATAGTGGATCTTCTTCTTCTTACTCCTCAACGTCTTTGACTTCATCTTTGGCCATTTGTTTCGACTAGCATGTCCAACAAAACGTGATGATCATGCTGGTGATGTTGAGTGTAGCAAATTGTCATTAATCAAATGAAATTGGCAACAACAAAAAAACTTAAATACAGAGAGAGACACACAACAAATAATAAAAGTGTGTCTTTCCTTTACCTCTTTTTTGTTGTGTTTTTGCTGTTTTGTGGCGGCTGTTATTTCATGATTTCCCAAAAGAAAGATGTTCACCAAGAAAACACAACAACAACAACAACAACAAAAAATTACAAACATAATTGTATAGTTTTTCTACAATTTCATTCATTGCTTGTTGTTTGCTCTTCCCACTTCGAGTTTCTTCGGCTTCATCAAGTCGCATCAAACCGCAACACCAAACAGCAAACAACAACAACAATGTAATACTTTTGTCCACCTGTGGTGTTGGACACCAACCCAGACACTTGGACAAGTGATAGCATCAAATCAAAGAAAGAAAATCGTTAAATGCTATTGCAGCTGATCGTTAGTTGGTCCGCTTGCCTTGTTTCCATTTCCAGTCATTTATAATTAAGGAGGAGGAGACATTGCCTCAATTGTATATCACAAATGACTGATGGTTAAAGAAATTCACCTGTGTCGTTGTTATTGTTTTTTGTTAATTTTTTTGATGAACGCTTGAATGATGGCCTGTGATACAATGTTGAATCTTAATTTCTGATAATATAATAATGATAGAATATTAATTGTGTAAAAGTGATGTCTTTGGCATGGGAAAGAAAATTTAGATGGTTTTTTTCAATCTTTTTGGAAATCATTTTTGAAAGCAACACCGGCCTCCATCACCAACTTCCACATATTCAAACAGCAAGCATTTGACCTGTATCTTGTCAAGAGTTTAAAGGGGAGATATGATGTGAGAATACCTCTCGACCGTCAAGTTTTCCCCAATCATGGCGTATTTAATAACCTTATTCTTTAATCGAACAATAATATGGGGGTTGTATAACGCGCAAGAGGTAGTACAAACAAACAACCTCCTGAATTATCAGCACGCCGAAAATTATTTTTTATTCCCAAAAGTCTGAAGGGTCATTTGTTAGTAGTATCTTTTTGGCAACACTGGTTTAAACAGCTGAGCCACGTTTTGTGTATTTTTTGCTGTCAATCATCTTTAGTTAGATCTACAATTTATCCATAAATGGCTTAGAAACGAACAATGCTTCTTTAAAAAATACCATCACGCGCTTCTTCCATCTCATGGTTCAGGACGAAGCATATTTTTAGCTCACTATGTACATTAAGATCGGATCGGCGAAAATTTTATTTCACTTTTGGAACAGGTCAATTGGCCGCCTGGGTCGTGCGATGAAGCTCATGTCTTGTAGAGGCGAGCCCGCTTCCTTTGACGAATTAGAAGACAACATTGGAGCAAAAGCTTGGGATACAGGCCAAAATTTTGGATAGAAAATTCCATAATTGGACCTAGCGGATGGAACATTTGAGGAGCAGTCCCGGTCATCATTTGCACGAAATATTTTTTTTTTGAATATTATTTGGGTATATTAAGGTTTATCAATCCGTCAACAGTTCGAGATACAGGGTGAGATGAAAAAACTGCAACCAACCTCAGACCGCTGTCATTTTTAAGCCACTAGTCCGAAAGTTGTTAAAATTATTCCAGTGACAGCTCATTATATTGTTTACAAGTGTACAAAAGCATTTTGTTGAGAATTTCCCAAAAAAAAAAAATTATTCGTGACGGAATTCAAACGTGATAGTGTGATTTCTTTATATTTGGCTGGACAACTACAAGTGGCTTTCGTTAGAGCACTCCAGCATTTAAATGTGAATAAATCTTTTGTATCTCGTACCATCGCTCTTAACCGTGATACTGGTAGCGTAGCCCGACGTCAAAGAAGTGGACGGAAGAAAACAGCAACATCAGCAGAAATGGTTCGAAAAGTAAAGAAGCGACTTGAACGAAACCCGCGTCGCAGTGGCCAATAAATGGCTCGTGAGCTGAACATATCGCAATAATCCATTTGGCAAATATTGAAAAATGAGCTCGGGGTAAAGCCATTAAAATTCCAAAAAGTGAAAGAACTTACACCGCAACAGAAAGAAAATAGACTCAAACGAGGTAAAGAGTTGCTTCGCTTGGCCGAAAGTGGTGAACTGTCGAAATTGGTTCTCTCCGATGAAAAAATTATTCGTTGGCCAGCAGTTTGTAAACAAACAAAACGATCGTGTTTACTTGCCAAAGAGGTCAGCTGAAAATGTACACCTTCGGCTGGCCACCAGAATCCAAGCGCCGGCCATGGTGATGGTGTGGGCCGCCATAACAGCCGAAGGTCGCCCTCTGCTCATATTAATCGACCGTGGCATCAGAATTAACACCGTTTATTATCGCAAAAATATTCTGGAGGGTGTATTAAAGCTATTTGCCGCAGACCTTGGACATTCCAAAAGGACTCAGCACCATCGCACTCAGCAAGCGGCACCCAAGAATGATTACAAAATGAGGTTCCTCGCTTCATTTCCTGCGCACAATGGCCACCAAAATCTCCGGATACCAATCTTTTGGACTATTGTGTCTAGAGTATTTTGGAAAGCACTACTTCTTCAAAGATGCGGCGAATCGTAATGTAAATGTGAATAGTGAGCGCTACCGTGAGACGACATCCAACTTATTTGCCCAAACTTCAGAAAATTGACTTACATGACAAATGGCACGCGTAACAATGGACTTATCACGACGAGAGTTCGGTGAAAATTTTATTTCACATTCGGTACCGGCCGTCTAGATCGCCTTGAATTTATTTTTTGTGAGACAATATTTAAGCTCATGTCTATACAGTCTGGCGAGCTCATTTCAATCAAAGCATTGGAATACAACATTGAAGCATTTATTCTTGAGAAACCGGCCGAAATGTTGGAAAGATCATGCCAATATTGGACTAAGCGGATGGAACATTTAAGGCGCATAAAGATGGATCGTTTATATAAATTATTATAAATTCGAGACTCTCCAATGAAGAGAAAAAATAAAAAATACCATAACTTGTTAATGTAAAATTTGAAACAAATTTTAATGTTTGTAGCCGTGAACAGTGGGTATTAATTTGAAGACAATCTGAATCTTACATCACATTTTATAAGAATTATAATTATTCATCACATTTTATAAGAATTATAATTACCCTTTGTGGGGGAGGTACCTGATGTGTGGACCGATATTTTCCATTTTCGCACCTGACCAACAACTGTTGTAATATTAGTATTGCAAAGTTTGAGCAAAATCGGATTTTCCTTTCTTTCTCTGTGCAATAAAATTTTTTCTTACAAAATTTCGACCTTTTGAGGGGGAGGTACCAAAATGAGTGGACCGATATTGTCCATCTCCGATCTAAATTTGACAATTTGTTACAACTCTATGAAACTTAGGTCAACTAAGTTTTTTTTAAGAAACTGTATTGCTTTACAAAAGCCAAGGGGGATGTTATTTTGTTCAAATTACCACAGCTTAATATTTGGATTCGTCTTAGGTTTGATGATAAAATCGACGAAATCTACTCACCTCTCTCACAAAAGATTATCATTTCGATTACCTATTATTCACATAGAATGTATAAAACAGAGGAAATGTTTAATATGAACCAAACCTGGTGTACAAAATACTTTGTACATACTTTTGAGTGCGATTGAGGCGCTGTGAAAATGTAGAAATAAAAATTAAATATTTCCCAGCCGCCATAAAATATCACATGTGAAGAATTCGGTGATCTTGTGCGCTGACGCATACGATAATGTGTCAGATAATAAAGGTTATGACCCACACGCACAGATATCGATGCACTCAGTAGATGCACAAGATCACTTGAATGAAATGTAAAGCAGCCCTGCAATGTTCTCCATTCAATATTAGAATAGATAAGAACAATTGCTGCGACTAAGTTAAGTTAGATTAGTTTCAGTAGTACGTGAGGAAAATATTTTTGAAATAAAATTAGAATTGAAATAACTCCCTAACGAAGCGGTCGTGTTTCTTTTCTCACAGAAAAAGGGATAGAGTTGACAATCGAAGAGGGAGATTGGACTCTATTCTAATTTACACCTGGAATGTTTTTATATTTATATCGGACATAGGTCACGTATGAGAATGGACAATAATGAACCAACAATGTGCCCAGAAATGTTAAACAATTTTGGGTTCCAACAAGCAAAAATAACTTTTCCTTGCAAAATTTACAAAAAATTACCGAAAAGTCATCGTTGTAGAGGGTCCCAACCTGCATCAGCAGCAAAAAGACAAAATTTTAAATACTAATAGCTCCCAATTTTCGTTAGACTTCGCATATCCCAACGACATTAGATTAGATATCGCATTATGATGTGTCAGTGTACTCCACCTGGTACCTCTCTTGTAAAAAGTGAATTTTTAATAATCAGAACTCTCATAAAATGCAGGATTATTCCCCAGTTATTATCAAAATTCGTGTATTACAATATTTTTTTTTAAAGCAGATCTTATGTAAAGGAGAATAATAGTACCGTTTTAATGCCAGTTTCCTGGCCTCTAAACCCCAACAATGACCTACATTTGTAATTTCAAAGTTCCTATGTAATTCTATCCCTGAGAAAACATTTTGTCCATTTGAGTGTTCTTTTAGTTCCAAGTCCAAAAAACGCAAACACCTCTGCGGTACACTTTAAAATTCAAATTTCATAAGACCCAGACTTTTCCCACCTCTACACAACAACAGTTAACAACATACCAACTTCAAGGTCCTAGCTAGAAAAGTTAGCTCTGATTTTTTAAATTGTTGATATTTTTTGGCACGTGCCAGACATATGGACGAATGAATGAAGAATGACTCCAAATGTTCTGAAAATGGGTTCGTCTAACGATGTCATTGCTTTGATGAGACATATTTATGTTCATACCAAATATGATACATACCCTCAGTAGCCACAAAACTGATGATATGACCTGATCGGGGTACTCTATTCTGGGAACCACAATATTCTTGCATATTATCCAATTCAAAATATATGTTTTTATGTGTAGGTACTTTTTTGCTTTTACCACAAATTTTCCCCCCATAACCCACAAAATATTCATGGCAGAACATTTCTTAAATTGGCGCCCAAACACACTGCTTTATCTTTGTTTTTGCTGCATCTGCACATCATAAGCAATTATTCAAGTCATGACTTTCTTTTATCATAATTACATCTTAGACTTGTCCATTTGGGTGCCACCTCCGAAACGTGTTGGTGGGTGGTATCAAAAATGTCATGCACCAAGAAGAGTGTATTTATCGTCTTTTTATTGGCGCTCTCTCTCTCATTAATGACGCTGTTTTTTCTCATTAATATGACATGAAATGCAAAAGGAAAATAAAAAAAACAGCAGCCAAGGAACAAACTAACGTGCAACATCAACACGACAAACACTTGATGAGGCCATCCCATCCGAAAGGAAGCTAATTTGAAACTTATTTTTGGACAAATCCACAACATGTTGATGGTTTACTCAACGGCGATAACGACAGCCCAGCTGATTATCATGATTTTCAAACATAAGGTAATTTGTCTTTGTAACAAATGTTCATACATGGCAACATTGAGCCAACATATGTACACAAGGATGTACGTACGTATGTTCTCAGATAACCAAAACAACAAAATGTCTAGAAGAGTCACAACACCATCGACATCAAACATGCAATCAAACATCTCATACTGTCTTTGGCAAATCTAACAATTTAGTTTTGGTCAAAACAAAAGCCTGTTAATGTTAAGTGTCGCCGCCGTGACCAGCACCCACCATAGAGAGAGAAAAAAGCGTTGGTCGGTCGGTCGGTTGGTTTGCGGCTGCCGGCTGGTTTGTTGCTTGGTTGATCATCAACATGCCGGCAGCAATGACGCCGCTTAGTCTTCATCAAGTAATACCAGTGTAAATGCTCTAAGCGGTTTTTGGGTATTAACGATGTTACTGCAATGACAACCTCTAGCAAGGCCGTTTTTCGTGGCTATGTGAATTGTCAAATGGGAAAGAAGAATTTTTATTTTTTATTTATTTATTTTTTTGTAAAGAATCAAAGAGCTTTGAAAGATATATTTAACCCCTTTGATTATTAGCCCTAAAAATATGACAATAAAGCTTTGTGGAATTCAAATACTATGTTGAACTTAGCGTGTATATTTTTCGAGGTACCGAAATGTAAAGGATTTGAAATTCTCTGTGATAGTTTCTGTAATAGTAAGTCGACCCGATTTTTGTTTTTTTTAAAAAGTTAAAAGTTATCAGTCGGTTTTCCCTCAGCCAGTGTCCGTTTATTTGGGCTATATCGAGAACTTTCTTAACCTTTTATGTGTTATGTAATAATTTTTGGAAAATGTTTGTGGGAAAGTGTTTAGATAGAGAGATAGAGCAAAAATATTTTTATGTCTGGAATTTGAAGAGAATTGGATTCTCCATTCGCATTTTATATTCTTTTTGGTTATTGACAATTTTGACCCTTTGTGAGGGTTGTACCAGAAAAAGTGAGACAATATCTACCATCTTCACAACATATCTTGTATTGATAGAAATATGGAGATGAAGCATTTTATGAACTTTATTGCTTTTCAAATTTTTTGACCCGTTGTTGGGGAGATACCATCTTCACACAATATCTTGTGCTAGTAGAAATATTGAGATTTGTGAAATTTGAAGAGAATCGTATGCTTATTTCGCATTTTATGAGAGATATAATTATCCAAAATTTTAATCCGGTGTGTGGGAGGTACAAGAAGGAATGGTTCGATATATTTGACCTTCATACCAGATCTTGTTTTGGTGGAAACATTGAGATGCTAGAAGATACTAGATGGAAATCGGACTCATATTTCACATTTATATAATTATTCAAAATTTTGACCTTCTGTGGGGGAGATACATGAGGGAGTTGGCCGATATTGTCCATTTTAAAACCCTACGAGGCACTGATCAATATATTAATACTTGCAAGTTGTGAACACAATTAGATGATCATCTAATCTCTTGTTATATGAGGTAAGTTATTTTCTGTGAAAATTTCGACCTTTTGTAAAGAGGTACTAGAAGGAGTGAACGTATGTTTTCCATCTCTGATCCCAATTTAAATTTGACAATTATATTACTATTTACCAAGTTTGGACCAAATCGGATACTCCCTTCGAGAGTTATCGTGCGTACCAATCATACCGATGGACGGACATCTTTAGATCGACTCCAAATGTCCTGAAACGGATTTGGTCCAACAGACCTAGGGTCTATAACAGTTATTTCGAGGAGGAACGTTTTGGCCGCATTGACCATATTGACCTCGGTAGCCATATGGCTGAGGGTATAAAAATTAGTGAAATAAATGAAAGAGAATCAATGCTTAGATGAAACGGCGGAAGCTACAATCTTGAAATTTTACACGAGGGTCAGTCTTGGTGTGTAGGCGTATGATAAGGCTTTTTTGGAAATTCTTACACATAGCGTACGAAAAGTGTTAAAATATTTTAAGAATTGAATTCTCTGTATCTGACAATTGGGTAGAAATTTGGAATGAGAGGCACTGATGAAGTGCAGTGATGAATCAAAGGGTTTTTGGAAATTCGAACTTTTGGTGGTGAAATGTGCCAAGAAATGGAAGAAATGGAAGTGGAACCAGTTGCAATTATGTGAACGAATTGAGCTAAAAACTTGAAATTCGGAATAAAAATCAAGATTAGGGAGTAAGTTTTATATATGAAGGTTTCGGAAATGTGTACCTAGTATGCGAACTGTGCTTAATGGTACTAAATTAGGAACATATTGTTTTAGGGGAACGGATGAAGCTAGAATTGCGAAATTTTGTATTTGAGTCCTTGTTGGTGGTAGGTTTGTGACAAAGAGTGCACGAAAATTACTAAATAGTACGATATTTGGTACAATTTGGTATTGTGTGAAGCGATAGTGAAATTTGGTGTTATGGTCGCTATTAATGTGTAGTCTGGACATATGGAAGTGGTTTCGGAAATGTGTACTATAATTGAACCAAAAGTACTGTATTGGGTGAAGGGATAGAGATTAAATTCGAAAATTCGATATTTGGATTACTGGCGGTATCTGTGTTTGAGATTTGGTGGTGGTTTGGAAATTCGTCCTATATTTGTACGAAGAGTACCATATGGTACTAAATTTGGTAGTGGGTGAAGGGATAGAGCTTGAATCCCGAAATTTGATACTGAAGTATGGTTGGTATCTAGAATTGAGATATGGAGGTGATTTTGGAAATGTGTACTTTAATTATACTAAAAGTACAGAATGGTACTATATTTGGTATTGGGTGAAGGGATAGAGATTAAATTCTATAATATAATATTTAGGTTACTAACGGTTTCTGTGTTTGAGATTTGCCGGTGGTTTATATATTTGTACGAAATGTACTAAATGGTACTAAATTTGGTAATGTGTGAAGGGATAAGGCAAGAATCCTAAAATTTGGTATGGATGTCACTGTTGGTGTCAGTGGTTAAGTTATTTGAGTGATGTTGAAAATGTGTTCTATAATTGTACTAAGAGTACTTAATGGTACTAAATTGGGTATTTGGTGCAGGATAGAGATAAAATTCTGAAATTTAATTTAGATTGCCGATGGTATCAGAGTTTGAGATTTGGAGGTGCTGCGTACTACATTTGTACCAAAAATACTATATGGTACTAAGTTTGGTATTTAGTGAAGAGATAGGGCAGTCACTGTGGTTAAAATTTATTGACGATTATGAAAATGTAGACTATTATTTTTCGAAAACCAAAATAAATATTGGGTGAAGGGATAGGTCTGGAATCCCGATATTTGTTATCGAGGTCTTAATTGCATACTATAATTGTTCGAAAAGTACTAAATAGTAATAATTTTGGTTCACAGATAGTTATGCGTACTAAATTTTACTAAATTTGTTACAGGGTGATGGGATAAAGCTGAAGTTTTGAAATTTCATGTTGAGGTCACTGTTGGTTTCTAGGGTTTACATATGGAGGACTTTGAAATTGTTTTGTACAGAAAATTTGGATGTGAAGTCCATTATGTAATTATCCTCGGTAAACTTCAAAATAAATGATTTTGAAAACTTTGTGGTGTTAAAGTTAAACATTTTCCAATTATACTTTCCGAAATTTGAAAAACACATAAAACCTTGAAAATGTTTTAGAATGATGTATAAAGTGCATTGATTAAAAAAATGCAAACAGAACATTTTATAACGAATCTAAAATGTTAAGGTGGACTTCTCCCTCATTGGGCTCGCCCATAGGAGTTTCGAGGTTTTCCCTATGCCTTCATTGTTTCATAGGCGTATATGGGCGTTTCTTGCCCATGTCTTTAACTCTAGGCTTTACGCATGTAGCGGTATTATACTGTGGCTAACCCACTGCTGTTTTGGCGAGAGTGTTCGCTATCTCGTAACCTCTAATTTCCTCATGACCTGGTACCAGAATAATGCGTGCTGAGCCGTGTTATACATTTCAATACAGTTTTTGAATTTACTGATTTTGGATGTTATAGCTTTTATAGCGATTTTAGAGTCCGTTAGGACGTTTATGGTGTCTGCCCACGTGTCGACTTTAAGCCAGTTCAGACACTCTGTAATTCATTCCATTCACACTCTCCCCTCTAGCACTGAGCCGTCTGTAACGATCTGTAACGATAGTTTCCAGTCGGCATTTGTAATAGGTAAATGACGATTCATGAGTCTTGGGTAGGAATTTATGTTTCACAGTAGGCAGCTACAATTGTTTCAGGTATCCGGTCCGATACAAGGTTTCCTATTGATTCTCCCGTTCTTGCTTGCAAATTTGTTGATGGTATGTCACGTGTCATTTATTTATCCACTCGTCCTTCGCCCTCAGCCTTATGGCCGCTTCATTTTGTGCCTATAGCCCTTTTGAGCCTGTAGCCCTTTGGAGCCTATAGCCCTTTTGTCCAGCTTATTTTGCATTTTCTTGGATGTGGTTTCTCCAAATGAGTCTAGAATCACGCCCAGATATTTAACCTTATTGGAAATGTTGATTGTCTTATTTAGCAAGGCTGTCGATGGGCCAGTTTTGTTTTTCAAGTGAAAATACATATCTCAATTTTTTCCGGGTTTACATTAAAACCTCTTGGTCTGGATTGAATAGGACATAATCTTAAGAATTTTGGCAAAAGAAATCTCATATCTGCCAAATCATACCAGATTTTTCGTAAATTTTCAAAAACCTTTTTTCATGTCTTATATTTTTTTTCTTCACAAAAGCGCCGTATCAACTTGGCTTTTATTTAATTAATAAGTATTGGGTTTTATCAATATTTTAGAAGTTAGGAAGCTCAAATAAAAATCCCAATGCTCAGTATACGTGTAGTTTTGTTTTCCACACTCTTCATTTCAGGAATTTTTATTCGATAGAAAATTATAGTGGCAGTGGAAGATTCTACAAAAATGTTTACATTTTTTCAAATGTCAAGAGCGTTTAATTCACGAGTGGGCAGGTGTCTTTCTTTATCTCTTTGCAAGTTTCAAAGGATTACAGAAAAGCCCAATTATGTGATAACTTAAAGAAGACAACTTCCTGAAGAAATATTTCCTTTATTTTTAGCTGAAAGAATGATGATACATTTTAGTATAACATTTTGGATATATTCATAACTTTCCCAATCGCCACTTGACCCTCTTAAAATCTCCATATACTCTCTTTTTTCTCAAAAACATTTCAAAACCCATTCTATACTAGTTTTGTTTTAGCAACACCTGTTTTAGCAATAACTTTATCATTCAGAACAAAAAAAAAATTGAAAAGAATTAAGAATAAATAGCAAACAATGCCAATGAAATATTTAATCTTTCTTTAAAACAATTAATATTGTTGCCTCATTGTTTCCTCACAAACAATGGTATTTAGATCAAATCTTAGACGTCATCTCCAGTTTTATACAGCTGACAAATTGTTATAAATATTTTGAATGCTAAGCTGAAATATTAGCACTTTTGTTCAAGCGACAAGACAAAGCATAAATGCGGCTTAATTCCGCATGAAGAAGAAGTAGAGAAAAAAAATAATGAAACAATACATTGGCATATATTGATTGGCAAACATTTAACTGTTGGTGTTGCGGCTGCTGCTGCTACCCCACACAAAAGAATAAAGTGTGCTCCTCTTTTTGGTTCTTTATCACATTTGACAAGTTAGACAAACTATGACAACAACAAAAATAAAAACCGTTCCCAAACAAAACTCAATCTTCTTAGCACCAGACATAATGGCAATTTGATTATCTTGACAGAGAACTAACGGTGGTGGCAGACGACGCAGACTGCCTTGGAGCACCAGCGGGGCTAAGAGGCCAAAAACGGCGCAGATACCAAAACACACAAAAAAATGTACCGCACGTTCAATGAATTGCGTGCCAGAAGACATCAACGAGAACAACATCAACATTGAGTCGAAAAATCGGCTATGAAAACGCCAAAAGCTATTGGTGCTTCAGCATAAAACTGCCTCCGCCTCTTGAGCCAAGCCAAAAAATAACAACAACAAAACCACAAACGACAAAACAAATGCTATGAATATTTTAAACATTTATAATGAATGAACAGAAGTCGTTTTATTATTCCATCGTTTCGTCTTTTGAGTTTTAGATGGTAATCATAATGGAAATCATATATAAAAATATATAGAGTTTTGTCAGATGCAACATGCCAAGACATGAAATGGCATGCCATAGGCATATGGCACGGCAACATAGATTCATAAATACCTGTTGAATGGCAAGTGAGCAGGCACACACTATGCCGCCACTGATTTGTTGTAAGATAGTGAGCGTGTGTGTGTGCCGTTGCCATTGCAATGACAGGGAAGACGACACATCAGGTTTGTGTCTTAAGTCTTTCGTTCTTCGTTTTTCGGTGTTATCACAACACGGCCATACACAAATATTAAATGAATTCATTTCTTTTTCTGTGTAACGTTTATTGCTTTAAATGATTTTCAATTTAATATTTCTATGTGTGTTTGTTGGCTTTGTTGTGAAAAACCGAAATACCGTTACTTTGCACCAACCACCATTAAATTGACAACAACAATAATAAGTATGGCTCGATTTTGATCTCTCATTTATTCATTATTATATTTTTTTTTTTGATATTTGATATGATCAAAAGGAAAAATTGAAATGAAAAATCTTCGAAAGCACCCTAGTCCGCCACAGAAGTTGCCATAATCATGAAACATTGGCCACAAACCAATGAAGCAGGAGACAAAAACCAACCAAAAAAAAAGGCAAGAAACATGAAAATAAACACCAAACAACATTGGATCACGTACTGCTTATGACGGCTGCAGATTTTTTCAATGATTCACGAAAAAATGCAGCCACTTGTCGTTTATTGTTATTCCGAATGACAGACCGACGTACAGAGGGGCATACACACTCACATACCAATCGGTATATGACAAGAGAATACAATTAAATCTACGTTTGGCTACTTGAATTTTTCATTTTCTTCGTTTTTTTTCTGTTGCTTATTTTTGTTTAGCTGACTTGGCTCATTTTCTCAAATATAAATGTTTATTTTCCTTTTGGCTTAAATGCAATCTCGGGGGGATTTTGACAAAAGTCATTACATGAATTTAGACCACAGATGTCTTTGGGTGTATGTGTGTGTATGCGACTTTGTATCTTACAAAGATTTGGGTAACTAGATAACGTTAAGTAGCTACTTTTTTCCGCCACATAATGTGACAACAATCAGTTATCCATATCATTTACAAAAATATTTTAATGTCTTTTTGGTAGAGCTTTATCGTGTTAAGTAGTCGTAACATATTTCAATACATTTTGTGTGTCAATAGCATTGGTGGAGATAAAGCGAAAATTTCAAATGGATAACATGGTATTGGGTTTTAATGCAGTAAGCCAGTTCTATGGTCTATTGTGATGAATATTAGATATATTTTGGTAAAATTCCTGGAAGGGGATTATGGGTAGAGATGAAGATAAAATAATGTCTACTGTATTTTTTTTCTTTTTTGTTTAAAAAAAAATTGTTTGTCATTTGCTTGGATTTAAATAAATAAAACACATTGAACGTACTGTAAAAAACCATAAAAAATGTCAGTCTATGTTCCAGCTGATATGTTCCCAGACTTGATAACATTTTTAGTGAACCCTTTTTAGGAGACTAACAAAAAATTAGGACCTACACACCCCAAATTTACATTAGATCTAAAAATATTACAAATTTTGCAATGTGCGCACTAGATTATTATAGTTTTTATACCCTCCACCATACTATGGAGGGTATATTAACTTTGTCATTCCATTTGTAACTCCTCGAAATACTAATGTAAGACCCAACAAATTATATATATAAAAATCTATGTCGTTTTAGCGATATCCGTCTGTCTGTCTCTTGTAATCACGCTACCTTTCGAACGAATTGAGGTAGAAAGCTAAAATTTTGCACACATGTTTATTTTGCCAGCAGTCAAGTTAAGTTCGTAAATGGGTAATGAAGGTGTACGTTTTCATATAGCCTCAATATAACGGTACCTCCCGATATTTGGTATTTTGATTATTTCAGCGGTATTTATAGTTCGAAATGGATACTACAGCCTATGACAGAAAATTGTATGTGCAGGTCCACGTCTTCGTATAGACCCCATATAACGGCATCTCCCAATATTCGGTATTTTGATGCTTTTAGCGTCATTATTCACCGGAGTAGTATCAAATTACGTAGTTAGAGTAATGGGAACTAAGATCTGTGACAGAAAATTGTCCATGCAGGTCTAGGTTTCCTTATTGGTCCCATATATCAGTACCTCACAATATTCAGTCTTTATTCACCGGATTAGTTTCAAATAACGTATTTGGAGTTTGTAATGGGATCTACAGTCTGTGAGAGGTCCAGGTCTTCGTATGGCTCCATATATCAGTACCTCCCTATATTCGGTTTTTTGACGATTTTAAGTTCAATACTCACCGTACATACTGCTTTTTAAATTGTTTTTTTTTTTTTTCAATAATATTGAATGAAAAAAAATGTCGAATATTGAAATTTTTAATAAAGTTTAGATTTGTTCGAATTGGTCACCTTTGGCACGAATTATGGCCTTCAAACGGTCAATGAAACCGTCACATGCAGCCCGAATATTGCTCTGCGGTATTTTATGCCATTTCCGGCGAAGCGTTTGCTTGGGGTGATCGACACCAAACTTGCTTTCCCAAATACTCCAGACACAATAGTATAACGGATTGGTATCCGAAGATTTTGGTGGCCATTGTGCGCTTTAAATAAAGCGAGGAACCCCATTTTGTAACCATTCTTGGGTAACGCGAGCTGTGTGCGATGGTGCTGAGTCCTGTTAGAATGTTCAGTTTTGAGTTAATTCCTACTACAATTATCAATCCATCGAAAAATGCGATATAAATCATCAAAATACCGAATATCGCCAGGTACAGATATGGAAGAGATATGCGAAAATGTGGACCTCTATATCCAAGAAACTAGAAAGTGACTATTACGAACTTCAAATAGCACTTTTAAAAAAATCCGTTGAAAATGTGGCTTAAATCGTCACAGTGCCGAATATCGGAAGGTACACATATGTATTGGGGAGTATGCGCAGACGTGGACCTGTTTAGACAGCCATTACGAACTTTAAATATCAATTTTGGAATAATTCCTAAGCACCAAATTTGTGAAAAATTCCTTAAATAATTCCATTGAAAACAAGACGTCGATCTGTACAAGTAGTTTGCTGTTGTAGGAGGTGGTATGCATTAGAAACTCCAAAAAAAAAACAATTCCGATGAAGAATGAGACACAAATCATGAAAATACTGAATATTGTTTGGTACACTTACATGGGGATTTTACTAAAATTTGGACCTATATCCGTAGTTCTTTGCAAGGTTGTTTCATACATATTTGGAAGAAAAATTGCTTTTTGAGGTGTAAAACCCAGACAATATCTGTTGGGTATGTGAATTTGGCAGATATTGTTATTTAGTGGATATACCAAAGAAATATCAAAACATTGAAAATCTGATGGAAAAAGGCGGTTTTCTCCATAAAAACCAAAATCGAACCGATTCGAGAATTTAGAGACGATTATCAAATAGCTGAAATCAGAATGTACCTTTATATGTATGAGCGTTACTCTAAACCTTCGTCCTACAACGATAATTAATTTATTTTTTTTTACAAAGTGTTGGTATACTCCTCGAGAAACCAAAATACTAAATTGTTGCCAAAAATAAATAAATTAATTCATAAGGAACCTTCTTATATGAGATATACCCCTTAAAGGGTATTTTGAAGGTCCTTTTTCAACTAAATGGACTACAATAGGGTATTTGGAGTTGTTTTACTTTATTATACGTAGCGACTATTCGACCAGTTTCCTATGGGTAAATTTTAGTTATTTTAAGGACAAGCGGTTTGACACAATTTTAATTCAATTCGGAAGAAAATAAAAAATCACTTAAACCCCACTCTAACTTTGCCTTTAAACTTATTTTAAATCCAATTCAAGGTATTCCTTTTACAGACATGGCACCGAGTATATATAGAGCCCCAAAGCTTCAAAATTCAATAAAGAAATCATTTCGCATGTCTTACCTTTCCAGGGTATCACTAATTTGTGATATCTTTTACAGCCAACAAACTAAATATCCCTTGGAACTACTTACATGTTACAATAGGCGGCAACTGATCTAAAACTATTGAATATTATTGAACTCATAAACTGTAGCCTCTCCAAAGGTCTACAACGACTAAATTGTAAAACATTCTTCACCCCAACATTGTACTTCATAAAAATCTCAAACTAATAACAAAATCTCACTTTTGCTATCTCTTCTCTATTAAATTAAAATAACAAACCGTTAATCATTATTAACTTTTCCATATTATTTTTTTTTTGCTTTTTCATTTAACTCTAAGATAAATTATTTAACGATTATTATTTATTATATTTGATTGTTAAATCTGCGCCAATCAATTGGCTGCACTTTATTAAAATATTATTGAATTTGTATTTCAAAATCTGGAATAGCTTAATTCATTTGATGCCGGCTACAACATCATTCACACGGAGCGTGTGGATGGAAGAATCTGAGAAAATTGACCACCGAACAGCGCCAGCAAGCAACACGGCGACAACACGGCCACTTGGATTTTGGAAACCATAATCAATTAATGTTTGAGTTTTTTTTATGGTTTTGTTTTTCATTTTCTTCACTGTTTCATTCATTCATTTGTTTCTTTACAAACTACCGGCAATGGCCAGTGGAGAGTTATGGTGGCAATGCGGCAGCAAAAACCAGAGACAATTTATAACAAATTACTAAGCAAATTATGTTTAATTTTCATTTTAAACATTTGTTAATCATTTTTAAATTAAACACAATTTTTGTACCGTAAAGCTAGCCAGTCAGCTAGTCAGTCAGCCAGCCCAAATACGCCAGCAGTGTGGTGATTACTACATAGTCGGGTTAAATGCTTGTTCGATGGCGTTGCTACTCTTTAAGTGGCCAGCTTCTTTCTTCGTTGTCATTTGGGATGTTGCTTTTTTGGTTGTTTTCATTTTGTTTTTTTTTTTTTCTAATAGACGACGTAACCAACCACATTTTTTTAACAGAAAATTGTATAATTATAACAACTACAGCAATACAACAACAAAAATAACAACAAAATTAGTTTTAATAAAATTTATCGTTTAACATTAAGGCGTTTGTCGTCATGGCTGTTGTTGTTGTCGAAACTGGGCAAGTAAATCAGTTTTACCGTTTTGGTCTATTTCGACCAAAATATTAAAAGCCACCAGATTCTGTTGTAAAGAACAATTGGGAATAGCTAGTTATGTCTATAGGATTCATCGCAGAAAATATGAGAATTCTGCGGGATTGTCAGTTCGGTTTTACGTCTGGTCTCTCTTGCCGGCTTTCAGCAACTTTGTTGGAAAAGGTTTTGACAGGAAGTACGGAACTATAGCCGTCTCCTTAGATATTGCCAGGGCTTTTGACTCTGTCTGGTACGACGGAATTTTGTATAAATTCCAGTCGTTTGGCCTTGACAGCCAATCCTGTAGAATGGTCGCTAGCTTCCTTAGGGATCGATTCTTCAGAATTAAGGTGGGTGAGCGACTCTCTACTCGCCGCCCTGTGTTGGCAGGGGTTCCTCAAGGTTCCCTTCTTAGCCCGATGTTGTACAACATCTTTTCCTCTGACATCCCGGCTCCCCCCTCTGGTGGTCTTCTCCTGACCTATGCCGATGATGTCTTATTAGCCTTTTCCGGTCCGCTTGCTAGGTCGGTCAATAGACGCGTTAACGAGTACCTAGATGCCCTCCATCGGTACTTTGTTACATGGCGCCTAAAGTTGAATGTAGGGAAATGTTGTGCTACTGCCTTCCTTGGTCGGCCAGGCATAGTTTACCCTAATTTTAGAAGGTTTCAGCCGGTTCTGAAAATAGGTTCGGAGCAGGTTTCTGTTTCAGACAAGATGAAATACTTAGGGGTTGTATTTCATGAGAGGTTCGACCATATTCGTCATATAGACTACGTCCTTTCTAGGGCTAAGGGTCTATATTTCGGATAAAATCGAATCTTAGGTATGAGGAATGGTCTTTCCCACGATTTTAGGCTTCTGATCTACCGGCAGGTGATTAGACCTATCGTCGCCTATGCCTTCCCCGTCTGGTTTGACATTTCGTCTCGCCAGATGGAAAGGCTAAGGGTGTGGGAAAGAAAAATACTCTCCTCTTGTCTGGGACTACGCCCCATCCTTAGGGCAGATGGCTCCTATAGATCCTATTCCTGTAGGGCGATCTACGATAGGGCGAAAATAGACAGGATAGATGTCTCCATGATGAAGACTGAACTAGCATTTTTAGACAAATGCCAGTTTTTAGATAATAACATCGTTGAGGGAATGTTTAGGTGCTTTGAGGATGCGGACCAGCTTAAGTTAGTTAGTTTAAGTAGTTATAAGCGTATTGTAAATATTTAATTTTAATTTTTATTATCTAGTTCGTAAGTTTCCGTCAGCCCTTTTTTTGTATGATTCTACTTTTCGGGGCATAATTTAAGTAGTAGCCTTAAGGCTTAATGTAGCAAGTTGTGTACACAAACATGATGTGGCACTTTTAGTTAATGTAAAGTAGGCGTTGTACAAATGCATGTTTATTTATCGTATAGCTATGTTTAAGCCATTTTAACTATGTTAGTAGTAAGTTTTTGAATTAATAAAACAGCCATAGGCTAAAACTGAAACTAGGATTCATATATTACGTCAACCAAGTTCAAAGGACACATCAGATTGAGCAGTTGTGCCAGATAGTGAACTTAAACCCTAATTGGATAAGTTCCAATTCCTAAGTCAATTTGTAGTTCTAGGCAGGCAGTAATTAACAATGAGATATAGGCTAATACCCCATTCAATCGATTTTAGGTCTTTTCAGCTCATAAGATTGTTCTCATAAACTTGACAAAGATATCTATGTCGGTTAATATTTTCATATGATACTACATCCCGGCCTTGAGTATTTTACAAATTTCAAACATATTTCAGATAAAACTATATAATGGGGAAGACGCTCCCCTGGTTATGATTCGGAAAAGTGATCGAACTATAATTCTGTAATGTAGTGGTTTAAACGTCAGTAGGGTTATCAGGTGTTACCCGGGCTAAAAAATAAGAAGAAGAAATATTTCCATAATGCAAGTTAAAAAAGTGTGAATTTTGGCCGGTTCGAACCTTTTGTAGCATTTAATAAAAGTCCGCATATGCAATATCAAACCCAGGTTATGGAGTATTTCGTTGAAAATCTACACGCAAAAAAATATAAGCCTCTCTAACATATTTCCCAAACATATTTTGCAGCAAACAAATATATGTTTGCAAACATTCCGAAACATAACATATGTTTGGGTGCTGCAAACAAATTATGTTTGGGTCCAAACATAATTAATGTTTGGGTCCAAACATAATTAATGTTTGGGTCCAAACATAATTAATGTTTGGGTCCAAACATATTTAATGTTTGGGTCCAAACATAATTAATGTTTGGGTCCAAACATAATTAATGTTTGGGTCCAAACATATTTTTTGTTCGGGTGCAAACATAATTTATGTTTGGACCCAAACATAATATATATTGGGGTGCAAACATAAATTTATGATTGGGTCCATTTGTATACTTACTGCAGATATAATTCAACCATAATGCAAACTAGTTTTAAAATCAATTTTTGATATTCACATTTTATTTAACATAAAAGAAATTCATACATATTATAATATATAATATAAAATTAATTGTAATAATTAATATAATATTAATATCAGTAATAAAAAATTGTTAAAAATAATAATATTAAAATAAAAATTCTAATTATAAAAATATTAAAGAAAATAAATAATTTATAATGAAACATAGTTTTTTATTTTCTTTAATATTTTTATAATTAGAATTTTTATTTTAATATTATTATTTTTAACAATTTTTTATTACTGATATTAATATTATATTAATTATTACAATTTTTATTATGCTTAAAATTATTCTTATGTTTCTAATATTAATTTATTATGTTTTAATTTTTATAAATAATATATTGTTGTTATTGATAAAATAAAATAAACATTTGTTAATAAGTTTATAATTTATATCGTGCCAGTTTTCATAAAATTTTTATTTTATATTAATTTTTTAATTTATTATTATTAATATTATTCTTAATATTTGTTATTATTTTTATTTATTAATTTATTATTTTTCCTTTTATTACAATCACTATTTTTTCAATAAAGTAAAATACTTACAATCTGTTAGGGTCTTCTTTTAGACATTCGTCAATAAGGGCCTTCGAAATATTCACCCTAACTTTATTTTGCAGGCGTTTTTTCGGCAATAAAAATTCTCCATATTTTGTTGACAGCCGGAATTGACTTGATGGACTCTATGTCAGTCTTTAAAGTTGAAATAACATTTGTTTTTGGGGTAAGATCCCCAAAACCACCTACGGATTCACACTCCGATAGAGTGCCACTAACTGTCGATGCTGATGCCACTGATCGAACGGAGTCTAAATGAAAATTAAATATATTATTTAAAAAAAGAAATATATTATTTAAAAAAAGAAAAAAATATTAACAGCCTGTTTCTTTATTTTGAAATGAAATTTTTTTTGTTCCGACATAAAGAAACAGGCTGTAAATCCAGTGTACTTACCTCCAAATTGCAACTCAATATGAAAAGTAGGTGTTGACATATATTGATGAATTACTTTTTCAAACTGGTCTTCTTTAATGGTTGCACCAAACACTAAGGCTGTTATTTTTCTTGAGGCATCAATTTTTAACTCTAATTTGGCTGCTTTTATAAAGCTTTGTAGATTTAAAGGCTCCGGCGCTTCGACAAATAATTTGTCTTCCCCCAAAACAGTTGGTATCAACATTTATTACAACACTTGTGACACGACGCGAAGGCACAAAACAAATAAAAAGAATAAAAAAAGAACACAACCAGAATGCCAACATGAGACACGCGCAAATGTTACGCTCTTTTGTTCTCATCAAGCAAATCGGTGTGTATGCGAAAAACGCATGTATGTATGTATGCATGAACATTAGTAAGAAGCAACGTCTCAGCAACAAAAAAACATCCAAACAGCTCTTTGTGTGTTGTTGTTGGCATTTTTTGGTGCATGGACAATAGAAAAGAAATAAACGTCTCAGCAACAGTTTCCATCCCTCTTGCCGCGCACACACCACACATAGTTACAGCAGCGATCGGCAGTGTTTGCTTGGTGAGAGCAAAAGAGCGTAACATTGGCGCGTGTCTCAAGTTGAGACACTCAAGTTGTCCATGCACCAAAAAATGCCTACTTGAGAAAGAAAACGTTACAACAACACACAAAAAAATTGACTCCTCTGTATATATGTCGGTGTTAATGCGAAAAACGCATGTATGTATGTATGCATGAACATTAGTAAGAAGTAACGTCTCAGCAACAACTAGAAAATTCACACCGCACAACAGCAACGAAAAAACATGCAAAAAGTTTTTTCGTTGTTGTTGTTGTGCGGTGTGTATTTTCTAGTTGTTGCTGAGACGTTACTTCTTACTAATGTTCATGCATACATACAACTTCTATTTACAGTTATATTTGGAAGAGAGCAAAACATGTTTCGGTTCTGCTTTGTTGTGCGGCCAACCAAGCCAACACATCATCAACGCAAAAACAGACTTCTCACCCTCCTGTCTTCTTTTAAGTCACCTATAACACCAATTCAAAAGTAATCGAGAGCTCTGTTGTTTAGCTCTTTGAAAAAAAATCCTCTCCGCACCCATAAAAAAATATGTTCTAACATATAAAATATGTTGGTACCCAACAAATAAAATTGAGTTATGTTACAAAATGTTGCAAACAAATATTTGTTTGCACCGAAACAAATTATGTTTGCATCCAAAAATATATTTGTTTGCAACCAGTCCCAAACAAATATATGTTTGGATCCAAACATATTTCTAACATATATTTTTCTGCGTGTAGAAAATCCTTATAAGTTACCAAACCAAAACCTGGATCCATATTGAACGATTTAGTATTTCAAAACGACAAATTGCAGACACTTCGGCAGGAATGTGGCCAGAATATTGAAAAAAAAAAAAACAAATTATGGACTTTTCGGTTGAAAAGCAAGTAAAGAAGAAAGGCTTCACATATGGTAGTTCAAAAGGCACCTTCAAATGGTCTAAGAGAACAATTTATTACGAAAATTTTAGGAAGACCCATTAAAAGTATTGAACTTTTTCATTTAAGGTTCGGATGCATTTTTCAACCGAATTAGCTTTATTTAGACGTTTCAGGTTCTCAAGCGATCAAAATGGCAATTTTCTAAAAATGGACCTATTAAAAGTATTGAACTTTTTCATTTAAGGTTCGGATGCATTTTTCAACCAAATTAGAATTTTCAGGTTCTCAAGCGATCAAAATGGCAATTTTCTAATAGTAGACCTACACTGAAATTTTCCTTGGATTATCTTGAAAATTTGTAACCTTCATTTATTCAATTATCTTGAAGTTATAGCCCTTATCTCGTTGCCAATTTACGGAAGGACATCCTTAAATTGACTTCAAGTTTTCTGCTGATGACGAATAATGTGTCGTAATATAAGCTTACGAAACGTATTAAAATGTACTAAATTTTGAACCGTATCATGTGAATAGGTGGTAGTTTTTATACCCTCCACCATTCTGTGGAAGGTTATAAGCTTTGTCATTCTATTTGTAACTCCTCGAAATATTCATAATAGACCCTACAAAGTATATATATTCTGGATCAGAGTAAAATTCTAAGACGATCCATCGATGTCCGTCTGTCTGCCTGTCCGTCTGTCTGTTGTAATCACGCTATCCTTCGAACGAATTAAGATTAAGCTAGATAGCTAAAATTTTGCATACATGCATAGGTTACCAGTAGGCAGGTTAAGTTTGAAAGTTTCTTATTGGAAGTTCGTAATGACAAAATTTTGTGAATGCAGGTCCATGTCTTCGTATAGCCCCCATATAACGGTACTTCCCGATAGTCGGTATTTTCATGATTTCAGCAACATTATTTGTCGGAAATGTTTCAAATTTCGTATTGGATGATCCTATTGTATACTACAACCTATGACGAAAGGTTTCGTATGCAGGTCCACGTCTTCGTATATCCCCCATATAAAGGTACCTGCCGATACTTGGTATTTTCATGTTTTTTTGCGACATAATTCATCGGAATTGTAACAAAATTCGTTTTTAAAGTTCGTAATGGGTACTACAGCCTATGACAATTTCGTAAGCAGGCCCACGTCTTCGTATAGTCCCAATATAACGATTTTCATTTAAGTGGTAGTTTTCGGTTTTTATTTGAAAATTGTCAAGTTCCTACTAAATGGGGGAGGGTATTAAAAGTTCCGCCCGGCCGAATTTAGCTTCTTTTTTACTTATTTACCATAATGTACTAAATTTGGTGCAACTTCAATTTTGAGGAACAAATGGAGATGGAATCCTGATATTTAAAATTGAAATTAATAGCGGAGTGTAGGACTAGGATATGGAGGCACTTTTCGAAATTTGTACCTATGTGCAAGAAAGTACTAAATGACACTAAATTTGGTAAAATTCCAATTTGGGTTAACCGGTAGAGGTGGGATGCTGAAATTTGGAAACCAAACTACTATTGCATTGTAGGACTGAGGTATGTTGGTACTTTCGGAAATTCGTTCTTATGTGTGAATTTTGGGAGAACCGATCCTGAAATTTTTTACTAATTGGCACTAAATTTGGATTTGGGTAAGCTAATAGAGCTGGTATTCCGAAAGTTGGATATAAGATTACTGACGGAGTGTATGTATAATTGGGATATGGATATAGTTTTGAAATTGTGTACATATTTGTACTAAAATGTACTAAATGTGCCACAATTTGAATTGGGTTGAACTGCTAAGGCTGGAATCCTGAAGGTTGGAATTGAGATTACTGTCGGAGTATAAGATTGAGATATGTAGAATGTTTTGGGAATGCGTACTTATGTGTACTACCTGGGTCTAAATTTGGAAAAATTTGTATTTGGGCGAAACGGTAGGGGCGGAGTCCTGATATTTGTAACTGAGATTACTCTAGGATTGGTGTATGCAGAAAACTGTGGAGATTCGTACTTTTGTGTACTACATTGTACTAAATTTGGTACAACTTGGATTTGGTTTAACCGATGGGGCTTCTATTGAATAGTGTGATGTAGATTGTTATGAAATTTTGTACATAATTTGGTACATGGGACTATATTTGGTACAATTTGGACTTGGTCCAGCCGATGAGGCTGGAATTCTGAAATTTGGAAATAAGACTTATATTGGATAGCATGATGCAGGTTATTATGGAAATTTGTACACATGTGTACAAAATAGTACCAATCAATAATGTCGCTAAAATCATCCAAGCACCGAATATCGAGAGGTACCGTTATATGAGGGCTACATAAAGATGTTGACCTGCACAGACAATTTTCTGCCATCGGCTGTAATATCCATTACGAATTTCAAATACCAAATTTGAGGTGGAGTTATATGAGGGCTATACGAAGACATGGACCTGCACAAAAAATTTTCTGTATTAGGCTGTAGTATCCATTACGAACTTCAAATACGAAACTTGAGACATTTCGTAATTATTGAGGAGTTATAATTTAAGCCGATTTTCACCGATACTAAAAGGGCTTTGAAAGGCCAAAAACGCCTTGGGGATTATTATTGATAGCACTTCTTCTTGTTATAGTCCCCATGCATATAATCCCCATTACAATTATGGGGATTATAACCGTTTTTATCGGTCTTAACCGCCATAATGGAGTGGGGATTATTTCCAAAACGATTGTGGACATAAACCCCATTACAAAGCTACACGAGATATCAGCACTTTGTCACCATTTTGGAAAGCCAAGAGTATAGGCTATAATGTAGTATGTAGATCCTAAAACCCCATTTTCATTTCCGACTCTCAAGGGATTTTCCATAAGTTCCGATACAACAACACAAATTTTCTTGTATTGCTCCGGAATCGGTTCAAACCCATCATATGACCTGACCACTAGTCGAATGAGTATTTCCATAGGCTTCAAAATGATACCCATTTTACATATCAGTTTTGTAGAACCGGATAAATCCCGGATTTTATTTACGAATTTCGGGTCGAATAACCGGTTTAAGCTACACGAGATATCAGCACTTTGTGACCATTTTGGAAAGCCAAGAGTATAGGCTATAATGTAGTATGTAGATCTCAATACCCCATTTTCATTTCCGACTCTCAAGGGATTTTCCATAAGTTCCGATACAAAAACACAAATTTTCTTTATTGCTCCGGAACCGGTTCAAACCCATCATATGACCACTAGTCGCATGAGCATTTCCATAAGCTTCCAAATGGTACCCATTTTACATATCAGTTTTGTAGAACCGGATAAAACCCGGATTTTATTTCCAAATTTCGGGTCGAATAACCGGTTAAACGGGTATTTCCCCACAAATCCGAGCAAGTGCTAGTATTGTCCAGTCAAAAAGAAATACAAAAATTTCGTCCTTTTTTTGTTCACATGCCTCAAATCTCCATTTGGCAACACTAACCAATGGCGCAATTACGCTAACATCAGTATTTACCATATCGACAATTTGGTAGCGTTGATGTTGAGCGGCATTGCCGGCTGATGGATCATTTGGGGAGTTAGTGTTGGCGTCGTCGCCGAAGTCGTTGTTGTTGTTGGTATTGCGTTAGCTGTAATATTTAACAGCTGCAGTTACAAATCGTTACGCATATTCTATAACACTTAACCTAAAAAAAGTATCGAAATCAATGATTATAAAAATTGTTGTGCATTTTTTTTCTGTTGCGTCGGCAGCTGTCACACATTGACCACAATATCGGTTGGTCGGTTGGTTGGTTCGTTGGTTATCATTGATTTGATTACAAATGTGGCGTTTGTTTTGGGAGATTTTTTCTCGTTTTTTTTTTTTTTTTGTTTGCCACTGCAATCATCAGCAATAGGCCTACCAATCAAAGTAGTCGACTAAATGTTTGAAGACTGACCATGTTTTTAGAGGAATCTCATGGCTTGGTTGGCAGAAGCAAATGGCCAACCATACAAACAACCAAACAACCAGTTATCCAAGAGCGAGAGAGATGGTAGCAGTAAGTGGTGTTAACATCGACCACTATGTTAAGCTGTTAACGCAACAACAGCTTCAAAATCATGTAAATTTCATCCATGCAATATTTTGTCGTTCAATAGTTTGGTTCGATGTCTAGCGATGGCTGCAGTTGAATCTATGTGCAATTGGAGTGATGGATTTTTACAGAACCTGAGTTAGACACCAACTCATAAAGGATATAAACAAGTATTTTGTCTATTAGAACTGGAATAAAGCAATGCTGCTTAAATCGGTAGGATGATGCCTTATTTGATATGAAGTTTTTTATACCCTAAACCACATAGTGGTAAGGGTATTATGTGTATTTGTTTGTAACATAGAGAAGGATGAGGGATAGACCCAGAGTTACTTTGAAGGATCTTCATAGAATCACTTTCTGATTCGATTTATGCATGTCAGTCCGTCTGTCCGCCTTTCCACGTATTTTTTAAAACAAATTTTGCAAACAATATGTTTTGGCTCAAGGACAAATCCTATTGAAAATTTTGAGAATCCGTTCAAATTTAAGTATAGATCAGCCGATTTCGGGCTAAATCTGCACCATATGACCAAAATAAGTCTAAATGACCTGAATTTTGTCACATCCGACCAAATTCAGCCTAGAAGCAAGCACATCAAATATTGGTGAAAATCGGTTGAGATATAGCAATAGCTCCCATATATAAAGGGTAAGATGAAAAAACTGCAACCAATTTCAGACTGCTGTCAATTCTAAGCCATTCGTCCGACAGCTGTTAAAATTATTCCAGTGACAGCTCATTATATTACAAGCGTACAAAAGCATTTTGGTGAGAATTTTCCAGAAAACAAATTATTCGTGATGGAATTCAAGCGTGATAGTGTGATTTCTTTATATTTGGCTGGAAAAAAACAAGTGGCTATCGTTAGAGCACTCCAGCATTTAAATGTGAATAAATCTTTTGTGCCTCATACCAACGCTCGTTACCGTGATACTGGTAGCGTAGCCCTACAAGTCATGGAAGTGGACGGAAGAAAACAGCAACATCAGCAGAAATGGTTCAAAAGGTAAAGAAGCGACTTGATCGAAACCTGCGTCGCAGTGGCTCGTGAGCTGAACATATCGCAATATTGCATTCGGCATATATATAAAAAATGAGCTCGGCGTAAAGCCATTGAAATTCCAAAAAGTTCAAGAATTTATACTACAACTGAAAGAAAATAGACTCAAACGAGCTAAAGAGTTTCTTCGCTTGGCCGAAAGTGGTGAACTGCCAAATTGGGTTTTCTCCGATGAGAAAACATTGGTTGTCCAGCTGTACGTAAACAAAACAAAATGATCGTGGTTACTTGCCAAAGAGGTCAGCTGAAAATGTGCACCTTCGGTTGGCCACCAGAACCACCAGAACTCACGCGTCGGCCATGGTGATGGTGTGGGCCGCCATGACAGCCGATGTTCGCTATCCGCTCATATTAATCCACCGTGGCATCAGAATAAATGACGAATGACGTGCCTTGGGCACGAAACATTTTGGCCGCAGACCTTGGACATTCCAACAGGACGCAGAACCATCGCGCTCAATAGTTACAAAATGAGGTTATTCGCTTCGTTTCCCGCACACAATGGCCACCATACCAATCCGTTGGACTATTGTGTCCGGAGTATTTTGGAAATCAAGGTTGGCACTAAAAAATACTAAAATATTGATCACCTCAAGCAAGCGCTTCGCCGGGAATGGTCCAAAATACCGCAGAGCAACATTCGGGCAGCGTATGACGGTTTCATTGGCCGTTTGAAGGCCATTGTTCGTGCCAAAGGTGACCAATTCGAACAAGTCTAAACTTATTTTAAAATTTGATGCTATTTCCCACATTTTTTTTTTTTTTGCTTTTATTCAAAATTTAAAAAAAGGCAAAAATTATGGCGTTCGATTTTGATTTTTTATCTCACCATGTATGTTTCGTCATGTTTGGTGTTAAAGTGAATTACATGCACAATACGCACTCTACAACAATGATATTTGATACCAGATATAAGATACAGCGAAGAAATAAGTGTTTAAATTTTTGTCAAGATCGGTTGAGATTCGAAAATAGCTCCAATATATCTTTATCCGATGTTATGCTTTTTATGCACCAAATGGCCAATATCAGTACAAATTTTGAATTTTGGAACATCCGACTAGAAGCAAGTACATGTGATTTGGTGAAAATCGATTTGGGGTTTTAAGTCCTTACATGCGTAATATGCACTCCACAAGAATGATATTTGGTACCATATAACTTATGGAGCTCATAAACATCTCTGTCTATCCGATATCAGGATTATTGTGCATTAAATGGCTAATATCAGTCTAAATAGACTGAATATTGGCAATTCCAACTCAATTCATCCAACAATCAAGTATTTAAAATTTGGTGAAAATCGGTTTAGATATAGGTATAGCTCCCATATCTATATTTTATTCGATTTGGTGTTTAAGCCTCTCAAATGCGTAATATGCACTCGACAGCAATAATCGTTGGTGCCAAATACTAGATACAACTCAGAAATAATTGTTTAAGAAATTTTCAAAATCGGTTCAGATTTGAATATATCCCATATATATACTTATCAGATTTTACATTACCGACCGAATTCAGCCTAAAAGCAAGTGCTTCAAATCTTGGTGAAAATCGGTTCCGATATAGCTATAGCACCCATACTTTCGTTTCATCCGTATGCACTCCACAGGAATGATATTTGGTACCAGATAACTTATGGATCTAAATAACACTTCTGTAAAATTTTATTAAGATCGGATAAGACTGGGATATAGCTCCCGTATATATCTTCAGGTATATATCATTTAGGTTTTTTGTACACGAAATGGTTAATATCAACCCAAGTGGACTGACGGAGTTTAGTCTAAAAGGAAATAGTTGAAATCTTGTTGAAAATCGGTTCAGATACAGCTATAGCTTCCATATATATGTTTCATCCGATTTGGTATAAAAGTCCACATGAGTAATATGCACTCCAAAATAATGATATTTTATATATATACGAGATCGGTTCAGATTTTTATGTAGCTCCGATATACATCTTCATCTGATTTTACGGGTATTGCTCAGCATAGCTCTACGCATAGTGGTGTAGGGTATCAAATAGTCGGCCCACTCGACTTTTGACCTTTCTTTACAGCTTTTATTTTAAATGCTAAACAAATAAAACAGGCATTAAATTCGGTCGGAATGCATTTTGATACCATGCAGCATTAGGGAATAATTGTTACCAAACATTTTTCGTTTTCTAAGTCCTTAATTCCTTCATAATATCTGATATTATATGGATACAAACAAATTTCGAGACTTCTGTACCAAGTTGAGAAACACAAAATATGTATGGTGGTTCAGTCCAGCCAGATTTTGTCCTTTCCTTAAAGGGTTTTGTTGTTTTCTAATTAAATAATTTCAGAGGGAACTGTTGTAAGCCTGCGAGCACCCCATATGACCGATTATAGCAATATTAATTAAACACCTTTATATTCTTCAAACTAAGTAAAATTATTTTCACAGACTTTCAACACCAAATATCCGTCACACCTAATCACATAAACTCTCCTCAATAACACTACAGCTTTGCATATTCCTCCACCATCACAAAATAATTTCGATTGAAGTTTTTCCTAAGCACTTTTTTAGGCTTAGCAAACAAACGATCAACAACAACGACAGCAAAAAAATGCGTTAGCTCTAAGACACTAGAGATCCTCAGAGATAAAGTTGCAGTGTTTGGATATTTGTTTATTTTGTTTTTTTTTTTTTATTTTTCGTTCATTCGATTTCCTCAATTTCATTCAACACTTAATCCGCAAGATGTCCAAGTGGAAGCCAACCGATGATGACGATGAAGAAGCCAAGCAGTAGTGTTTTTGGAGACTTCGGTTAAGGCACTTGTTGGCGTCTAATGCCTCTTTGCTTTACATGTCGATTTAGAGGATTTAAGTTTAGCTGTCTGCCGCCTATACGTCCAGCTGTCGGGGTTTTTTTTTTTTTTTTGTATTTCGTTGTGTATTTCTTTGAAGCCAAGTAGAAGAAGACGAAGAAGAAAAAAATACTTTTGGTTACTTTAGTGTTGTTTTTGTACAAAAACAAAATATAGAGTGTTTCTCTCATTACAATGTAATGTAACGTTAAATGTTTTTTGGCTATCAGGTGTTGATGTTTGTTCATTTAGCAATTTGTGTTGTTGTTGGTACTGCTGCTTGCTCGCTGCGGTTGTGGTCATACATATTATGTATGGTATAGAGTGTGAGTGTGTGTATGGATCCACTTTGGCTTAAATCAAGTCATGTATCCCATGTGTTGTTGATCTGTAAATCGTAATAAACTCTACTATCCAAGTGCTCAGCACTTCTTAAGTGGATGAGTGTATTCCTCGGCTAGAATGCATGATATAGGGAGGGGATACAAATACATGCTTAATCTTTTTTCCAAATAGATTCTTTAAGGTTTTGTGGTTATTACTGAAGAGGGTATGGGGTGAAATCAGTAATTTTCCCATAGATCATTAATGACGTTTATCTTTGATATGCTGTAAGATTTTAACTAATATAGCTACTTAATAGTAAATTAAAGTCAAATGTCGAGGTGTGTTTTGAGTTATTATTACATATTGAAAGTGACTAATATGATATCGGAAATATGACAGCAAAACTTACCAAAGTATTTAAATTAACAAATATTGACATCTGAAGTTAATATTTTCATTTTTTCAAACACTGAAAAGAGAAAGAAGAAAATATTTGAAATTAGTTTTGGGGGATTTTGAATTTTTATAATCAAGTTTAATTTATACATTCTTGAAATTACAAAAATAAAATCTTCATACCTACGGAAACGCGATTTTCAAAATTGAATAGCGCCATGTTTTATTGCTGGGATTATTTTCGTAATACGAAATGGTCATTGTTGAGCTAAAATTCAATTGATTGAAATTTTTACCTTACATAAGTTGTAATATTAAAGCAAACAAGAATTATATAAAAACAGGTCGTAAAAAGTCAAAAAATCCAACAAAATTTTTTATTATAGAATCTTACTGAGATCTAAAACTTATATAAATTGCAGAAAAATATACAGGGTCCGTCCGACAGCTCTTAAAATTATTCCAGTAGCAGCTCATTATATTGTTTAATCGCGTACAAAAGCATTTTGGTGAGAATTCTCCAGAAACAAAGTTATTCGTGAGGGAATTCAAGCTTGATAGTGTAATTTCTCTATATTTGGCTGGAAAACCACAAGTGACTACCGTTAGAGCACTCCAGCATTTAGGTAGCGTAGCCCGACGTTAAGGAAATGGACGGAAGAAAACAGCAACATCAGCAGAAATGGTTCGAAAAGTAAAGAAGCGACTTGATCGAAACCTGCGTCGTAGTGGACGTGGGACATATCGCAATATTCCATTCGGCAAATATTGAAAAATGAGCTCGGGGTAAATCCATTGAAATTCCATAAAGCAGCACTCAGCGCGCGCCACCCAAGGATGGTTATAAAATGAGACTCCTCTCTTCACTTCCAGCACACAAACGCCACCAAAATCTTCGGATATCAATCCGTTGGACTATTGTGTCTGGAGTATATTGGAAAGCAAGGTTGACACTAAAAAATACCAAAGCGTCGATCAACTCAAGTAAGCGCTTCGCCGTAATGGGCCAAAATACCACAGAGCAACATTCGGGCAGCGTGTGACGGTTTCATTGGCCATTTGAAGGCCATAATTCGTGCCAAAGGTTACCAATTCGAACTAATCTAAACATATTGTAAAATTTGATGCTATTTCCGACATTTTTTGCTTTCATTCAATAAAATTTAAAAAAGTAAAAATTATGACGTTTTACTTTGTTGCAGTTTTTTTATCTCACCCTGTATGTTTGCTTCATCCACTTTGGTAATTAAGCCTCCAAAAGCCTGCCGAAATAAGATGGATTTTGGCATATTCGATTGAATTTATCCTGAAGGCATATACGTAAAGTCTGGTGAAAATCGATCGATATAGCCTTGATCACCTGATGTTAATTAAAATATAGCTTCAATGTGTTGTTACCATTCGATTTCCAATTTGAACCTTTTTAACTCACAAAACGATCTCAATAACGATCATAATTGGTGTTACCTTCCCAACATAAATTAACAATCTAAACATTTATTTGCCACGATATCGTATTGCCCCATATATCGAAACGCCCCGATATTCGGTATTTTGATGATGAAAATCCACACAAGGAGTTCTCTGTGTGAGTGTTTAATATCTTGGGAAAAAACTATATATATAGGGCTACGACATCGATAGCCCCCATATAACGGTGTAAACCGATATTCGATATTTTGATGATTTTAGCCACATTTTTCAATGGAATTGTCTGAAATTGTACACAAGGAGGGAGTTCTTTGAGAGTTTCTTTATCCCCTGAAAGAGAATTGTCTATATAGATCCACGATATCGAATAGCTTCCCATATATCGGGACCTTCCGATATTAGGTATTTTAAAGATTTTAACAGAATTTGTATTGCATTTTATTTCTGTTTTTTTTTTTTTGAAAATTTCCTAATTCGTTCCAAATGGTGGAGGGTATTCAAATTTACTGCTTTTTAATTGTTCTTTACTGATTTCAATTTTAAATATCTAAGAACTCTACTTGCAAACAATTTTTTTAAAGTCCCCGACAACAAACGACAAACGACTTGTCATTGTTTTTTTTAGGTCACAGACCATATCTTCGTAGTAAATGTTCAAAGTGTTTTTAAAAAATGCATTTTGTGGTATTTGGGAGCTTACGCGAAACTTCAATTATGTGGGACTATATATTCAACAATTTCAGCAATAAGTCAATTTGGCAAGTAGAATTGAGTTCTGGATGACTGGATGCCAATCCACTTTGTTCTCAGACCTCTTAATTTATTATTCTTATTCTTATTATTATTATTATTATTATTATTATTATTATTATTATTATTATTATTATTATTGTTATTATTATTATTACTGTTATTATTATATTATTATTATTATTATTATTATTATTATTATTATTATTATTATTATTATTATTATTATTATTATTATTATTATTATTATATTATTATTATTATTATTATTATTATTATTATTATTATTATTATTATTATTATTATTATTATTATTATTATTATTATTATTATTATTATTAATATTATTATTATTATTATTATTATTGTTATTATTATTATTATTATTATTATTATTATTATTATTATTATTATTATTATTATTATTATTATTATTATTATTATTATTATTATTATTGTTGTTGTTTTTTTTACAGACAGTTTATTGTATTTTTGGGAAAATTTAATTTACAATTGACAGCAATTATGCCCACATCCCTTATTCCACATTTGTATTCAATTCCAATCCCTCGATTTCGTCATTGTATTTATTATTATTATTTTTTAATTGATCCCTATGCCTGATACTGTTCCTTTATGTCCTTTTGGATTCCGGTTCAAAGAAATCATTACTATTTCGAAAATATTTTTTTGGTACTTTTTTGCGTACCGATATGAAAACTAATATGGGCCACTAAATAATTGAATCATCCTTCCCCTCCGATTTCAAGCAAAGTTTATCCATAGAAGTTTATTCATTTAATACGTAAAATTGCTTGACAGTAAGTCCGGGTCGAATATATTTCTCGGATAATTAATCCATCCCAATATTTATGAATATAATAATTATCTCTAAAGATATTTATAATTTTCAACATCACATAAATGATAAATAAAATCAGGGTGTAGCCGGCCAGGTTTTTTTTTGTGCATTAGTTTCATTAAAATATTGTTACACAAAACCCCATAATCATTTCTTAAAAGATTTTTTTCTGTTTCTTAAAACAACAATTCTAGTGCTACAAATTTGATGTAGTATTTTATTAAATTTACTTATAAGGCCACATAGTATAACTCATATCTTATTGTTGTTGCTGTTATTATTTTTATAGGAAATCATTTGTTTTGTTTTTTTTGCTTCATCCATTTTTGTTGTATTTAAGGTGTGTTTTATCTGGTGTCTCTGATGTCTATAATAAACTATATTTAAATGAAAAGTAACTACAACAAAAAACGGACACTCCACGCTATTGTTGTAGTTGCTGTTGGAACTATTAGCAAAACGTATAATTGTGATGGTTGTTGAGTAGTGGTTATTGTTGTAGTTGCTGCCCTGGCGGTTGGCTGGCCAGTTTTTTTTCGACGTTTCTTTATCGTGATTTTCAATTTCATTGCCTTTGCATAGAGGAAAAAAATGTAGATTAAAGATACAAATGACGACGACGACGACTTCCACCACCACCACCATCGTCAACACCGTCATCGGCAAACCACAATGTAAATGTTTAAATTCTTTTAAAGGCCGTTTGAATAAAACACATACCTCACCAATACCAACGCCTCGGTCAGGCCACACCACACTATAACACAAGACAGCGTCGGGCCACGCAGTCCAGGCCAGGTTAAATCAGACCAGACTAACAAACACCAAAATTCATACAACACACATACTAACCCGGTTGTAGTCGTCGTCGCTGCCATCGTGTTGAGTCGATCGATATATCTTGGCTAAGTTTAAGTCGAGTATTTATAGATTGAAAAAATAAAATGTATCTAACGGATTACATATTAATAACATTGTAGTGCAACGCTTTTTGTTGGCGCTGTTGTTGTTGCTGTTGGATTTTATTTTTTTTTTTCTTCCAACAAACTGTATGACTTCAAACCATACGGCTCAATGCTGAGTGCTGGCGAAGAAAAAAAATCATGCATTGAATTGTTATTAAAGTGAAAATGTTTGTGGCGCATTTTCCATTTTTTCGAATCGAAGTATTGTTGTTGTTGTTATTCTTTTTGTTGCCATTATCGATATTTGAACTCGCCTTCTTTTTGTACGATTGACGATAGACCCCACCCTGAAGGACAAAATGTGTATTGGGTTTGTCGTATGATTTGTGACATCTGGATAGTCTTGCAAAGATTATTTATTGGGGAATCTGAAAATGGAATATTTCTGAATAAAATTTAGTGGTATTAGCACACCACAATGACTATAGTCAACAGATCGATCAATTCAAAAATATACGTTATCACATCAAAATAAATCAATATTAGGCTACATTTTGCCAAGAACATAAAAAAATTAACAAAGAAAGATCAAAAGTCCGGCAGGCGCACTATAAAATACCCTACACCACTATACCACCACATATGGGGAACTTATGTGAAGTATATCATACTAATTATTGATCTTTTTTATTTGCATGCGCATAATGGCCTTAGAGCAGTTATAATTTGTAAGGTATATCCAACTCTAAGTTTAATTCCGCCAAATTTGACGGTCACGTTTTTACCTCTAATACCAAAAAAAAAAAAAAAAAAAAAACAGGGTGAGAAAAGGGCAACCAACTTCAGACTGCTGTTATTTCTAAGCCAATCGTCCGACAGCTGTTAAAATTATTCCAGTGACAGTTCATTATATTGTTTACAAGCGTACCAGAGCATTTTGGAGATGAGAAAACATTCGTTGTCCAGCTGTTTGTAAACAAACAAAATGGTCGTGTTTACTTGCCAAAGAGGTCACCTAAAAATGTGCACCTTCGGTTGGCCACTAGAACTCAAGCGCCGGCCGTGGTGATGGTGTGGGCCGCCATAAGAGCCGATGGTCGCTCTCTGTTCGTATAAATCGACCGAGGCATCAGAATAAATTCCGAATATTATCGCGAAAATATAATGGAGGGTGTATTAATGCCTTGGGCACGCAAACATTTTGGCAGCAGACCTTGGACATTCCAACAGGACTCAGCACCATCGCACTCTGCACGCGCTACCCAAGAATGGTTATATGGTCATTTCCAGCGCACAATGCCCACCAAAATCTGCGGATACCAATCCGTTGTACTATCGTATCTGGAGTATTTTGGAAAGCAAGGTTGGCACTAAATAATACCAAAGTGTCAATCACCTCAAGCAAGCGCTTCGTCGGGAATGGGCCAAAATACCGCAGAGCAACATTTGGACAGTGTGTGACGGTTTTATTGGCCGTTTGAAGGCCATAATTCGAGCCAAATGTGACCATTTCCAAAAAGTCTAAACTTATTCTAAAATTTGATGCTATTTCCGACTTTCATTCAATAACTTTAAAAAAAAAAAAATAAAATTATGGCGTTTGACTTTGCTGCAGTTTTTCTCACCCTATACGTCTTATTACAAAACATTGCATTTGCAGGTTCAGGTCTTCGTGTAGCCCTGATATAACTGTACCTTATTATATTCTGCGTTTTGATGATTTTAGCGACACTATCAACCGGAATTGGTCCACTTCTTCGTATAGGCCCCAATATAACGGAATTTTTTTTGAAATTTGCATATTCCTTCCAAATGTTGGATGCTATTCAAAGATCAGCCCAACTGAACTTACAGCTTTTTTACCAGTTTTAAATTAAGAAATATTTGTTTGATTTTTTACAAATTATTTCCGATATCGGTGTTAAATTGACGGTTTAGTGTAATGTTTCGAATGTATGTATCGATGTCAAAATTTACTTTATAAAGCAAGTCTTTTGGCTGGGAACACCCATATTTGGTGGCCCTTAACTCTCATCATGATCTGAAATTCCAATTTATAAATATTTCATCAAATATTAATGATTTCTAGGTCACCATGAAATCGGGAGGTCATACCCCATTTTGGGCAACAATACTCTGAGGGAAATTATTTTTGGCTTTGTGCAGCTGCAGCCCGATTACTTTCTAAACATCAAATTCAATAATAAATGAATTTTTGAACTTTTATTAAACATTAATCGCAGATTGTTAAGAAATAATTTCCTATGTCATGTTCATGCTAAAATTAGGGACTAGTCACTTTTTGTAACTAGTTACTGGTGCCAATGTGTTCCTTATTAAGCCATTATTTGGTAATCTCATTTATGTGTGGTGGAACCATGTTTCGAAATTAAAATTGCATGATAAATTGGTACTCCAATTTATAAAAATATCATCTAATTAAATTCTTATTGGAAGCGTATCCATGAGATTCGTTAAGTTTAAGACTTCGTCATAATTTGCTGATTATTGTCTTGGTCAATTTAGACATAGCCGGGGTATGGCTCATGTTAGCCATGGTTGTTATGAACTAATATAGGCAAATCTATTGGCAATTATGATTTATGGCATTTAAACAAAGCGTACAAATACACAGACACACACACAGGTTTAAGTGGCTGCCTAGCCAGCCAACGACAGACAGATTGGTGTTAATATTGCTGGCGAGTGTTGAGAAAAACATGATGTTAGCTGGAAACAACTTTAATAATTCACGACAATAATACAAATAAATTTATTATAACAAGAACTATATTGCTGTCGTTTTTTCCTCTCTCTCTTTCTCTCTGCGATTGAAAATCTATACAATATCATAATAAAACGGATGTAATTTCTGTTGTTACCGGTGTTGAAAGAAATCTCAGAAATGCTAATTGTTATGGTATGGCATGCCATGCAATGCACTGCCGCAGCCGGCACACAGTTTGAATAATCGGTGACTTAAGACAATTTCATTTGAATTTTATTCACTTTTATTGTAAAACGGCTTTCTTTGTTAATTTTCTTTTTTGTTGCTGTTTTTTGTCTTTTATTTCCCAGAGCAATAATAATTTTCCTGTTTTCAAAGCAGTTAGATTGAATGAAGGGGGTTTCGTAATTAAATTAGAAATTTCACCGTTAAATGCTATTGAAATTTAATTGAACTATTTAAAGACTGTCTAGACTCCCTGGAGAGTAATTGTATGAAAATTGAGAAGAGATTTCCTAAAAATAAAGGGGTTTCATTTTGTAATATGAAGAGCATTGTAATTGGATGGGCAATAATTGACAAGGCAATAAAGGCTAACTATGCCTTTCGATGACCACAATAATAACGATCCCATCACAATTTCATATTGAAAAAAGCAACCATGTCTAATATTTTTCTGAGACTATTAGCAAAATGTGGTCATTAATTCATATAAGTTAAATTACGTTTGTGTCTTAAGTCTTTTGTTTGTCATGGGCAATTTCAAAATTTCTGTTTCCTTTTAATGTTGACTTTTGATTAATTTATTCTTCACTTTTTATACCCTCAGCCATATGGTTAGAAGGGGTACATATCATTTGATACGACCAATACGTGCCTCACCGAAATAACTATATTAGACCCTAGGTCTCTTTGGACCAAATCCGACCTTTGGAGTCGATCTAGCGATATCCGTCCGTCTGTCTTTCTGTCTGGCTGGTGCGTATGATAACTCTCGAAGGGTGTATCTGATTTGGTCCAAACTTCGTACATTGTAATATTATCGTAAAACTTGGATCGAGTTCTGAGATGGGAAATATCGGTCCACTCCTTCTGGTACCTCCCCCACAAAAAATGTCAAAATTTTCAAAAAAAAAAAAAAAAAAAAAAAAAAAAAAAACAGAATATTAAACCAGTAAGGTTTTAAGAAAATAAAACCGGGCGGGCCGAATATATGATACCCGACACCACTATGCATATTTAGTAGGGTTTCCATAACAAAATAATTTATTTCAAGTAGATCATACCACCTATCAACAGTTGGCTTTAGAGCAGTTAAAATCGCGATAAAATTTGGCAAGGGTATTTCCGAACTTTATAAGATATCTGGTACCAAATATCATTGTTGTCGAATGCATATTACGGATGGGAGGGACTTAAACATCAAATCGTATAAAACACACATGTGTATCTGAACCAATTTTCTCCGATTTTAATGTATTTGATTCTATTATGAATTCGGTCGGATATTGCCGAAATTCAATTCATTTGGGCTGATAGTACAAAGACATAATACCCTTACTACTATGCGTGGTAGGGGATAAAAAATATTTTACTGCCAAATGTTTGTCTCAGTACTACGTGAGATGCGAAAATGGACAATATTGTTCCACTTCTTCAAGTACCTCCCCCACAAAGGGTCAAAATTTTGAATAATTACAACTCTTATAAAATGCGATGCAATAGGCTGATTGTCTTCAAATTACATACGTCATAATATTTTTATTAGCTCAAGGTCTGGTGTGAAGACGGAATATATTGGTCCACTCCTTCTGGTACCTCCCCCACAAAAAGGGTCAGAATTTTGAATAACCATGAAGCTCATAAAACATGAAATTAACATCCGATCCGATAACATCCATTCAGACTTGGTACATCTTAATATTTCCATCAACACAAGATCTGTTATAAAGATGATATAGATCGGACCATTCCTTCTGGTATCTCACCCACAAAGGATCAAAATTTTGAATAACCAAACGATCATAAGGTCGAAATAAGCATCCGGTTTTCTTCATATTTCACACATCCCATTATATCTACTAACACAACATCTGCTGTAAAGATGGGATAGATCGATCATCTTCTTTTGGTACCTCGCCCACATAGGGTCAAAATTTTGAATATCCATGGAGCTAATTAAAATTAATGTCTGATAACTGATAATGATAATATAATTATCTTCAAATTTCAATTCGAGAGGAGGGTATATTAACATGGAAGCTCCGCCTGTCCATCTGTCTGTTGAAGTCACTATACAGCTCACATTATTTGACGTAGACAGTCGAAAATTAGAAGAATAATTTGTGTTGTCTTTAGGATGGTTGGTATTAAAAAAGAGAATTATCGGTCCACGTTCTGGTAAAGTCCCCATATAACTGTACCTCCCGATATTCGGTATTTCGATGATTTTTGCTACATTTTTTCATGGATTTGTCTGAAAATTGGTATAATGGGTCCTAGTTCGTATGTCAGAACATTGTATGTATAGGTCCACGCTTTCGTATAGCCCCCATATAACACAGTACCTCTCGATATTCGGTATTTTGATTATTTTTGCCACAATTGTTCACGGATTTGTCTAAAAATTGGTATTTGTTGGTCATAATGGGTTCTAGCTCCAATGGCGAAACATTGCATGTATATTAAAATAATCGAACATTTTCTGGGGGTATAAATATATCGGCAAAGCCGACTAATACTTTTTAATTAGTTTTCCTTTTTATACCCTCCACCATACTATGGAGGGTATATTAACTTTGTCATTCCGTTTGTAACTTCGTTTGTAGCCCCCATATAAAAGTACTTCCAATATTCGGTATTTTGATGATTTTAGCGACATTATTAACCGGAATTATTTAAAATTTGGTATTTGCAGTTCGTAATGGATATTACAGCCTAAGACAGAAAATTCTTTATGCAGGTCCAGGTCTTCGTATAGGCCACATATATCAGTATCTCCCTATTTGGGTATTTTGACGATTTTAGGTACAATACGCACCGAAATTGTTTGAGATATGGTATTTGAAGTTCGTAATGGATGGTACAGCCTGTGACAGAAAATTGTCTATGCAGGTGCATGTCTTCGCACAGCTCCGATATAACGGTACCTTCCTATATACGATATTTTGATGATTTTAGCTACCGTTTATTTCAAGTTTCGAATTTGATTATGGTAATGGCTTATGACAAACAATGCCTATGTAGGCCCACGTCGTATGGACCCCAATATAACGGCTATATTCGGTATTTTTAAAATTTTAACAGAATTTTATTTTTTGAAAATTTTAAAATTTGTTCCAAATGGTGGAGGGTATTCAAAGTTCGGCCCGGCCGAACTTATTGCTTTTTAACTTGTTCAATGTTGAATTTTGTTCAATGTATTCTTCCTTTATTTTTTTAATATTTCAATTTATTATCTATTGTTGCCATTAGAGATTTAATATGGATTGTTGATTACTGTTTTTAAATATAGTATAATATTTTGCATGAAACTTCCAACTGAAGTTTAAAATTATCAAACGTTTAGCATCAAAATCATATTTTAAACTAAACACCTATAATTATTTGACAGGCAAATAAATTCCAAACACCATTGCCGGCAATCTAACATATTCAAATTGAATTATTCCGTGACATACTCAAATAGCCACGTTCGCATTTCCTATAATTTAAAATTGATAATCAGTAATAAATATTGTAAACACCTCCTTGTGATATTTGCTCTTTATTTGATTTTTAACACTAAAATATAAGGCGTATCTGCAATGTTTTCATTTTTTTATGCTAATAAAACACAAAATTTATTTTAACCAATTTTCCCAACTCACAACAACTGACAACAATGAAATGTGTTTTGTTTTTTCTTGAAATAATAACAACAAAACACCAACGCTTTCGCTTGAACACACAAAAGTGGAAATTTATTGCAAAAATCAACCAAATAAATAATTAAATGTAAATAAGCCGCAGACAATGGCCAATGATTTAATGTTATTGTTAATAATAATTTACAATAGGCGACATGAAAGCGAAGACAATAACTATTAAAGCTTCAGACAACATTTAAATTTGCCATTATAAATATTAATAAAGAATAAAAAAAAGTTTTTTAGAAATAAAATTAGATCAAACGGATATTGTAAAATGCATTGATTTAAAAAAAAACACCAAAACATATTGGAAATTCGGATCTTTGTAAATATATTAATATTAAATATATTAGTTGACATAGTAATTGGAAATATCTTTCAGGATAGGTATCCTGATGTAGAAGAAATTTGTAAATATACACGGCTTCTCTGAGGATTGATTGCTCGCACTACATTTTGGGTAGCTATACTCTGGGACGAGATCCAATCGGACACTTCTTGACAGGGATCAATAGCCTTCCAAATTAGTTCAGACATTCAATTTCCCTGAAACATTAATTAATATCATGAAACATTAATTAATAACAAGTGCAGACAACTTTGATTGCACTCTGCAGAAGTTCGGTAGCAGGTTGCGACTCCATTAATGATAGTTGATACTGAAGTGACGGTGATAATTTGGAATTAGTTTCACATTTTATGAGAGTTATGGTTTTTCAAGATGCAGACCTTTCCTGGACGACGTACAAGAGGCTGCTGAAGTAGAGTACTGCTTCGAATTTTATTTTTATTTCATAGATATATTAAGATGTGCGCAGTTTTCTGACTAGCCAATCATTGGATTCCACATGTCCTGAAACAGATTTATGTTGAATTACGTAATTATTTAAAGTACTGGCCTTAAGGAAGAGGTTTGGAAGGAGTGGGTCGATGAGTCTAATAAAAAAATATTACAAAGTGCCACTTTTGGACTACATGGACTACCTGCTTCACTTTATCCGAGATAGATATAATATGTGTGACGATTTTTAGAAAATGTTGAAATACGACTGAGGTACCAGATATAGTTGACTAATATTCATAAAAATATAGGGATATGCAAAACTTAAAGAAAATCTATATGTCCGACTTATTATGCGAATAATTGTTAATCAACATATAAATTGGATAGAAATGTTACGATGTACCAATTTTGGACTAAATACGATACTCCCTTCTCCCTTCGAGAGTAATTGTGAGCACCAGTCAGCCAGACAGACGGAGGAACGGACACCCATAGATTGATTACAAATTGACTCCTGATACGGATTTGGTCCAAAGAGATCTAGGGTTTAAAACTGTTATTTAGATGAGACCCGTTTTGGGCGTATCAAATAAGGGTATGAAAAGAGTTGAGTGATTGACTTATTCTTTGACTGAGTGGCTGACTGTTTCATCAAAGACCCGACGATATGGCTGAAGTTATAATTTTGACATTTTGGCTGAGGGTTATCTTTGGATGGAGGAGTGAGATACGGATTGATTTTTGGATATTCGTACTAAAAGGAAACGAAAAGTTCCAAAAGGTACTAAATATGATAATGTTTATATTGTGCGAGAGGATAGAGCTACAAATGTGGTGGAGTGTAGCTTAGATGTAACTAAGGGTTAGGTGTTAGAAAACACAAAAAGCTATTAATTTGGTGCCATTAAGGCTTTTTTAATGTATATATCTATAATTTTGAAGTCTTTAAGTCTTGAGTTTTTGGAAATTCGGGCGTAAAACTATGCACAAATTAGTACGGTATTGTTATTAAGCGAGAGATAGGAGCTGAAAATTTAAACTTTTTAAATAGTTAAATATTTTACAATTTAAGCTTTAAACTTTGTCATTTTGCAAAATAAATTTATTAGTGAAGAAAAGAGCCATCAATCCTTATTATTATTATCGCCGCTTTGAGTACCAAAAATGGCACCAAAAAATAATACTTAGCTGGTTTAGAATATTTAAAAGTGAAAAGGGTGTCGCTGGTGGTGAAAATGGGCGACATAAGGAAAAGTTTTTTTTTTTTTAATTCGGTGCGGGTACCAAAAGTACAAACATTCACAAAATAATATGGCACTGTTACTAATCGATCCCTAAGAACTGGTGATTTATAATTTTATATAAGGGTTGTACCCCCTGCGAACGACCGATGTAAAGACTGATTTTTAGAAATTCTTTTTTCAAAAATCTGAAACCTACCAAAATTCAAATCGCAATTATGATCTAATTCTCGATAAAATTTTAAGTGGAGTTATTGTCAGAATACAAGATAATAGAAGCCTATTGTTCGGAGAGATTGTAGTAAAATAATAAATCATTCGCCTTTGATTTGATTTCTTGCCCCAACAAAGTTTGGTCTGCAGATTCCTTTAATGAAAGCACATATGCGTGGAAATGGTACCTTATGGCACCGAGGCATAGATCAATCAATCAAGCTCTAAACTTGATATTGTCGTATGTAGACTGAAAGCAGTTTCATATGAGACCGTCGCAGCGATTGGGTTAAGTCGATGAAATTTAACAGAAACTATTTTAATACCCTCCACCATTGAAAGAAGGGTATAGTTAATTTGTCATTCCGTTTGTAAACTCTAAACACTCTAAATATTCGTCGTACACTCCATAAGGTTTATACATTCATGTTCTGCCTAAAGGTCGATTTAGAGAGGTCTGTCTGCCGAAATTACGATACAGCCCATATTATTTGACTTAGAGTTTTGTACCACCCGATATTCGGTATTTTAATTATTTTAGCCACATTTTTCAATGTAATTGTTCCAAAGTTGATACTAAGAGATTTTAACGGACTCGGCAAAACATTGGCATTAACCAAGTTATACTATAGCCTTCATATAACTGTACCTACGATATTCTGTATTTTGATGGTTTTCTCCATGTTTTTCCTCGAATTTGTATAAAAATGGGTATTTGTAATTCGTAATGGGTTCTAGCTCCGGTGGAATAACATTGTGTATGTAAGTCCACCTTTTCCTATAACGCACATATAACAGTACCTTTGGATGTTCAGAATTTTGAATATTTAAACCTCATTTTTTAACGGATTTTTGTAAAAATTATTATTTTTAGTTTACATTTGGATCAAAAACCGAAACATTGTCCATATTGATCAACGGGGTCATATTTGTCCATAGAATTGTTTCAGTTTTGTCAAGATATTTTCCCGTTTCGGTATGGTGGGCTCCAACCACATTATTGTTATTTGAAGACTTTAACTGCATTCTCCAATAATTCTCACTGGTATTGGCAGTTTAGAATAGAAAACGTTTGAATTGAGATACTTTTATTTAAAAATGTTTTCTTTAACTATATTGGTGGAAAGTTTTTAAACCTTAGCCCGGACGAACATAATATTTTTTTGTTGATTTTATAGTTGCTTTATAGGTTATCATTATAGATCACCGATCGAAGCCTAATTTTGTCTTATAGGACACTAGATTATAATTTTTCTTCGGATAATAGTTCGCGGGTAAAATGGACCATTTTTTGTGAAAGATAGATAGATAGATTTACCCGCAGATATTTTTAATACTAAAAGTAACTTTCCAATGAAATTACGAATACATAAAAGTGACACATCTGACATATACAGTAATTGACATGGAATTTGGCATTGTTTTGTAGCTCTAGCCATGTTCAAATGGAATAATGGTATAGTGACAAAAATGATCTTAAAACATGAATTTATTTCATTATTTGTAGCCTCTTAAAAACCAAACCTGATGTTTCGAATGATATTTGTAGATAATCCAATTACATATCAAAATATCTTGAAGAATGCGTCCAAGTGGAAAACTTTACCGTAAATTATTGTTTTTTAGGTATTCAATTTTTTTTTTGCATTTTAAAAGTTAAGTTGTTCTCGCACTCAATATAGTGTGCAAAAATCATCGAATTATTTGGAAACATTTTTCTTTTTTTAAATTCAAAGGTGTTAACCTATTGCCATAAATATCATTTTAATATCTTGTTTTGCTAAAAGGGTGTATGCAGCATTATTTAAGAATTTTTAGATATGGCGAAGTGTATGTCATGTTTCAAGGAACTTTGTTGCTTAAGTCTTTTGTTTTTTTTTTTGCAACAATGTATCCATGTGCTTATATGCACATACGAATTTTTTAAAACACTATTATCTATGTGTGCCTAAAGTTTAAGTAATTCTGTTTAATAGGCCGCGATAACAACTACTTAGCGTTTAATCATGTTAGTGTTCATATTTTTAGTTTCTTGACGTCCAAAGTTCAACAGTTCTGCTTCTCTGGGATTGGAAAAAGAAACACATTGTTTTGGCTGTTGTTTCGTTTCGTTTTACCCACAATTAATTCAATATAAAAATATTCACGAAAAACGGAGTATTGAATATACTCGCTGGTGTAATCAATATTGGCCGTAATTATGGGTGTAACCTCCATAAAATCGTTGCGCTCATTTCAAACAAAACGCTCGAAAAAACAAGAACAGCAAAAAAACTGAAAATGCAAATTTTGCTAAAAAAAAGTTTAGTAAAAAAATTATAAAAGCTCAATTCACGATTTGTGGCAGCAAATGATTTAATATGAAATGATTTGAAGTAAATTGAGTTTTGATTTTCACCCTGGCTTTCTTTTGAATATGGGGTATAGCTTTGTTTTTTTTGCTTCAACAGTAATTATCTCGGTGTGTACTTTAATATTAAGTAGTTCCAGATGTTTTGATACCCTCAGCCATATGGCTAGACAGGGTATATCTCATTTGATAGGTAAAAACTTTGCTTATCTATAAAATGGTTTTAGATCATAAGTCTCTTTGGACCAAATCCGTTTCACATTTTTACAGCACAGAAAGAGAAAGCTTAATCCGATTTTGCTGCAACTTAGCAAATCTTAATATTTGCATCAGTGCTATGTCAGGTGTGAAAATGGATAATATCGGTCCACTCCATCAAGTACCTCCACTACAAAGGGTCAACATTTTGAATTATTACAACCCTTATAAAATGTGACGTAAGAGTCCGACGACTAAATGTCTGGTATGAAGATGGTAGATATCGATCCCTTTCATCTCGTACCTTCCCCTTAAGGGGTCAACATTTTGAATAACCATAAAATTCATAAAACGCGAAATGTGGCGCGAAATGGCATATTCCAATAGTTATATTTTCACTAGACCAGGTGGAAAGATGGAATATGTAGGACTGCTCCTTCTGGCACCTTCCACACAAAGAGTCAAAATTGAATAATTACAACTCTTATAAAATGTGAAATGAGGCTTCCAATGTCTTCAAATTTCCTTATTTCAATATTTTTACCCACACAAGATCTCGTATGAAGAGCGGTTAGAACGGAGCCCTACTTCTGGTAAATTCCCAACAATGGCTCATTCTTTTCCAAAATGGCTCATTCCAATATTTCTATCAACAAAAGTTCTGGCGTAAAGATAGAATATATACCGATATACCACTCCTTATGTTACTTCCCTCAAAATTTTGAATATCTATGCAGCTCATAAAACCTGAAATTAACATCCGATTTCATTAAAGCTTGATATATCGAAAATTTCCATCAACACAACATCTGTTATAAAAATAGCAGAGATCGGACCATTTGTTCTGGTACCTCCCCCACAAAGGGTCAAAGTTTTGAATAACCAAAACTATTATAAAATCTGAAATATGCATTCGTTTCTCTTCATAATTCATATATCCCATTATTTCTACTTACACAAGATCTGCAGTGAAGATGGAATATATTGGTCCACTCCTTGTGTAGACCTGTTATAAAAATGGTAGAAATCGGACTATTTCTTTTGGTACCTCATAGGGTTCAAGATTTTGAAAAACAAAATGCTCAAAGAAAGCAAAATAAGCATCCAACTCTCTTCAAATTTCTTACATACATACATTTTTTGTAACACAAGATATGTTGTTAAGATGATATATATCTGCGAACCCCTTTCTGGTACCTCTCCCAAAAAGGGTCATAATTCTCAGAAAATGGGTTTCTATAGAAAAAGAATCTTCAAAGAACTGAGGCTGATTTTTTTCTATAGAGCAAAAATTTTCAGATAACTGAGGCAGATATTTTTCTATAGAGAAAAAATCCTCAGAGAATTGAGGCCGATTTTTTTATAGAGAAAAAATCCTCTGAGAACTGAGTCTGATTTTTTTTCTTTAGAAAGATAATATATATCTGCCAACCCCTCTGATACCTCACCCACAAAGGTTCACAATTTCTAAAACATATGCCTGCTATAACTTGAGAAACAAGTCAGCGATTCTCTACAGCTTGCTATATCTAAATATTTTTCTCAACCCTATTCTTTCGGAACATATTCCATAGAGGATGAACAATTTGAATAATCATAAGAGAAATCAAAGTATATTTAAATAATCGGACATTAGCTGAGGGTATACATCTGTCAGCAAAACCGACTGTTTTTTTTATACCTCTTCGTGTAGTCCCCCTCTATCAGTACCTCCCTATATTCTGTACTTTGATGATTTTAGCTATTGTATTCACGGGAATGGTTTCAAGTTTCGTATTTGCACTTCGTAACGGGTACTACAGCCTGTGACTTAAAATTGAATTTGCAGGGTCATGTCTTCGTAGCTCAGTATTGTGAAAATGCGGTGTGTGTAAGCATTTCAGCCCTGCTGATAATGTAAACCCATTCTTCCTGGCATATACAGCAAGGTTTGAAATATTTTTTTTTACTCTAATATTACATCAATATATTAGATCCAATTTCAAAGAGCCTTCATTAAATATTGCTTAATCTGTTTCAAAATTTAAATATTGTTATTGTTGTTTGGTTCACCAATTGTTATTGACCATCACTTTTATGTAATGCAATATATTTAGGCGATAATTTGCATACAAGCAAAATGACATATAACAAAAGACTTAAGCAACGAACGCTTTTTTTTGCCCAGTTTCATGAAGTGAAGCTATAAATTTAAAGTTGTTGTTTTTGTTTCTGTGTGCTCTTAACACAAAAACAATCAAGCATAAACGGTACTTATATAGCATTTTGTACACAATATATTTTATTCAAAAAGGTATTTTTCGTGTATTTCTGGTTTTTTTTTTGTTTTTCGTTAGATTTACTATCTGCCAAGGGTTCTAAAGTCATCAACACTGCATTGTCGTTGTCGCCAGCAAGATTGTTTGTCGTCACCACAAAAATGGTTTCGTTTGGTTTGATTTGACAAGGCTGACACTCAATGTGTGTCGACGGCGAACTGTAAGGAAAAAATTTCCCTGGAATAGTCAAAGCCATGAAGAAAAAAAAACTGGTTGAAAAATTTATGTTTTGCATTAAATGCAACTGACAGTCACCTCTTGTTTGCATTTAATCTAAAGTCCCCTCTCCTCTCTCCCCCCCCTGACCATGCTTCCTGGCAAGCAACCTCTGGCTTACTCTCACTATCATTTGTGTCATTATTATGCTAATTTAATGTAAGTTTGCCAGAGTTTTTTGCTGTTGTTGTTTTGTTTTGCATTTTCGTCAACTTCATTGTTGATGTTTGATGGCAAGCTGAGGTTGGTTTTCATCACCGTCATTATTAGCCACTTCTTCACCGGTAACAACATTGTCGCCACCAACATTGTCGGCGTCTGTTGTCATCAACAGTTAGTTACACATCATCATTATTGTGGAACAAGGATCATTATGATCAACTTGGTTCGACTTGACTCAGCTCAGCTGAGTTGAGCTCTAGCCTGAGATCCAAGAAACATGCATACGGTACAATATTTTTTTTTTAGCCATGGTGCAGCTTATCGAGCCTTAGCCTCATAGCTGTGAAATAGAAAAACGTGAGTTTCACTTTTCATTTTATGGTAAAAAACAATTTGCTTCTTATGTTAAGCATTTTTTTTTTTTTGCCAGCAACTCTTCCTTTAACTTCAGCTGGATGGAGTCTATGTTAGAGTTTCGTTTACATTTTTCCATTTTTTTTCCTGGCTTATTCTTCTTTTCGTAACACGAAACAGCAATCTGTTGTTGCTGGTACAAGAAGGAGAAGAAAACATAACAAAAAAAAAAAAAAAAAACTTGAGAATACATCCTTTATTGAAAGTTGTTGTTGTTGCTGTTGAGCTGTACAGAAAATTAGCATTTGTAATGAATGAATGAGCGAACGTACAAACAGTAGCACCAGCAACAGGCAACAATTGACAATGATGGCAACATGATCTAAAGCTAATGTTGTTTCAACGCTTTTGTTTGTGATGTCACCAATTTGTTAATACTTACAACACGAAAATTGCAGTACAGGGTGGCTCGGTTTTGGTTTTTATACCCTACACCACATAGTGGTAAGGGTATTATGTCTTTGTGCATTTGTTTGTAACATGGAGAAGGAAACGAGATAGACCCATAGTTACTTTTGAGAACCTTCATAGAATCACTTTCTGAGTCGATTTATGCATGTCAGTCCGTCTGTCCGTCCGTCCGTCCGTCTGTCCATGTATTCTTGTGAACAAAATGCAGGTCGCATTTATTATCCGATTGAGATGAAATTTTCCAAACAATATTTTTTTGGCCCAAGGACGAACCCTATTGAAATTGGTGAGAATCGGATCAAATTTAGATATAGCTCCCATATATATCTTCATCCGATTTCGGGTTAAATGTGCACCAAATGTCCACTATCAGTCCAAATTACCTGAATTTTGGCACACCCTACCGAGATCGGCCTAGAAGCAAGTACATCAAATTTAGTAAAAATCGGTTCAGATATAGCTATAGCTCCCATATATATCTTTCATCCGATTTGATCTTGAAGTCCCTCACATTCCTACTATGCACTCCACAACCGTGATATTTGGTACCAGGTATTAGATGGAGCACAGAAATAGCTGTTTTAAATTTTATCGAAATCGGTTCAGATTTGGATATAGCTCCCATATGTATCTTCTTCCGATTTCGGGTTAATTGACCACCAAATGGCCAATATCAGCCCAAATGGCCCGAATTTTGGCACATGTGACCGAGATTAGCCTTAAAGCAAATACAACAAATTTGGAGAAAATCGGTTCAGAAACAGCTATAGCTCCCATATATATGTTTATCCGATTTGGTGTTTAAGCCTCTCACATTCGATTTGGTCTTTAAGTCCCTCACATTCGTAATATGCACTCCACAGGAATGATATTTGGTACCAGATATCAAATGAAGCCCAAAAATAGTTGATTTTAATTTTATTAAAATCTGTTCCGATTTGGATATGCCTCCCATATATATCTACATCCGATTTCGTGTTAATTGCGCATCAAATGGCCAATATCAGCCCAAATGGCATTAATTTTGGCAAATCCGACCGAAACCAACCTATAAGCAAGTACACAAATGTTAATAAAAATCCATATATATGTTTCATCCGATTTGCTCTTTAAGTCCCTTACATTCGTAATATACTCTTCACAGGAATGATATTTGGTACCAGATATCAGATAAAGCCCAAAAATAGTCGATTTTAATTTTATCAAAATCTGTTCAGATTTGGATATAGCATAACATAGCATACTCTTCACATTATTCTATCGATTTCAGGTTAATTGTGCACTAAATGGTCAATATCAGCCCAAATCACCTGAATTTTCGTACATAAGACCGAATTCAGTCTAGAAGCTAATACGTCAAATTTGGAGAAACCCTATAGTTCGTAAAATGCACGATAGAATTAGATAGATTTTGATTTCGTACCAAATATCTCATAGAGCTCTGAAATGTCTTGTATAAACCTTTTTACGAGAGCTCTACTATATATGCATAGTGGTGTAGGGTATCATATAGTCGGCCCGCCCGACTTTTGAGCTTTCCTTACTGGTTCAATTTTGGAATGATGAATTATAAAAGCGTCGAGGAGTAGGAACATAATGGAAAGGGTGATTACCTACCAACTACGGTTTAGATGTTGTTGAGAGATCCAACATTTTTAGGTTTTCATACCCTTTACATACATAGTATGGAAGGTATATTATGTTTGCTATTCCATTTGTAACTCATCGAAATAATGATTTTGGGCCGTACAAGTATACCTATTCTTGATCAGCGTCAAATTTTAACGATTTAGGCTTGTCCGTCTGTTGAAAACACGCTAAGGTCTAAAAGAATTAAGATAGGAAGATATAATTTTGCATAGATCAGTCTCTTGCCTGCAGACAGCTCGAGTTCGAAGATGGACTATATCGGTCCACGATGTCGTATAGCCGCCATATAACGGTACCTCCCCATATTCAGTATTTAGCTGATTTTAGCTACATTTGTCAATGGAATTGTCTGAAATCCGATGAGTGAAGTTCTTAAAAGGCATTTATGAATCTGACAAAAAATGTTAAAAATAGGTCTACTATTGTTGCATAACGACACCCCCAGATATTCGGAATTTTTGTGACTGTAGCTATATTTTTCAATAGAATTGTCTGAAATTCGGCACATGAAGTTCGTTTCGCATACTTTAACCTCTTAAGGAGAATGGTTTTTATAGGCCAACGATGGTATAGCCCTCATATAACGGTACCCCCGATATTCGGTGTTTTGATGATTTAAGCAACATTTTTCAATGGATTTGTCTGGAATTCGATATGTGAAGTTCTTAATAGGTACTTATGACACTGATAAAAATTATGTAATAGGCCTACAATTGCATATAGCTCCCATATACAAATGGATTTCTTGATACATTTTGCGATAGTCCTAATAAACAATAATCATCTGGCAATAATGGACCTACTTAGATTTTATTTTTCCAATTTGGCATTTTAAATAAATATCTTAGGAAAAGTAGATAGCAATTAAAAAAACTGATTTTTTACATGTTTTTTTTTACGAAGAAGAACAATTTATTCTACCTCAAAGATTGGGTAAAAAATAAATTAAAAATTAAACTTCATTTTTTATTGACAAGGAATGTATTGCATTGTAGGAAAACATCACATATATTAAAATCCTCAATCCCACCAACTCACATAAAAAACTAGTACTTTCCTCACTTTTGAAGTAAAATTTTATGAAAATCTCTCTTTATATCATCCCCCGTGCTGTAGGATTTTGTTTTTTACTTTTCGTTCTAATTAAGTACGAATATCGATAAACTTCGCCTAATGTCGCCCCCATCCACACCACAAGTGAGCCTCATGTTAGTTTCAAAAATTTTCTTTTCTGGAAAAATTAAAAGTACTAATTTTTTTTTCAATATTCTCAGCCATATGGCTGCAAAGGCTTTAATACGGCAAAAACGTGGCTTTCGATCTAGCTGTTTACGTCCAACAGGCTGTCTGATAACCATCGAAGGGAGAATACGATTTCATCTAAACCTGGTATATCGTATTATAATTATCAGACATAGATCGTGGTCAGAGATAGACAATAACGGTCCACTCTATCCGGTAACCCAACTTTATTTTTTGGGAGAAGAGTTAAGGCAAGAATTATTCTAGACTAAATTTCATTGTGAATCTCTGAAGAAAAGAAATTTGTATATTGTATATTGCTATGCACCATTAAAAAATATCATCAAATTTTTAAAATTTTTATTGATAAAAACTCTGGAAAATTTATCACTTTTTCTTAATTTGCTGCAAATTAAAGCCTAAAAGGAGCTTAGGATACTTAGGCCAAAGGTTGTTAAGGCCTGTATATAGTTTTGACAAAGTGACTCCAATAGTTTGAGGTATATTCCGTAACATTTAGGATATGGCTTTGATATTTAATAGATACCTTTGGATTGCACACAGAATCATTGGTACAGTATATGGGTCGTATCCGTCTATTTTTTTGGTATAACCCCCTGCACGGGCAACTTAAAACCATATATTCCATTTAATTTCGCCAAATTTAACAAATTTGAGTTCTTGTTATGTAAACGATATTTACAAACAAAACAGCAGTATGTTTGGCCAAGCCGAACTTTGATTTCCCTCCAACATTTGGAAGGAAATTGAACACTTTTCAACAAAAAAAACCCTTGAAAAATACTGCTAAAATCATAAAAATACCAAATATATTGAGATTCCTCTATATTGGGGTCTAAAAGAAGATGTGGATCTGTCTATGCAATTTTTGTATAAGCTATTACAATATTCAACTACGAAACTTGAAACAATTCCTGTGAATAATGTCGCTAAAATCCTGAAAATAACGAACATAAGGAAGTACCGTTTTATCGGGGCTGTACATGGACGTGAACCCGCATAGACAATTTTCTGTCATAGACTGTTGAATCCGTTAGGAACTTCAAATACACGACATTTAATACAATTATGGTGAATAATGTTGCTAAAATCATCAAAATACTGAATATAGAGAGGTATCGTTATATGGGGGCTAAACGAAGACCTGGACCGGTATGAGAATTTTTTGCCTTATCAAACAGGACTTCAAATACCTAATTTGAAACATTATGAGGGCTATACCGAAACGTAGACCTATGTAGCCGATTTTCAATACCAAAAGTCTTGCAGGCCTAACACACATCTGAGAAAAATATTATCAAACTAGTTCAATTCGTTCGGAGGCTTTAGTGAATTTCACAGACGGACGGACGGACATCTCTAAATCGACATAGAATTTTTTTCTGATCAAGAATATATATACTTGTAGGTGTCTTAAATAAATATTTTGAGGTGTTATAAACAGAATTGTTCACGTTCGTGTCATGCCCCAATTTGGAAATCCCAGGATTCTACTGTGAAACTATCACACATCTGAATCTGGCTACCCTAGACGGAGCTTGGGATATTTTGCACTGGTTGCTGAGATGGCGCACACGCTGAAATATATATATTTAGCGAATATTATATTTGCCATTTGTTGTTTTATTCGTTGAACGGAATCGACGTCTTTGTTACTTAAACTAATCGATTTTGTAATAGCACAATCAATTTGTGAAAAATCTTTTGATTTGTTCCATTTTTAAATAAAATAAGAATTGTTCTCTTTTTGAGGCCGAAAATATAGTGTTTTTTTTTTGCATATAAAGTTGCCTGGTGTCGCTGTGGTTGGTTCCAGCTGTGCTCTAGCGGTGTTATTTTCATTTGTTTGATTTGTTGTTGGGATTCGCCCAGGTTTTTTTTTCGTAACAAAACAGGAATGACAAACATAATATACCCTGCGTACTATGGTGGACGGTATACAAATATATACCACTCGACCAATAAATCTTAAAACCTCAAGCTTTATTCAATTCAAATTTTCTAATAATCCGGCCATAATTGCGACTTGTAGCGTGATTGCAAATTTATATCGGTATATATAAATGGTTGCTTAATGACCAATATTTGGAGTGACTACAAACTTTTGATGTATGATTAAAGTACCTCTTTTGTTAAAATCGGTTAAATTTATCCGATTCCAAAGCTTAAGTAAATGAGAAATGCGACATGAAATGAATTTGTAAATTTCAGTCAACATTTTTTTAGTCAGAACCTACTTTTTTTCATTGATTACAAATATAACATAGACGTTAAATATTTCAAAATTCGTTGACACTGAATGTTGTCACGCTATTTATTCGCATACATTGTAATTCACATTACATTGTAATGACTTAATCGGCACTCCCCAATATTTACAAGTCTTGCCTCTTCATTTCACTCTATGTCACATCACCACCACACACCATTTTCATAGCATGACGATAGCTGCAACAACAGATGACACCGCAAGGGCTAATAATTTTCTTTTAACAATTTTCATTACTGCATTAAATTAATGTTAAATTAATTTGTATGAAAAAAAAAAAACAACAGCAATGTAAAGCTGTCAACTCTTATTTACAACAATTTATTCGAAATTAAAATTTCTTTTGCAGGGTGCAATCTGTAGGTTGATATTTGATGAAATTGTTTGTCAGGGGTTGACATGAACACCGAAAAGAACAAAATGGAGTTGTTAGGGGTTTAATGATATATGAATGGTTGACATGTGAAACCGTCAAAGTTGGTTGGTATAGGAAAAAGATAGGTTTAAAAAATGTTTTATTTCTTATTATGTTTATGCCCTCCACCATTGTATGGAGGATATATTAAGTTTGTCATTTGTCATCTACATTTTAGACCCCACAAAGAATATATATTCTTGATCAGTATAAAATTCAATGTCGACTTAGCAATATGTATTATGTCTGCAGGACTTTTGGCATTGAAAATGGGCCATGTAGGTTCACGACTTCCTATAGCCCCCATATACCGAAACCTCCCAATATGCGGTATTTTGATGATTTAAGCGACATTATTTATTGATATTTTATTGATATTTGAAGTTCCTAATGGATGATACAGCCTAACGCAGAAAATGGACTATGTAGGTCCACGGCTTCGTATAGCCCCCATATAGCTCTACATGCGATATTCGGTATTATGATGATTTTAGCGACATTATTTACCGGAATTGTTTCAAATTTAGTATTTGAATTTCGTAATAGATACTACAGCATGAGACAGAAAATGGGTCATGTAGGTTCACGTCTTCCTATAGCTCCCATACACCGGTACCTCCCAATATGCGGTATTTTGATAATTTTAGCGACATTATTTATCGGAATTGTTTCAAAATTAATATTTGAAGTTCGTAATGGATACCAAAGCCTACGACAGAAAATTGTCTGTGCAGGTTCACGTCTTCGTATAGACACCATATAACGGTGCCACCCGATATTCGGTATTTTGATGATTTTAGCGACATTATTTACCGGAATTGTTTTAAAATTGGTATTTAAATTTCGCAATGGATACTACAGCCTAAGAGAGAAAATGGGCTCCACGTCTTCGTAAAGCCTATGCTATGCCAGAAAGTTGTCTGTGCAGGACCCCCATGGTACCTCCCTATACTCGGTATTTCGATGATTTTAGCTACATTATAAACATTTTTTTCCAAGTTTCGCATTTGAATATTGTAATAGCTTATGACAAAAGTTGCCTATGCAGGTTCACGTCATCGTATAGACCCTAATATACGGCTACATCCGGAATTTTTAAAATTTTAACAGGTTTTTTAACGGATTATATTTTTTTGAAAATTACCAAATTTGCTGGAGGGTATACAAAGTTCGGCCTGGCCGAACTTATAGCTTTTTTATTTGTTTATAACTGTATTTGGCCGTATTTGGGATGTAATCTGATATGCTATGCCATTTTATTTAAACATTTAAAGTATTGTTCTGGATGGTGCTAGCAACCCGATTATGTAGCGTTTTATAATGTTTTAATAACTTTTGTAAGTTTCAGCGAAACATGCTTCCTTATTCCTCTAAATCTCTTTCATAGTTAATTACACGAAAATATCAAAATGTCAAAAATATTGAACCAATGACTTTATGGAAAATCGCCCCAAACGACATGTACTATTTTGCCTCGCCAATTTTTATGTCATGTCCAGTTTAAGGCAAAAATTGTAACAACATATCGGGCAACTTGTTGCATGCTGCCAACCATACTGCCACAACCAATACCCATTCCACCACCACCAGCAGTCATAAACGAGATAAAAAGCCAAAATTTAGAATTAAACGTGAGCTACTGTTTTGTTGTGCAATGCAATCGAATGCCCGAATTTAAATAGCCTGCAACTAACTGGAAAAAATTAACTTGTTAAAATGCAAATATTTGGAGTTTTGTTTGTTTTTTTTTTTTTTTGTTGCTCCCTCTCTCGCTGATCGTTACATTGTTATTTGTATTTCTTTAACTGACTTATTTGCTGTCAATGTGTGTTTGTTTTGTTTTGGCAGCAAAAACAAAAGCAATAACAACATCTACTACAACTCCAAAATACATCATAAACATTTTGTGTTAGTGGCCAGGAAAAATAAAAAACGAAACACCACAAATCCCAAAAACCAACACAAAATTGTGCCAACAAGATTTGCGTGCAACATTTGACATAATGACATTCTTTCTTGGTATTTGTTACATAGTTGTTGTTGGTGTTTTATGCTTTTTTTTGTTGTTGCAAATATGTGGAAGTCATCGTTTTGAGCTTAGGCTTAGTAAAATTATGAAATAACAAAAAATCTTTTTTATGAGCCTTGGCTTAGCTGTTCATTTTATGTCTAAATTTTCAACGAAGAGAGTTATTAATCTTCTGGGGGTGCTTAAAGTGATGTAGTGTTATGTTGTTTATATTGGTGAACCCTAAGCAAATATTTTTCTATTTTCGTCTTAACCAAAAGTTTTTGGGAAACTAGAAGAACATAAGGTGAGACAAATGCACTAAGATAGGCACAAATAGGGCCAGACCACAGAACTCACTAGCATTATACGATATTCAAGATTCTTCGAAAGTTATAACATCACGCCGAATATGGGATTCAATTTTTTTGAAATTGTGGCCGCTTGTATCGCATTCAAATCGTTAACTCTTTGTGGGGGAGATAGCAAGGGGACAATATTAGATACTTCAAAATGATGACCTTTAGTTGGCGGAGAGCCAGACATAGTAGCCCAATTCTAACCAATTTTTTACTAGACCTAGTATTAACCAAAATATGTCTATTAACAAAAATATGCCATCCGGTTCGCTATTCATCAAAATAAGTTTTAGACCCCACATAGAACCGCACACAGTATGAGATTCTTCGTAGATTGAGCCTTAACCTTAACATTTTGGCATAGAACTCATGAAACAGTACATTCCTATATTCGGTTTTAAAATGATTTAAAATTAGCTGGTCCTAATTTTTTGTATTGGCCCCATATATGGAACTCCCTAAATATTCGGTGTTTTGAAGATTTCTTGTGTGGTAAAAACTTTCGAGTTTTTTTTCAGAGGTAAGCATTCATATCCTGATTCCGGAAAATTATTTTCTTGGGGGACGGACCCGGATGCCCAGATATTTGAACCGAAAGTCCGGGTCCAAGACCAGGCTTAGACCTGAACCTACCAACACAAATTATTGATTTTTAGACGCCACTTTAAAAAAAAATCTCCCAAAAGTAGGAAGAGGCCCCATTGTAGGAGTCGGTAATAGATAAACGAAATTATAGCTTTAGCTCCAATCTCAAAGAGAGATGATTTTTTGAACCAGGACGAGCTGGGTAGCTTTCAAATGATACCTATATTGCCAATATCGGTGTTGTAGATTTAGATCTCACCCAGGTCTTGGAGACGTGCTTTTGGATCGAATATCCGGAATCAGGATATAATTGCCTACCCACCTCTGGAAAAGATTAAAAAAAAATCGAGAGCTTTTGCTAAACTTGAGTTGTTCTAAGATTTTTCATAGAATATTTTGAATTGAGTAATAGCTGCTATGCCATTGGTAAAAAATTGTTCCTGTAGCTCCAGGTTTTCGTATAACCCTCATTTTAAAAATTTTAGGTAAACTTTTATTTTCTCAGCTATATGGCTACAGATGGTATATATAATTTATAACGACCAAATCGAAATATGGGGTTGAGACCAAAGATTTCTTTGAAAGAAATCCGTTTTAGGACATTTGGAGTCGATTAAGGAATGCCCATCAGTCAACCTTTCCCTCTGTCTGGCTGGTGCGCACAATAACTCCAGAAGGTATGTTTCGATTTCGGCCAAAACCGCTATATTGTTATATTATTCGATCTTGCTTGGAGATGCGCAGTATTGGTTCACTTGCACTAGAACGAACATTAAAAGTCAAAATTTTCGTCACAAAATCCGAAGGATAGTCTGATTCTGTTCAAATTTTACACATCCTGAAATTTGTAACAGGTATAAAAATTGATAAAGTGGGTCCAACTCCTTGTAGTACATCCCGATTGTCTTGAAATATTGCACATTCTAATCACACATCTGAAAAGATGATAATATAGAACGTAGCATTATTTCCAATACCTCCTCTAAATGGATCATAATTTTGAATACACATAATTCTCATAAAATGTAAAATTCTCATAAATGTAAAGGATATGGTGTGAAGATAGGATATAGCCGATCAATCCTTCAGGTACCAATCCAACAAACATTTTGAAGTCTTATATTCTTGAAATCTCGAATACCTCAAAAATTTTTACCACTCAAAGATATAATGTAGATATGGGAAATATCGGCTTAAGCCTTGTGGTAGCTCCTCCAAAAATGAAAACATTTTGAAAAATTTTCACAAAATGCGAAAAATGGTCAGGAAATATTCAAACTTCGTATATCTCAATATTTTTACAAACCATATATATGAATATAGGGTATATCGGTTCACTTTTGCTGGTCATCCTCATCGATATTTCTTTTAACTTGGAATAATCCTATACTTCACCAACTTCAAGTCAAAATCAGGTAAACTCCATTGTCTTAAAATTTGTTAAAAATTATATCTCTTAATAGTCTCAATGATCTTGTAGTTTTTATATCCTTTAAGTCAATATATTATCTCAACTCTTGACACCATCAATGACCCTCACGCCAATTTTATGAACTCAAATTTCACTTCTTTGTTATTGGTTCCTTTTTCAGTACAAATAGGGATTTTTTAAATTAAAGGTTGCCAAACATGTAACAACCGTCGGAAGAAAGAAAACTCCAAATTTCGAAATTATAGCTAAATTCCAAAAAAAATCCACATTATGTCATGGTTTCCAATAAATATCCTAGCTCTACAAGAATTTAGCACCAATACTGAGCACTGAAAACTCTTTGGTGCGAACTTCCAAAATCACCACCAAATTTGATACCTTGCATAACAGGGGCGATTATATCTCTGAATGTGTAGAATTTTATTCCGAAGACACCTTATTATATGTGTTGTGTCAACACTCAATTTGGAGATTGTAGTCCCAAAAATAATGTATGTATGCCCAAAAAGTTGTTAATTCTTTCCAGTGCCTTTTAGAACGAATTTCAAAAAGCATTCTCCTAATATTCATTTACCTACCAAGAGCTAACCACATGCCAATTTAAAGGCATTTTTAAAGACTGATAAGGCAATATTATTTAATTATTTTAAGTAGGCGAGATTTTAGACCTTAACATAAACCTCGAGATCTGCAATTATATGCTTGAAGTATTCTCTTACAACGACTGATACAAAATTTAGATAAACAGGCACCCGTTGTGATAGTTAGCTTTGTTATATCTTAGTTATATCTTTTCATTTCCCCCCACCAACTGACTATATATACCTCATTTTCCAACCTACTACCAAAAATACAAATTACACCCAGCCATAGAATTCGGACTAAATATATTACTTCCAATTATATCGAGCACTATATTTGATATTGGTATTGACTTCTTGTCCCACAGAAACAACAACAACAAGAGGACAAGATCAAATTCCAATAGCCAGAAATTGTGTAATTATAGTCTGTTGAATGAATGTGTCAGCCAGACAGCTAGCCGGGCAGCCAGCCAGCGAGCAATACAACCAGACAGCCAAACAGCAGTCTGTCAGTCAGTCAGTTAGCTGTTATATTGGCAGGCAACCTGAATATGATTGTTAGCGTTTTGAGGCATATCATAAGCTATCATAGCATTTTCAACAAGTCATTTAAAATAATCAAATTTTACATTAATTTTAGCATCTCGTTTTACGCTTTATGCAAATTCTATAGAAATTCATGGGTTTCGTGTTGGCAAGGCGAAAATTTCCAGATTACCACCTAGACCCATAACTGTGGCCAACACTATGGGTGGTATGGAGTTATTGGTCTGTTTGTTGGTTGTTGGTTTTTGTCTTCTTATTGTGTTCCGCAAAAGTACGCAACACAGGCAATTGTTGTTGGATTTTGCAAATAAAAACACCCACTAAATGAAATGGATTTTTTGCTGGTCTGCCTTATTTCACTATTTGTTTAGGAAAATCAGTTTTTTTTGTCTTCTCCGGCTGGTTGTTAACATAAAATCGTGATTTATTCTCCCCCTCCTGTGTGTTTGGCTAATAATAGTCTCATTGAAATTATTAACACAATGAATGAAAATATAAATTATATTTTTTTTGGTTCCGATCTTTGTTTTGTGGCGGGAGGTGGTGTGATGTGTTTCTGCGTCCGCCGCGCCATTCATTTTGTTCATTTGTTTTGTGTTAACAAAGTGCCATTTTAACTCAAATCGAAAATGACTGCAAAATTTTTGGCCATAACTATACGATCTTTAACGTGATGGCCTTAGGGAGTTTAGCAGCTCTGGTAACCTCATTGTATGTTTTTTTTTTTTTTTGGCCAAGTTATGTGGCCCATTAAGATATGTTGCAAATTCTGCCAATTGTCGAATGGCAAAAGAAGCATAAAATTGGAATATGATAACATTTATGTTGAGTGCATACGAAAAAATTAGGGGGTTTGGGTCTGACACACAAAGGTGGAGGTCAATTAAAATTTGTGTTATTTGATTCATTTTTACAATGTTGCTGAGTTTCTAAGAATTTTTTTCAGAAATGACTAAAATCAAATTTTGAGATCTATTTGGGGAGGAATGAAAAAGGAAGATTTTTTTGTAGAAAGAACCTGACAGAAAGTTTCACTATTCTGGATACTTAGAAGTGTTGTCTGTCATAACTAATTTATGTTTACATTGGGTCTTTGTGAAATTTAGTGCATTCCTAGGGGGTGTAAGATATTTTGAGCCAAATATCACAGCGACTTCTGGTTATACAAAAATCATTTAATGATCAAAACAATAAAAATAAATAAAGTCAAACGGGGCACTTCATGTGATACCTCAACGCCACCAAGGATATAGAAGGAAGAGAAAGTCCACGAGTTACTTTTGCGAACTTGTAATACCCTCCACCATGTGGAAAGTAAAGCTTTCAAAATATGTATATAAGATACCATTACTAAAATTTCAAAAAACTCATATAAATACTGAATATTGACAGATATCGTTATATAAGGACTATAAGCAAACCTTGACTTATAAGGACAATTTGTTTCCAGTGGGGATTGCATTGACAAATATAAGGCATTTCGAACTCGCATGCTGTGTGACACCGTCTTGTTGAAACCAAATGTCATGCAAGTCAAACTCTTGCATTTTGGTGGTAAAAGTTGGATATCGCAGCAGCTTTGAAGTAGTACGGTCCAATGATGACACTCGCCTACAAACCACACCTCAATGTGACTTTTTCGGGATGCATTGGTAGCTTTTTCAATGCTTCTGTATGATCTTTATTCCAAAATCGACAATTCTGCTTTTTTACATATTTATTGAGCCACATTGAGCCTCCATAGAACTTTCTTTTCAGTTGTTCGTTGCTTAATGTGTACCATAAAATATATTATAGATTTCGGTTTATAAATATCCGCGATAAGTTTTATTAAAATATTAAGGGAGATGTAAGAATCACTTGGCGATTTTCCCCATTTTTGGCTCCATACTACTGACAAAATTGGAACTTAACAGCATAATCGATTCGTTACATGCAGCGTTCGAAAATAAACTGTATACATAGTGTATCGTACAGGTACAGTATGACTAAAAAAATTCAGCGGTAGAGTACCCGTACACTACCACTAAAAATATTTTAGTGATACTGTACCGGAACACAACGATGATCGTAGTGCACCGCAGTCGGAACACTAAAAACATTAGTGTTCGGCAATCGGAGCATTAAAAAATCGTAGTGTACCACATTAAAAAAAATCGAAATCATAAAACTAATTTTAATAATATTTAGTTTTTTCCAGTTTGAATTTTTAATGGTTAAATACAAATTATTATCACTTCAGATTTACTCTTTCTACCTATTCTGATATTTTTCTACTTTCTTCAATTTCGCAACCAATCCAAACACACATGACAAATAAGATAAATTCAGCTTTTATTTTCATAATATTAAATTGTATTAGTAATTTTTGCAAAATCAAAAACATCAAACATCTAATTTTTCTCACAAATCGTAAACAACACATATGTGGTACACTACCGGTACATTATTTTTTTTAATGTTGTACTATGTGGTACACTACGATTTTGTAGTGCTGATAGAAATACACCCAAATAGCAAATGCCCGCTACATCGTCAGCGAAAAATCTATTTTAAAATTTTAGGTTCATCCCAACAGTTTGTGTTAGGCCTTTTTATACTCTCCACCATAGTATGGAGGGTACATTGAGTTTGTCATTCCGTTTGTAACACCTCGAAATATACATCTTAGACCCCACAAAGTATACATATTTTTGATCAGCATACAATTCTATGTCGATATAGCAATGTCCGTCCATCTGTCCGTCTGTGGAAATCACTCTAGCTTTCGAACGAAATGAAGTAAGTTGATAAAAATTTACTCAAATGTGTAGTATGTCTGCAGGATTTTGGTATTGAAAATGTGCCATGTAGGTCCACGTCTTCGTATAGCTCTCATATAATGGTACCTCCCGATATTCGGCATTTTGATGATTTTAGAGCCATTTTTGCCGGAACTATTTCAAATTTGGTATTTGAATTTCGTAACGAATACTACAGCCTATGACTGAAAATTGTCTGTGCAGGTGCACGTCTTCGTATAACCCACATATAACGGTACCTCCCGATATTCGGTATTTTGATGATTTTAGCGACATTATTTATAGGACTTGTTTCAAATTTTGTATTTGAAGTTTGTAATGGATACTACAGCCTATGCCAAAAATTGTCGGTGCAGGTCCACGTTTTATAACCCCCATGGTACCTCCCTATATTCGGTATTTTGATGATTTTAGCTGCATTATAAACAGATTTTTTTCAAGTTTCGCATTTGAATATTGTAATAGCTTATGATAAAAGTTGCCTACGCAGGTCCACGTCGTCGTATGGACCCTCAGATACGGCTACATTCTGTATTTGTAAGATTTTACATAATTTTTAATGGATTTTATTTATTTATTTATTTATTTTTTTTTTTTTTGAAAATTGCCAAATTTGTACGATCTGCCCGGCCGAACTTACTTTTACTTGTTAGTATTCAGAATGCACAATTTGTTCCGTTTGAAAACATTATGTAATCAAACCTTCATGTTTCGTACTTCATTTACAGTCCTTAAAGGTTTTATATATTATTCAAGTTGTTCCTTTTTATCCTTACAACTCTGTGCATTCACTCAATACTATATTTAGTAACATTTAGAACTTTTTTATTACTCATTTATAAAACCGTTTTATATCTCAATCCTAGAAACCAAACGCTAAACTAAGTTCAATTTAGTACTTTTTGGACAATTATAGAACGCATTTTCACTCGGATCTCCATATCTCAACCTCAGCTACCAACAGTAATATTTATATAATATTTCAGGATTTCAGCTCTATTCCTTAACTTATTATCAAATTGAGTACAATTTAGTATTATCCGTAAAATTATAGTACACATTTCCAAATCCACCTTCATATGTCACACTTACTTTCCAACCTTGATTCTCATTATAAATTTCTATTTTAGCTCTATCCGTTTACATAATACTAAATGGTACCATTTTAGAACTTTTCGTTCGAATTTCCAAAACCCTTTAGAACATCTATCCTGCAGTATCAATTTTCAGTATATTTTAGTACTATTTGTACCCTTTTAACACAAATTTCACAAAAACCCATTCTTATGCAGAATTTAAGCTGTTTCGTCAAGTTGATTCTAAGTCAGTAAGTTATTTCACTATTCTTTTATGATGGACTCCAAATGTCCTGAAACGAAGTTCATCCAAAGCGACCGAGCATCTAAATCCGATATTTAGATGAGGAATATATTATGTCGTACCAAATGATATATAGAGGGTATTAATATCCATATGGCTGAGGGTCTATAATGTACGATTTTCAGGATAGTTAGACATTAGGAATTTTGAGGACTTTAACTAGTATTTTTAGCCGAGTTTACATAAATTTCGTAAAAAGTCCTATAGTCCACCCTTGACATATAACTTCTATTGTAGCTATTTTGAAACCCATAACCACATATTCAATCCCACTTGCTTGAAATGTAAGTTTTCTTCTTGATCAGGGACATTAAAATTTAACGCCATTTTTTAGCTGTTTTCCCTCAATATTTTCTCTAGTAATTTGACCACCAGAATACCAGACATTTGTTTTTGCTGTTCATCAAACATGTTTATGCACATTTCGTGATCACATTAGCTAAACGTTTCGAATTTCTTATCCGAAGGCTAGAAATTCTTCTTGTCCAAAAACAGAAAAAACAAAACAAAACATACAATAACCACTAATGTCTATTAGTTAAGTACACATAACTTATAACTATAATTTTTTCGCTGTTATTGGATGTTTGAAAAGAAAAATAAAATAAATTTATATATCTTTATTTGTTGGGTATTTTAGCATAGCATTTTTTATGAGAATATTTGCCTTGTGGGTGATTGAATTGGCATAAAAATTGCATGTTTTTGGGAAATTTTATTATAGCATAATATTTGTAATATTATGTTTATTTATCGATGGAATATTGGTAAAAGAAAAAAATAAAAAAAAAATATTTGTGGTTAAATATTATTACGATCAATAAATGCTGATGAAGACAAATGTGTCGGTTTGGCAAAGGAAGTTTAGGTGGTATAAACGATAGAGATAAATTTCCAAAATTAAGGTATTTGATGTAAAAATGCCTAATTTTAAAAGTAATTTAAAAAGTTTTTATGTGTACGAAAGCTCTAAATGATAGAAAAATGGATTCTGAAATGGAGTCTAAAAATGGAGAATAGAGAGGATTACATATTTCAATGGAATAATATTTCTATTTTTCCTTTCAAAATTTTTTTCCCAATTCAGGATACTCGTTCCAGATATAAAAAATAACTTACGTTATAATATCCCAATTGACCAGCTTGTGGCCTATTTTAATAAAACCACAATCTAAGCTATTATCCAACATTGCAAAAATAAATTAATAAAAGTCAACACAAAGTTTTCCAAACGTCTCTTAAGTTTTCAAAAATTTCCAACATCAACGTCCATCATTTTTTCCTACCAATCAAAAAAAAAACTTTGGTGTTTATATAACCATTAACCCCCAGCAGTAAATACACCAATATGCACTTAAGAGAAAAATCTTGCCTTGACAGCGAAAAAAAACTGACGAAATTTTCAATTAAAACTCAACTTCAATTCAGCATTCCATCACACAACAACGACCTACCTACCTACCCTCACAATGGTATGGGAAATGTGGTCTTAAGCGAAATGCATCTTCATAAATCGCCGACTGACATGACAACGTAAATAAGCAACACCCACATTTCGTTTTCCATTCAATGTTAACGTTCAAAGAGACGCCACACATATAATTTTCACCCAACCCACTGGGAGAAGAAGAAAAGCAACAAAAAAAAAAAAAAAAAAAAAAAACCGAAGAGCGGAGAGGAAATCAAATGGTAGTCCAACATTGCAAAATATAAATCCAACCATCACCACCACTCCCATATAAATTTGCCATATATTTGAGGAAGTAGAGAGCGAGAGGAAAGAGCGATTACATGCAGGGAGAATTTCGTGTGTGTTGAGTAGTGACGAAGTGGATGATCGGTATTAGTATTGTGTAAAGGTTTTTACTTTATAGATCTTATAAAAATTTATTATAAAATTTTCGGTCTCTCCTGTCTACACCAAGAACTGCTAAAAATGGTAAAATTACTAATATTTATGTGGATTCTCAATACCATAGGATTTTATTATAAGAATAGTTGTATTAAAGGGTTGGTGTAATGATTAAAACAATCTTTAATGTTCGTGACATTGGCAAAGTGTGCAGTATGTTTAACTAGAAACCATAAGAGCATGAGGTGAATACAGCATAGGACAATACAAGAAAAATTGAGAAATGGTTTCAAAAATATTTAAAGTTCCGTTTTTTTTATAAAAATTATAAAAACATTATAAAAATTATAAAAATAATGGATTAGTAGTAGTAAGAAGTGATGATTACGAAATATCTATTAGGAAACTCATTATTTAGTAATACCACTTTCTCCTGGACCATATTTTAATATAAAATAAAATAATATAAAAAATAAATAATTTCTTCAGGAGACCGCAAAATAAAAAATGCATAAAATTGGCAATTTAAAACAAATACGGCCGGGCGAACTTTTAATGCTCTCCACCATTGGGTATAGATTTTATATAAAAGTATCTAAACTCATAGAGGGTGAGACCGTTAAATGGGGCTATACCAAACTGGGACTATTTTATACTTCAAGGATTGTAACCAACAAATCTTCTTAAATACCAAATTTGAAACAATTTCGTGGGTAACTGTGACTAGGATTATCAAAATACCGAATATCGGTGGATACCGTTTTATGTGAGCTGTAGGAAAACGTGAATCTACGTATTCAATATTCTGTTACCGCTGCTAGAAACCATTACAAAATATATATGGCAATTTTTGGACAAATCCGTAAAAAAAATTGACTAAAACCAAAAAAAAAAAAATTGATAAAAAAACCGAACATCAGGGGAATTGTTATATGGGGGCTATAGGAAAACGTAGAATTATATGCACAATGTTCCGCCACCGGAGTTGAAACCCGTTATTACTAGGAAGGTACAGTTGTATGGGGGCTACACGAAAACGTGGACCTGTATGTACCATGTTCTTCCACCGGAGCTTAAACCCAAATCATCAAAGTACGGAATATCGGGAAGTACCGTTACATGGGACCATACCAAAACGTGGACCTATATATACAGGGCAAAATGAAAAAACTGCAACCAAATTCAGACTGCTGTCACTTCTAAGCCACTCGTCCGACAGCTGTTAAAATTATTCCAGTGGTAGCTCATTATATTGTTTACAAGCGTACAAAAGCATTTTGGTGAGAATTTTCCACAAAAATAGTTATTCGTGATGGATTCCGTGATAGTGTGATTTCTTTATATGTTGGCTGGAAAACCACAAGTGGCTATCAATAGAGCACTCCAGCATTTAATGTGAATAAATCTTTTGCGTCTCTTACCATACTGGTAGCGTAGCCCGACATCAAGGAAGTGGACGGAAGAAAACAGTAACAACAGCAGAAATGGTTCGAAAAGTAAAGAAGCGACTTGATTGAAACCCGCGTCGCAGTGGCCGAAAAATGGCTCGTGAGCTGAACATATCGCAATATTCCATTCGGCAAATATTGAAAAATGAGCTCGGGATAAAGCCATTGAAATTCCAAAAAGTGCAAGAACTTACACCGCAACAATAAGAAAATGGTGGTGCTTCACTAGTCCGAAAGTGGTAAACCTCCGAATTTGGTTTTCTCTGATGAGAAAACATTCGTTGTCCAGCTGTTTGTAAACAAACAAAATGATCATGTTTACTTGCCAAGCTGATCTGCTGAAAATAAGCACCATCGGTTGGCCACCAGAACTCAAGCGCCTGCCATGGTGATGGTGTGGGCCGCCATGCCGAACGCCGAATATATTCGCAAAAATATTCTGGAGAGTGTACTAAAGCCTTGGGCACGCAAACATTTTGGCCGCAGACCTTGGACATTCCAACAGGCCTCAGCACCCGCTACCCAAGAAATGATTTTCCTCGCTTCACTTCCAGCTCACAATGGCCACCAAAATCTCCGGATACCAATACGTTGGACTATTGTATCTGGAGCATTTTGGAAAGCCAGTTTGGCACTAAAAAATACCAAAGTGTCGATCACCTCAAGCAAGCGCTTCGCCGGAAATGGCCCAAATACCGCAGAGCAACATTCGGGCAGCTTGTGACGTTTTCATTGGTCGTTCGAAGGCTATAATTCGTGGCAAAAGTGACCAATTCGAACAAATCTAAACTTATTCTAAAATTTAATGCTATTTCCGACATTTTTTGCTTTCATTCAATAAAAATTAAAAAAAAAGGTAAAAACTATGGCGTTTGACTTTGTTGTAGTTTTATTTTATCTCACCCTGTATAACGCTACCTCAAGATATTCGCTTATTCCAAGGATTTTCTCAACACTATTCACCGGAATTCCTTCAAATTTCGTATTTGAAGTACGTAATGGGTACTGCAACCTATGAAAGAAAATTGTCTTAGTATGGCCCCCATACAACGGAACCTCTCTTTTTTCCGTATTTTGATGATATTAGAGACATTATTCACCGGAATTGTTTTTAATTTCGTATTTGAACTTCGGATTTGGTACTACAGAAAATTGCAAGAAATTACTTATCCAGCACAACGTCTTCGTATTGCCCCCATATATAATGTTTTATATGTAAGCAGTATTTTTTGACGGATTTTTTTTTGAAATTTTTAAATTTCCTTCCGAATAGTGGAGGTTATAAAAAGTTTGGCCCGGCCGATCTTAGCTTCTTTTTTACTTGTTTTGTATTAAAAATATATAACAGTACCAACTGGTTTAAGGTAGCTTTGCTTTTTAGAAATATTACTCTATATAGACATTTGTGTTCATAATGGACAGCAATCGTTCTTACAAAGAACTGTCCATATAGGTCCAGATTTTCGAATAGCCTTCATATGATGATACCTCCTGATTTTCGGCATTTTGAAATCACAATTTTCTATTGATTGATATAACATATACCACTCGAAGACTGAACTATGACACTTACAAATATATTTTCAAATTAGTACTTCCCAATTGTGAAAGGAATCAAATGTTCGCCCGGCCAAACTTAACTTTTTTTTATGATATGCATCAAAGTTGATATATATTAAATTTGTCATTGTTCATGTAAAAATTTAACATATTCGCTTGAGACCCCATGAAATAGAAGTTCTTGATCAACATAAATTTCTAAATGCTTTTTTAGATTTTCTTTTTGCCAACATGTATAGATATTTTGTTAATGAAACGTTTCAGCTGTCATTTATATCAGATCCTAGTATAACTGGAAAATTCATTGCTAGAATAATAAGGTTTAATTGATTATTCAATCTCTCAATGTTTGTAGGACATTAAATTGCCTATAATCAATAAAATAATGGCATTTGTAGGGTATCTGAAAATATTCCACTTTTTTGGGGAATTTGTAATCTTTCTTTCTCTCTTTTCACAAGGTGTTCATTTAGCCGGCTAAGCCATATTGCACAAACTATCAAAAGAAAACAAGTTAAATAAAATTCGTCAAGATTTTGAGGAACAATTGCTGTCAGGTTATGTGAGGTACTATGGCGTCTAAAATGCATTAGATTTGACTGTTACGGTATGATGGTGGCCATGGTGCAACGCTGTGGAGAAGAATGCATTGGCTGGATGACTCTCTGGTGTTTCAACATGTCGTTTGACAAATTTGTTGCTTTGTATTTATATTTAGTTGTGTCTAGCCTCATCGTTGAGTTGTTATTTTATTTGCAATATTTATTTTTATTACTAAATTAATTTTATTTTCGTTTTTCTTTGTTCATTTCAATTTCGGTTGACACATTAATAGTGTGGAGTGGAGTTGTTGTTGTGGTGATGGGTTGAGGCCGTTTTTTCTTGTTTTGGGAGGGAATTATTGCCAAGTTTATTTATCTGTGATTTTTGCAGTTTTGCTAAAACAATTTTATTTATTTCTCCATTGTTTTTACAAAACAATAATGCCACCAAGCCTTTTTTCTTGGAACTAACATTTCGTTTGATTATTTAATAAACCTGCTGCTCTAATAGACTTACTTCCTTAATAGTGGAAATAATAAATTGTACAAATGGACAAAAAATAGAAGCACTAAAGCCAATAAATTTATAAAAACAACAAACATATTTTGTATTGCAACATTAAGGTTGAATGAAACTCATGAGACAAGATGCACAGAATTCTGAAATTCTAAGGATATATGTATTTTTGGTATTTGGACAGAATATGAAATGGATTATCGATTATGACCTTTCGAATTGTGTCAATCTTATGTCAAGAGATTAAGAAAAATATAAGAGATAGTTATAATTGTTGTCTTATTATGACGATTGTTCAATGACCTCTATAACCAAAATTTTCCAATAAAGTCAAATGGATGGAGGCCATTTAATCCCTGATCTATCATCACTCAGACAATTTGACTAAAGGTGGAATCTGGAAATTTGTCATAAGGGTATCTAATGGTGTAAGGGGGTGAGAAAATACTTTTTTTGGAATGTCATGCTTTAATGGTACGAATCGTACCAAATAGTTCAATAAGGTACGTTAAGTGCTACATCATTCAAGTTATGCAAGGAACTCGCTCTTTGTGATGACGAGTAATATGCGGGCAGATTTTCGGACTAATATCGTTATTGGTACTTTTAAGGAACGAAAGGTACTGACAAGTTAAAAATGGCACAGCATTGTTGAGCTTAAAATTGACAATCTAGTTTGCCGTACTCGAACTTGATTGTCAATTTGGGAATTGTACTAAAGTTAAAGGATAAAAAGTTGTATACCTATCTTGCTAAGTGAGAAAGACAGGGGAGACTTTGGAAAAAAAGATGAGATATGTTGGACTTTTCCCATTCTTTATGGGTAATAAACGGTGTAAAATCGTACAGCAATGGTGTCGAGACATTAGAAAGACTTTCTCTTTTCTCAATTTTTTTGGAAATTGGTATTGAACTCCATACCCTTAGGCGACAAAATATAAAATGGTACATCTTTTTTATTGCGTTTGATCGAACGCACCACAAACTTCTAAGGGTATTATATTTTTGTGTATTTGTTTTTAACATAAAAAAGGAATCGAGATAGACCCATAGTTACTTTTTAGGATCTTCATAGAATCACTTTCTGAGTCGATTTATGCATGTCAGTCTGTCTGTCAGTCCGTTCGTCCTTTCGTCTGTCCATGTATTTTTGTGAACAAAATGCAGGTCGAAATTTATTTTTCGATTGAAATGAAACTTTGCAAACAACGATTGTTTGGCCCGATGACGAACCCTATTGAAATTGGTGAGAATCGGTTCAAATTTAGATATAGCACCCATATATATCTTGAACCGATTTCGGGATAATTTGCGCCAAATGGCCAATATCAATTCAAATGAATTTTGGACCATTAGACCTAATTTAGTCTAGAAGCAAGTACACCAAATTTGGTGAAAATCGGTTCATATAAAGCTATAGCTCCATATATATAATTCATCTAATGAAATAATGATTTTATGTACCATATAACTTATGGAGCTCACAAATACCTCACATTGTATCGAGATCGGATCAGATTAGGATGTATTTTTATCTGATATCAGGTTTATTGTGCACCAAATGGCTAATATCAGCCCAAATGGTCTAAATTTTGGCAATTCCAACTGAATTGGTCTTTGAAACAATAATAATATCAGCCTAAATTGAATCGATTTTTTTTATATTCAACCCACTTTTACAATTTCGTGAAACTCGGTCTAATATACCTATAGCTCCATTAAATATTTTTATAATATAATCCTTATCGAACCCATATCATTCACTTTACAGTATGGTATGGGGTGTAGGGTATCATATAATCGACCCGACCGAATTGTGACCTATCATTACTGGGATTCCTATAGAGAGTCGCCAATACTATTGCGAGGCACTCATTGATCTTAGGAGAAAAATCGCAAATTTCCACTATAGCACCAAAACCATTGTCGATATGTAGAGTTCTAATAATATCACATGGTACCAAATTTGGTACAATTAGTATTGGATAAACGGTGAACTTTTTATACCCTACACCACAAGGTAGTCAGGGTATTATGTCTTTGTGCGTTTGTTTGTAAAAGGCAAAAGGAAACGAGATAGACTCATAGTTCCTTTTGATGATCTGGATAGAATCACATTCTGAGCCGTCCATCCGTCTGTCCATGTATTTTTGTAAAAAAGTACAGTTCGCATTTATTGCCCTATCCAGATGAAATTTTGGACAAATCATTTGTTTGGCCCAAGGACGAACCCTATTGAAATTGGAGATAATCGGTCAAAATTTAGATATAGCTCCCATATATATCTTCTTCCGATTTGCTTTTTATTGTACACCAAACGTGTAATATCAGCCCGAATAATATGGAATTTTGCACATACAACCAAATTAGGCCTGAAAATAAGTATGCCAAATTTGATCGAAATCGGTTCAGATATAGCTATAGCTCCCATATATATTGTTTATCCGATTTGTTATTTTTGGTACTCCGCAGCCGTAATATACACTCTGTAACAACAACGATATTCAGGGAAATATATCAAATACAACTCAGAAATATCTTTGCCAAATTTTATCAAGATCGGTTCGGATTTGGATATAGCTCCCACACATATTTCTATCCGATTTCAAATTAATTGTGCACCAAATGCTTCGGCATATTTAGTCCTTTGAATTTTAAATAATAATTGTAATCATAGCGTGTATGATTGAATTCTCCCATAAAACTTTTAATTGTTATGCAGAGCTCTACTAAATTAGCAAAGCGGTGTAGGGTATCATAAAGTCGGCCCCGCCCGACTTTAAGACTTTCTTTACTGGTTTCTCTTAATGTACGGCTGAATTCTACCTAAAATGAGCGGGTGGAGCTTTTGCTTATGAAACGTAGGATGAACGCTTATATGGTAGGGGAAAAATTCCCTATAAAAATAAAAAGTTTTTACCATTTTTATTGTATGAAAATCAAGAACCTTTTTTGGTAAACATGAAAATTAAGTAGTTTTGAAATAGTGTAAAAAATGATGAAATGATGAAATTCTTTGCACCAAAAATATAGTTTTTTAGGGCTGATATAAAAGCTCACCAACAGATTTGGCAACTAAATGATAATATGCAGGGAAAGAAAAAGATGTATGCCCAAAAATATACTGAATTTGATTTTCGGCGATGGGAAGTGGTGAATTCCAGATATATACAAATCTACGTAATCGTATATATTACCAGAAAAATTTACGTTTTCAAATGATTTGCGGTTTTATTGCGATTTTTCTGACATATATTCTTTGATCACAACATTATTAATTATTTTTGGATTTCGTTTAAATTCGATTTCGCATTGTTTTGCATTAATTTTCATAAACAATTTTTCATTAACGATATTTTCGGTTTAATTTCATGTTTTTTTCCAAAAAAATTATTTTCATTAATTCAATGGAAGAGAACATGTTTCATCTCAAGTCTGAAAAAAAATAATTTTTGCATAATTTTTTGTTTTTGTCAATCCGCGGCTGTAAGGTGACCAGACTTTTGGTCTGGAAACCAAAGTCGTCAGATGTTCGTTTTTGTATTTTTGTGAAATAATTTCCAGCTGGTTTATTGTGTATGTATGTGTGTGTTGTATGAATTTAATGAATGAATTAAATATAAATAACTAATGGATATTCATCTTGGCCATACAAATAAAAAAAAAAAAAAAAACAGCAAAACCATTTTAATGGCAAACAATTAATCAAATTTGTTGTTGTGATTTGTGTATCATTTTGGGGGTTTTCGTTTAGTTTTTTTTTTTTTTAAGGAGGAGACAAGAAATAGACACATATTTAAATTTTTAATAAATTATGTTTTCGATAATTTGTTGATGTGTATTGGAAACATTTCGAGTTTTTTTGGACGTTTAAGTCTCAATTTCAGTTTCCTAGTCTAGAAATATTAGATTTTACTTACTTTGTATTTTGTTAAATTTTATTCTATGTTAGTTTTATCGGCATCATTGGAGCTGAAAAAGAAAACAAAAAATATTTGTGAATTAAAAAGATTTTAGAAATGGCAATTTAAAACAAGTTAAAAAGCAGTAAGTTCAGCCGGGCCGAACTTTGAATTCCCTCCACCAATTGGAACGAATTTGGAAATTTTCAAAAAATAAAATCCTTAAAAAATTCTGTTAAAATTGTAAAAACCGAATGCAGCAGTTATCAACGAAACTTGAAAAAAATATTAATGAATAATGTCGTTAAAATCATCAAAGTACCAAATATCGGGAGGTAACGTCATATGGAAGCTATATGAAGACGTGGGCCAGCACAGACAATTTTCTGTCATAGGCTGTAGTAACCATTACGAACTTCAAATACCAAATTTGAAACAATTCTAGCGAATAATGTCGCTAAAATCATCAAAATACGGAATATCTGGAGGTACCGTTATATGGGGGGTATCCGAAGACGTGGACCACCACAGTCGATTTTCTGTCGAAAATTAAGAACGTCAAACAATAAATTTGAAACAATTCCGGAGAAAATGTCGCTAAAATCATCAAAGTACCAAATATCGGGACGTAACGTTATATGGGGGCTATACCAAGACGTAGACCTGCACAGACAATTTTCTGTCATAAGCCCTAGTAACCGTTACGAACTTCAAATACCAAATTTGAAACATTTCCGGTGAAAAATGTCGCTAAAATCATCAAAATGCCGAATATCGGGAGGTACCATTATATGGGGGTTATATGAAAACGTGCACAGACAACTTTCTGCCATAGGCTGTAGTAGCTGTTACGAACTTCAAATACCGAATTTGAAACATTTCCGGTGAATACTCTCGCTGAAATCATCAAAAATGCCGAATATCGGGAGGTACCATTATATGGAGGCTATACCAAAACTAGGTCCACGTTTCAATACCAAAAGTCCTGCAGACATAACATACATTTGATTAAAATTTTATCAATCTACTTCAATTCGTTTGGAAGCTAGAGTGATTTCCACAGACGGACAGACGGACGGACATCGAAAAACAAAACAAAAATTTAAAATATAAATGTCTTTTTTTAAATATTTAAATCCATAAATAATTTTGAAAATTTCAAATAAACTATTTAATTTTAGCACGTGAGAAGTAAATTTATGACTTCTTATCCCGCTTTTCAATAGTCATGTTACGCATTATCATGTGTAATTTTAAAAATGTATCTTTAATGGCATTGTAAAACAAAAGACTTAAGACACATACTTGACTGATAGCTTCAACAAAACTCCCAGCAGCATCGAGAATCACAGGGGTATCTGTACACAACACCGCTTTTCACTTTAATGTAATAATTATTGTAAAAAAAACTTAAAATATTATTTATTTTTTACACTCATGCACCCCGTGATGAGGTGTAGTGTTGCAACCACAGCACCATCCGCAGCGGTGGTAATGGCTGTGGCAGCAGCAAGAACATCGTCCACACTTGGCTGACTAACGCCATTGATTTTTCCCGACAAAAGCATCTTGTTTTGTGTTTTCTTTCGCATTATTTGACAGGCATTAATAAAGCCGCCAACATACCACCATCAAACTCAAACATTTACCGTCATCGTTCGTTCGAACATCGCCGCTCGTCGTTATGATGCCTACAAAATGTTTACTTAAACAACCATTTAAGACAGAATGAGGTCAATAAATATATTCGTGTGACTTGTGATGTATATTTATTTAAAAGATAATGAAACATACATCACACGCACAAACACTCACACATACACACGAAATATATGTGGAGTACTTAAGTATGTGGCACACAACATTGCAAACATTTTTGCGCATTGGCAAAGAAGAGGAAAAAGAAGGAGAAAAAATCAAGTAGCTTCTCTAGTCCCCAGTCCAAGTGTTTGGGAGAAGAAAAGGCAGGAATATGTTTTTTTTTTCGCTTTAAAATTGGAACGTAAACATAGCTTTTTGGCTTAAGTCATGTCAAATATGCGTCTTTCCAATAATCTTATTGCGTTGTTTAAATCTGCTTTCCGTTGATGATGATGATTATATTTTACTCTGCATGTGATATATTTTTCGGCGCAAAGAAATGAAATGAAATTTAGCAAAACCCGACACCTTTGCTAAAAAAGCTAATAAGAGAAGATTTCTCTCATATGAATCAAGTTAAGTAACGAACTATTAGAGAGGGTAAGTTAAAATTAAGCCGAGATCACGTAGTGGTTTTAATATACAATGTAATAGTTCAGATGATTAAGTGGCATTTATTACAAAAAAGAAGCTAGGAAAAGCTCACAAATACCTAATGCGAGATAAAACATTTTTTGTGGAATTCGTTACTTTCATTGATGATGGGAAATATATTGTTCAAGTATTTAAAATTTAATATTTGCAAATACCATGGTTGTGGAGTGCAAATTAATCATATATACGGGAGCTATAGCTATATATGAACTGATTTGCCAAGATTCAGTTCATTTGGGCTGATATTGGTAATTTTGGGAGCTACATCCAAATCTGATCCGATCACGATACCATTTGACCGAGGTATTTCTGGGCTGTATCTGATATCTAGTACCAAATATCATTCTTGCGTCGATAAAAATTGGGAGAGGTATATCCGAGCTCTGTAAGATATCTGCAACCAAATATCATTGTAGTCGAATACATATTACGAAATTACAAAATCGGATGAAACACATATGTTGGAGCTATAGCTATACCTAAACCGATTTTCACCAAACTTCATGTATTTGCTTCGAGACTAAATTCGGTTGGATCTGCCAAAATTCAGGTCATTTCGATTTATATTGGCCATTTGGTGAACAATTAACTAGAAATCTGTTGAAGATATACAGGGTGAGATAAAAGAAACTTCAACAAAGTCAAAAGCCATAATTTTTACATTTTTTCGTAAATTTTATCGAATGAAAGCAAAAATGTCGGAAAAAGCATCAAACACCTTTGGCACGAATTATGGCCTTCAAACGGCCAATAAAACCGTCACACGCTGCCTAAATGTTGCTCTGCGGTATTTTGACCCATTCCCGGCGAAGAGTTTGCTTGAGTAATAGACACTTGGGTATTTTTTAGTGCCAACCTTGCATTCCAAAATACCAAAGACACAATAGTCCAGCCGATGGGTATCCGCAGATTTTGGTGGCCACTGTGTGCTGGAATAGAAGCGAGGAACCTCATTTTGTAACCATTCTTGGGTGGCCGTGCTGGGTCCTGTTGGAATGTCCCAGGTCTGCGGCCATAATGTTTGCATTCCCAAGGCTTTAATACACCCTCCAGAATATTTTCGCGATAATATTCGCCATTTATTCTGATGCCACGGTCGATTAATACGAGCGGAGAGGGACCATCTGCTGTTATGGCGGCCCACACCAACCAAAGGTGCACATTTTCAGCTGACCGCATTTTCAAGTAAACATGATCATTTTGTTTGTTTAAAAACTGCTGGACAACGAATGTTTTCTCGTCGGAAAAAAACAAATTCGACAGTTCACCACTTTCGGCCAAGCTCTTCCGGTCTATTGCGTCTATTTTCTTTCTGTAGCGGTGTAAGTTCTTGTACAGTTTGGAATTTCAATGGCTTTACGCAGAGCTCATTTTTCAATATTGGCCGAATGGATGTTTGCGATATGTTCAGCTCACGAGCCATTTTTCGGCCACTGCGACCCTTGTCGCTTCTTTACTTTTTGAACCATTTCTGCAGATGCTACTGTTTTCTTCCGTCCACTTCCTTGACGTCGGGCTGCGCTACCAGTATCACGGTAACGAGCGATGGTACGAGACAAAAAAGATTTATTCACATTTAAATGCTTGAGTGCTCTAACGATCGCCACTTGTGGTTTTCCAGCCAAAATATAAAGAAATCACACTATCACGCCTGAATTCCCCCACGAATAATTTTTTTCTGGAAAAGTCTCACCAAAATGCTTTTGTACGCTTGTACACCATATAATGAGCTGTCACTGGAATAATTTTAATAGCTTTCGGACGAGTGGCTTAGAAATGATAGCAGTCGGAAGTTGATTGCAGTTTTTTCATCTCACAATGTATATGGGAGCTTTATCTAATTTTGAACCGATTGTCACCAATTTCAATAGGGTTCGTCCTTATTATTCGTTCGTTCATACAGATATTGTTTAGAAAATGCCATCTCAATCGGATAATAAATGCGACCTGCATTTTTTTTTTTTTGACAAAAATATATGGACGACTCAGAAATTGTTTGTATGAAGATGCTTAAAAGTAACTATGAGTCTAGGTCCTTCTCCATGTTACCAACAGATGGACAAAGGCATAATACCCTTACCACTATGTGGTGTAGGGTATAAAAACTTTTAGTGTATCTGAATTAGAATTCTACTTCTATCCGTTTGATTAATACCTTTCAGTACACTCACGGAATATATATAATACTGTGTCCATCTCCTGGCCCTAAGCTCCTCCTTTATAATTTTTAGTCATATCGGTAAAGTCATTTTTGAGTTGTAAATAGTGTAATTAACACGACTTTCTTTTATACCCTCCACCATTCTAGAAATACTCATGTCAGACCCAACAAAGAATATATATATTCTTGATCAGCGTAAAATTCTAAATCAATTTAGCTATGTCCGTCCGTCTGTATGTCTGTCCGTCTGAATGTCTGTTCGTCTGTTTTAATCACGCTATCTTTCGAACGAATTGAGATAGAAGGCTAAAATTTTGCACACAAAATTTATTTTGCTAGTTGGCAGGTTTAGTACTTAAATGGGCCATGTAGGTCCACGTTTTCATATAGACCCCATATAACGGTACCTCCCGATATTCGGTATTTTTATGATTTTATCGACATTATTTACCAGAATTGTTTCAAATTTCGTATTTGAAGTTCGAAATGTATACTACAGCCTAAGACAGAAAATTGTCTGTGCAGCTTCACATCTTCGTTTAGTCCCCATATAACGGCACCTCCCAAAACACGGTATTTTTATAATTTTCGCGTCATTATTCACCGGAATTGGTTCAAATTACGCAATTAGAGTTCGTAATGGGAACTAAAGTCTGTGACAGAAAATTGTCTATGCAGGTCCAGGTCTTCGTATAGGACCCATATATCGGTACCTCCCTATATTCGGTATTTTGTCGAGTTTAGGTACAATACCCACCGAATTTGTTTGAGATGTCGTATTTGTAGTTCGTAATGGATGCAACAGCCTATGACAGAAAATTGACTATGCGGTTCAGATCTTCGCACAGCTCCGATATAACGGTACCTCCCCATATATTTTGATGGTTTTAGCTACACTATTCATCGTTTATTTCAAGTTTCGAATTTGAATATGGTAATGTCTTATGATAAACAATAACTATGTAGGTCCACGTAGCATAGACCCCAATATTCGGTATTTTTGAAATTTTATCAGGATTTTTTAAGGATTTTATTTTTTGAAAATTTCTAAATTCGTTCCAAATGGTGGAGGGTATTAAAAGTTCGGCCCGGCTGAACTTACTGCTTTTTGACTTGTTATATATAGATACGTTCGGCTGGAAACTAATAATGAGTAAAGCGAATAGACCTTTTATAAAGGATATTTAAGTAATTGCGAGGGTCTTGACAATAGATTCAAATAAATTTGCCATAAATTTGTCCATAGCCATAGGGCTGACCTTTTTCAATCCCAATATAACTACATCTATTAATTCCTATTATATTAGGTTAAGACCACTGCCACGTCTTGTTCAAAATTATAGAGGAATGTATCGTCATTACTGCTATCATAAAAAATTCTGAAACTCAACAACATATTCCGCTTTAGTCTTGATGACAAATCTCCACATACCAAAATATATTTTACACATATTTTATTGATTTCAAATCTATAACTAAATGCGAATTCTCTAGATATCTCCTATGGAAAATAACAAATCTTTCAACGACAACAACCTCTTTAATATTTTAATGATGAAATATTTTATGTGTCGTCTTTTTTTATTTTCAATAAAATCTTTTGCGAATATTGACAATAAAAAATTTATTAGCAAAAATTTTATTTATAATTTGTGACCCGGCATTTGCAAATTTAATCTACGGAAATTATTCTTTTTTTTTTTTTTTTTTTTTGTTTTTCTTATTTATAGTCAAGTGTAGTTATGTGTCCTTAAATAACATTTTGAAATATAAACAACTAATTTATTTTCCACCCCAGACAAAAGATTGTCCAGATTTGCACAAAAATTGAGAAAAAGAAGAATTTGCAAAAATTTCAACAAAATGCAAATTCAGTTTAAATTTAACGTATTTCATAGTATATGACATTTTGAGGCTAACTTTTGTTAATCGAATGAAATCTATGGCAAACTTTAGCGAGCTCTTAAAATTTATCGAAATATGCAAAGCGAACGAAACACAGTAGTTCGGCTTAAGCTAATTTAAAATGAATTTATTAATCCTTAAATAGCACGTGGATGATAAATTATGTGTTTTAAAAATCGAAATTGCTTTTGGCTAGTCATCACCAATGGACCCTTCCGAAACGTTTAAGATTAATTAGATTTTATGAACAAATTTAAAAATTGTTTAAGGTTTTGTGGAATTTGATACTCTTTTAAAGCAGTCTTTCAGTGTCATTTGCCACAAAAAATGGAAAATTTTATGGCAACTAATGCAATTGATGACATTTTCTTGAATGCCTTGAATTTTGGATTACTACAATTTTTGATTTATTTTTTATTTGAAAAGACATAGACAATGTCAACTATTAAATACACCTCACCTATCCTTTAATAAACTCTTTCAGATATCCATGGAATTAATGCTCAACGGAAATAATTTCAAAGTCAAACATCTAATTTGTCATTTTGAATCAATAATAATAAAATATTCTTTTGTATCTTCTTGATGATGATGATGACAATGGTCGTTGTATATGATTAAATATTTGTTTTCATATTTATTCAACCAAATTGAATTGATTATCCATTTGGTCAATATATTTGCATTTGAAAACTAATTAGTCATAATGAACATCTGGAATATTTGTTGTGTTTCGAATTATGTTTCGAGTTTCTCAAACATCTGGTTTTGCAAAAATCGTGTATATAGCATGGAAGGAGAATTAGGGTCTTGGCAAAGAAATATGGTAAAGTTATGTTAAAGTCAGCTGGGTAAGGTTTTCGATAATCTCATTTTTAAGAAGGTTTAAAGTTTTGGAAATAACTATACTTTTATTTATTGGAAAATTATATTGTATAATAAGTTTTTTGAGCCAAAAAGTGTGCAAATATTGGTCCTAGTCCCACCATGTAATCTACCGATCACCATCGGTGGTATGCGATAACGACGATAATTTGATAAAATTGATAATTTGATAATAATTATAGACCGATCTACAAGGAATATTGCATAGGGTTAGAGTTTAGAACTGGAAAAATGCTAACTTCTCTGGCTGGTCTTCGGACTACAAATTACCAACGGATCGGGAGATTTTGGTGGTCATTGTGCGCTGGAAATGAAGCGAGGAACCTCATTTTGTAACTATTCTTGGGTGGCGAGGGCTGAGTCCTGTTGGAATGTCCAAGATCTGCGGCCAAAATGTTTGCGTGCCCAAGGCTGTAATATACCCTCCAGAATATTTTCGCGATAATATTCGGCATTTATTCTGGTGTCACGGTCGATTAATATGAGCGAAAAGCGACCAACGGCTGTTATGACGGCCCACACCATCACCTTGACCGGCGCTTGAGTTCTGGTGGCCAACTGAAGGTGTACATTTTCAGCTGACCTCTTTAGCAAGTAAACACGATCGTATTGTTTTTTTACAAACCGCTGGACAACGAATGTTTTCTAATCGGAGAAAACCAAATTCGGCAGTTCACCAATTTCGGCCAAGCGAAGCAACTCTTTAGCTCTTTTGAGTCTATTTTCTTTCTTTTGCGGTGTAAGTTCTTGCAATTTTGGAATTTCAATGGCTTTACCCCGAGCTCATTTTTCAATATTTGCCGAAAGGAATATTGCGATATGTTCAGCTCAGGAGCCATTTTTCGGCTACTGCGACGCGGGTTTCGATCAAGTCGCTTCTGTACTTTTAGTTGAAATTTTAAAATGTAGTACAAAGTGGCCTCCCAAGAAATGTGTACAACAAGTGACGAAAAATGGTACGACATTTGGCGTATGATATGAATTTTAGTATTAGGATAACTGTTAATACCATGCGTCCAAATAAGAAGTCGAATTTGCAAATTCCTACTGTAACGTTTACGAAAATTGTACTACAATTTGATGTATGGTACTATATGGTACTATATATGGTACATGGATTATCTCGTCCCAAAGGGATGTTGAATGTAATTTATACTTTCAATATTTTATTTATTTATTTATTATTTTTTTTTTTTTTTTTTGCAAAAAAGAAAAATCTCCACTTATTAGGTTGACTCTAAAATTAAAGAGGAAATTATGCAAACATAAAAATTCTCACTTAAAACCAGAAGCAAACTTCGTCAATGACCGTGTATTTTTTTGCCAAACTATAAAACCTTTATTCTCCAAAAAAATCTCTGCAAACTCGTTATTCCCATGCAATCATAAAATATATATGTATTTTAACTCCATTTGGGGTCATTGGTCGTAATTAAGCCTAAATATATTGCGGTCGTAAAAAATCGTCCCAAACTAGAAACTAACGTTAATAACGTAATAAAATCCTATGTTTACCGAAAACATTGAATTTTTTAACACCATGTCATTATGGCAGACAGAGCTTGACTCATCAACGGCGCTCTTAGATTTTGGGTGAAATTGTGTCAACAGCCCGAGCTGAAAGCTTATCAGCCATCAACGTCATCGGCCACCAAAAACACATTAAGTTTCGTCCATTTGATTTTGAAAAAATAAAAACAAATGCGGCAGTATTTGAATTTAGATTTTCAAATTAAATTTAAGAAACGGCTTGATTTGTTTACACATCTATGAATGAACGAATTTACGATCTGCTATAAATATTAATTAGCAAACTTAAATCTGGCCAAAATTTATAACTAAATTAAATTAAAAAAACATAGCAACGGTGCTGGGCATTTAAGCAGCAAACATTTGGTGAATTTCCATTTCATAATTTGGAATCTGTCGTCAGACAAGTGATAGACATGAGTTGCTGGGGAAACACCCAAATTCTTGGATATTATATATTTTGATTTCAATATTAATTTAAAAATTCCAATATAGATTCTTTTAAAATTTTAATATTTTTTATGTAAAATATTTTATTTTTTTAACAAGCGGTTTTCAATATTTGATATATTAAAAAAGTTGAATATAATATTTTCTTCCTTTCAACAATTTATTATTTATTAGAAGCCTACAATCAAATGCCTGAAACAAGAAAACTTAAAGTCAATGAAGACTTATTGTGGAAGTTATACGGGTAAGGTTAATTAAATTTTTTCAATGATATGTACTTTATTTCTTTTCCACGAAATATCTCTCTCTCTCTCTCTCTGACCTTGACCCTTGCATAAATGTGCGTTTTAAAATCAATTTGGTACCAGTCAATCCGTATGCCTTGTACGTCAATTCTCATTATTACTGTGTGCTGATATTTATTTAATGTAATAAATATTTATGTGTTCAAATTAAACAAAAATAAAATATAATAATTAAATTCCCATTTACTGGCTTTTACATCAATTTTTCCCGGTAAATATGGTGCAGCTGTAATAAAAATTAAAATTAACAGAGTCAAAAAATAAGAGTCATTGTAGCTTTAAAGGTCATATCATTTACAATCCTTTTTTAGAGATATTAAGTACTTTGTAATTAGGACTACTCACATTGCAGTAATTTTAAATTTTCATATTTTTAAGAAACGTGTTAATCTTGTTTTCGGCCCTGACAAAATTAGACGGCTTTATATACTTATTTTAACAATAAATCTGACGGAGGTTTTTTACCTCTAATATGAAACAACATTACTGTATAGTGCATGATATGACCTCGATAAGTATTATATTAAACAAGTAAAAAAGCTGTAAGTTCGGCCGGGCCGAACTTTGTATACCCTCCACCATTTGGAACGAATTTGGCAATTCTAAAAAACAAAAAAATTCGTTAATAATTCTGTTAATATATTAAAAATTCCGAATGTAGCTACTATATTAGGGTCTATACGACGACATGTCATAAGCCATTATAATATTCAACTGCGAAATTTAAACAAGTTAAATACCTTCCACCATTTGGTATTAAAGTCTTAAAGTCGGGCGGGGCCGACTTTATGATACCCTACACCACTTTGCTAATTTAGTAGCGTTCCACATAACAATTAAAAGTTTTTATGGGAGAATTCAATCATACACGCTATGATTATAATTATAATTTAAAGTTCAAAGGACTAAATATGCCGAAGTATTTGTATCTTTTAAATTCGGAATTGCATTGCCCATTTGGTGCACAATTAATTTGAAATCGGATAAAGATAAATATGGGAGCTATATCCAAATCGGAACCGATCTCGATAAAATTTGGCAAAGATATTTCTGAGATGTATTTGATATATTTCCCTGAATATCGTTGTTACAGAGTTGATATTACTGTTGTGGGTAACAAATATAACAAATCGGATGAATAATATTAATGGAAACTATAGCTATATCTGAACGGATCTTCACCAAATTTGACATACCAGCTTCTAGACTCAATTCTGTCGTAAGTGCCAAATTCCATACCATTTGGACAAATATTAGACGTTTGGTGCACAATAAAAGGTAAATCGGACGAAGTTATATATGGGAGCTATATTCAAATTTCAACCGATCTCGATAAAATTTCGCAAATGTATTTCTGAGCTGTATTTGATGTATTTCCCCAAATATTGTTGTTACAGATTTCATATTACGGCTGGGGAGGACAAAAGTAACAAATCGGATGAACAATATATATGGGAGCTATAACTATATCTGAATCGATTTCGATCAAATTTGGCACACTTATTTTCAATCTGATCGTACGTGCAAAATTCCATACTATTCGGATTGATATTACACGTTTGGTGCACAATAAAAAGCAAATCGGACGAAGATATATATGGGAGCTATGTCTAAATTTTGACCGATTATCTCCAATTTCAATAGGGTTCGTCCTTGAGCCAAACAAATGATTTGTGCAAAATTTCATCTGGATAGGTCAATAAATGCGAACTGTACTTTGTTTACAAAAATACTTGGACAGACGGACGGACGGACATGCATAAATCGACTCAGAATGTGATTCTATGCAGATCATCAAAAGGAACTATGGGACTATCTCGTTTCCTTTTGCCTGTTACAAACAAATGCACAAAGACATAATAATGTGGTGTAGGGTATAAAAAAATCGTATGCAGGTCCACGTCTTCGTATAGCCCACATGTGACGTTACCTCCCGATACTCCGTGTTTTCATGATTTTTGCGACATTATTCATCGTAATTGTAACAAATTTCGTATTTGTAGTTCGTAATGGGCACTACATCTTATTCGTATGGGTTCACGTCTTCGTATATAACGGTTTTCATTTAAATGGTAGATTTCGGATTTTTCTTTTTTTTTTTTGAAATGGTAGAGGGTGTTAAAAGTTCGGCCCGACCGAACTTAGCTGCTTTTCACTCGTTTACATTTCGATTCTCTTCGGCTACACAGCGGCTATACGAATTATCGGATATTTGGCCCTTATTTAAGCACACGGTGTGCATTCTTGGAATTATTAATAAGGCTCAAAAAGTCCATTTTGATATTAAGCAAAGAAAATAAAAATAATTCCAACTTAAATTATGTCTTTTGACAATACCCTAATTATTCGTGTTCATGTCTTAAGTCCTTTGTTTAACAATATTCATTGCAATTTAAATTGCTGAACTACTGCCATATTTAACCTCCACAAAATATATTTATCAAAATATATCAATCAAGTGCTGCTTCTATCTAAAAAACACACATACACACACAAATTGGAAACAACACATTCAAATATACTTATTTTATGATACTTGGGTAAATGTAAACAACGTTGTGTCTCCCAGTATGTCTCCCAGTATGTCTCCCAGATGTGAAATGCTGACTAGTTCTTATTGTATTGGCTTACTTTGGTAAATTATTCTAATTCGTTTCTTTATTATGTGTTATTAAGTACTTTCAAAATTTTAGTTTATTGAATAATTAGATTTTGGCATAAATAATTATTACCCTAAGAAAACCAAATATTTCCACTGAAGGAAATATATTTGTATGGCCAATAGATATAATCATTTAAAAACCCTATTTAACTATTATCATTAATGTCAATTTGTAATTAATTATCTCGCTTTGTTTTTAACTCAATTTCCTAGTTTTGGCAAACTTTTGTATGTGACCCGTGCCCATTTGAAACGAGCAAATCTCATATAAACAAAAAAAAAAAAACTAACAACAACAATAATAACAACAAAAACCCTACAATGATCATCATCAGCAACACCAGTATTCTCACCATCGTCGTCGTCATCATCATCATCATCATCAGTGGCAACAGCCAGCAAAAACAACAACACATTACCTTAAACCCCCACTACCGGTGGATGCCAACGATTTACGTTAACAATACCAACAAATGACTACTAATGGAATATATTAACCCCAATTAACTTTAACATCAAATAAACAAACAACGAAATCAAAGCAGTTACCAAAGTTAAATGAAACCCGACAAAGCCAAAGCCAAAGCCAAACAAAAAAAAAAAAAAAATCTGGCCACATTTGGGAAGCCTGTGTTTGAGAAGGTGGCAGAACCACCAGCCAGGGAACCACAAAATGAGATGTGTAATTTGCATATTGTAGATCACTACTGTTTCAGAGACTGCCTAACATTTAAATTTCCTCCACAAAACAAAACAAAAAAACTAATTTCCAAATCGAAAAATATTTCCCATAGATAAATAATTTAGAAAAATATAATATAAATTATAACAGCGGTATTTAAATTAGGAAACATATGTATTTTTCTTCTACTCCATCTTTGACATGACGTAATTAAGTAATGCTTGGGGTGTCTCTATGCCACCAGAACATTTAGATTAATTGCAAAATAATTAAGCATGTAATTAAGGGGGCTGTCTCTCTCTCTCTCCTCTGTGGCCAAAAATAAACTAAAGCAAAATATGGCAAACAAAATTTCGTCTTAATTATTGTGGTTTGCAAAAAAATTGGCAAAAATATTTCAATTTCATATGCGAAAATGTTTTTGTTTTCAAAACGCCAGCAAAATAAATTGTTTCCACCATAACGTGGCCAATAATCTTCCGGTAACACCTCTTTTTTTATTCGGCAGTAGTTTTGCAAAAACCCTGCCGCTGCCGTGCAACCAGCATTACCCAAGCTAATCAAAGAGTTTGCAAATAATTTCGTTAAACTGTTTGCTTCGAACTAATCAATCATTTCTTTCCTGCGCACCATTTTCGTCCAAGCTTGAATTGTGTTATTTACATTTGAATGGTAATTAGAAGGAAAATTGAAATATTTTTGAAAATGAAATATATTTAGTGGAGGTTAAATATGGCAGCATAGGGGAGGATACGATTGCAAATACCTATTGGTTTAATAATTTAAATAGCAACAATTGCTATTTTTGAACACATGACAGGCTATTGCAAAACAAAAGACTTAAGACACGAACTTGAATAATTAAGGTATTTAGAAAAACAAAATTTGACATTAAATTTGTTTTTTTTTTTTCATTTAAATGGACTTCTGGAAACATAGAAACTTGAACTGCATAAAATGTTGGACATATAGCCATATTCGTCGAAAACGGAAATTTAGTATGGAGCTCTAGGGCATTTGACTTTGGTGGTGGCATTTTGCAGTCGCTCTATAGGGTAAGTGTGCCTAAGTTCGGCATGTCCAGTAGTCGGCACTTTTTATTTTTAAGCCCAAATAAATGAAACTATTATAACTAAATGTATTTTGTTTACTTCAAACATATTGTCAGCTATCTTTGTGTACAATTTCGGTAAGAAATAAAAATTAAATTTTTGTCTGTGAAGGTCCTCAACAATAGTCTTAAGAAAAGTACAATAAAGTCGTCGAATCAGTTTAACTAAACAAAAATATTATATTTTAATGAATTAATTTATTATTATTATTAATTATGCTTACAAAAAAATTGGTATGCCGACTGTTGGAACATGCCATACCGACAATTGGCAAGTGGTGCCGACTACTGGCAAAAAAGCATTGTTTTAATAAAACTACCAATTTATGAAATTTAATAAAAAGTTATGAAAACTTTATTTATTATTGCAAAAATTATACAAAATTTCGAATCTGAATAAATTAACTTTGTAATAATTGAAAATTTTCATTCAGAATTGTGAGCGATTAAAAACGCGAAAATCCTAAAAGTGCCGACTACTGGTACACTTACCCTAAGTACTATAATTATAATTCGATTGACACGGTATTGAAGATGCCTACTATTTTGGATGTTCATTGGATAATATTAAATGAACGTGTAACTCCTGGAATTTGCCCATTTATATGTGAATTTGCACAAAGGGTGATATAAAAAAACTGCAACAAAGTCAGACGTTTAATTTTTTTTAATTTTTGGAATGAAAGCAAAAAATATCGGAAATAGCATACAATTTTAGAATAAGTCTAGATTTCTTCGAATTGGTCACCTTGGCACGAATTATGGCCTTCAAACGGCCAATGAAACCATCACACACTGTACGAATGTTGCTCTGCGGTATTTTGGCCCATTCCCGGCGAAGCGCTTGCTTGAGGTTATCGACACCTTGGTATTTTTTAGAGCCAACCTTGCTTTGTCATGTTGAGTCCTGTTGCAATGTCCAAGGTCTACGGCCAAAATGTTTGCATGTCCAAGGCTTTAATACACCCTCCAGAATATTTTCGTGATAATATTCGGCATTTATTCTGATGCCACGGTCGATTAATACGAGCGGAGAGCGACCATCGGCTATTATGGCGGCCCATACCATCACCACGGCCGGCGCTTGAGTTCTGGTGGCCAACCGAAGGTGCACTTTTTCAGCTGACCTCTTTGGCAAGTAAACACCATCATTCTGTTTGTTTAAAAACTGATGGATAACGAATGTTTTCTCATCGGAGAAAAATAAATTCGGCCAAGCGAAGCAACTCTTTGACTCTTTTGAGTCTATTTTCTTTCTGTTGCGGTGTAAGTTCTTGCACTTTTTGAATTTCAATAGCTTTACGCCGAGCTCATTTTTTAATATTGGCCGAATGGAAAATTGCAAAAAATCGGTGATAAAATCAAAATACCAAATATCGGGAGGTACCGTTATATGGGGGCTATACGTGGACCTGTACGGACAATTTTCTGTCGTAGGCTGTAGTATCCATTACGAACTTCAAATATCAAATTTGAAATAATTCTTGTGAAGAATGTCCTTAAAATCATTGAAATAACGAATATCGGGAGGTACCGCTATATGGGGGCTCTACGAAGACGTGGACCTGCACAGACAATTTTCTGTCTTAGGCTGTAGTATCCATTACGAACTTCAAATACCAAATTTGAAACTATTCCGGTGAATAATTTCGCTGAAATCATCAAAATACCTAATATTGGGAGGTACCGTTATATGGGGGCTACACCAAAACGTGGACCTAAATGGCCCGATGCCAAAAGTCCTGCAGACATAACATATATTAGAGCAAAATTTTATCAATCTACTTCAATTCGTTCGGAAGTAGAGTGATTTCCACCGAGGGACAGACTGACGGACATCGCTAAATCGACATATAATTTTATGTTGATCAAGAATATAAACTTTGTGGGGTCTAAAATGTGTATTTCGAGGTGTTACAAACGGAATGACAAACATAATATACCCTCCATACTAGGGTGGAGGGTATAAAAATATAGTGTATTAAGGTATGGATGTAGAACAATGATTTTTATTTGATAATTTTTATAAAAATTGTGGAACTCGTAAATAATATCTCTATTAAAATATTTTTTTTTTCGTTGAGACCACCTCCAGTCTAGTTAAGGACGTGAGTCTTTCTTTATTTAGCGATTATCAAAGACCTTTTCAAACCTATATTTGTTATATTTATAAATATTTAATTTTCGTATTATTTAAATCCATTTCATATCGATTTATGGTATAATTTTTTAAAACACATGTTAAATATCTTAATTAGAAAACTTCGTTTTAAAAATACCCCCCTATTAAAACATAATCCCCAAAAATAACAAAACAAAATTCTTCAAGGTTTAACATAAATCAAATAGTTAATACAAATATTAACGATTAAATAAACATTTAAGCATTCGTCGTGTTTGTGATCGGTCGCTGGCTCGTTTTTAATTCACATTTTGAGATTTTGTAGTCAAATGAAGAAATATTAAATCAATAATGTTTTTTTTTTTAATTTTTCCATAGCTATTCGAAATATATAAAGAACTGCATTTGGTGGGTTTGTTGTGTGTTTCCTGTTCCGTTGCTACTCAGCATGTGGTAGTCATGTTTTTTTTAGTTATTTATTTTGTCAATGCGGCCATTGGCTGTTGTTTATGTGTAAGAAAACATTTTGTTTTGCCTGGAACCTAACAGTTCTTTATTTAGAACAATTTGTCTAGCGTCTATTGAAAAGAAATTTTTTTATTTAAAAAGAAATAAATATAATGCGAACGATTGACTTAATCTAGTTAAAAATGCTACGATTTTTATGGATTTTTAATGACGTCCGCATGGCAAATGAAATTAATTTCTTTTGAGACAAATATGAAATAAAAATATATATATTGCATATTATTTAAGCGTGTTTATCAAAAGGCTTCGACCCGCCAATACTTAAAGCTGTCGCAACTTGTTTTTTTTTCGAAGCAGATAATTAATATATTTTTATTTAAAAAAACTTGCCCAAAACGTGGTAGATTTGTAGATTTAGAAGAAAATGCAACCAAGTTTTGTTTTTTTGTGTGGTCTGGGAAATTTTAAACATATGGAAAATATTGGATTGTTTGTAATGTAATGTAATGTTAACAGGGGGTAACGCAGGGAATAGCTAGTTTTCGGAAAGAGCCTCCAATCCTCACCAGTTCCCTTGTCTTTTTCTGGGATATTCTCCCAAGGAGTTACATTAAAATAACTCCTACGACAAAAAAAAAAATACCCAAGTGATGAGATCATAAGCTCAATAGAAGAGGGACCAAATAATTAAATTAAACTTAAATTCTTTTCGAAAATCTTCTAAATCTTATAGTTTTACATGAACGAAATAGCATAACTATGTAAGTTTTTTTTTTGTTACAACAAAAATTAAGCCTATCTATTTAATAAATCGTTATATATAAAAAGACGTATGAATAGACATGTATTAATTCAGAAATTATAAGGGCCATCTGAGTTTGAGTCGGAGTCTTTGGGAAGACTATTTTGATTCTGTGTACAGAATTTCATATTTGAAAATTTCCCAATTAATTTTTAATTTTTTGTAAAAGCCACGGACGGAACATATCCCCAGTTGTGTCGAATTTTATATAGTTGCAATTACAGAGCTACTGATATTACGTCGAATATTTTAACGAATATTTCAATTACAGTCATAATTGAAAAAACAGGGCTGAAATTGTTCAGCTTCTAAGGAAATCATGGATTTTTCAGTAAATATAAAATTTTTAAGTTTTACACTTCTTGAGACAATCATAACCCATAAGAACTCTGGGATAAAATTATGGTCTTAATAGGGATTGACGTTTACCATTTATTTGGACTGTGCGTACAAATTCAAATTTTTCCATAATTACAGAAAAACCCCACATTTTGTAAAATTCCGGGATAAGATTCTTTGAAATCCTCCAATTTTAGATACATAGTGTCTTCGGCTACATTACAGATAATATCGGTTTGTTTTGGTCGAATTTTAACCTTCAAGCGAGTCAACACAAGAGTCTTTTTGACTCCTTTTATACCCTCCGCCATATTTGTTACGGAGGGTATATAAAGTTCCGCATTCCGTTTGTAATTCATCGAAATAATAATTTTAGACGTAACAAAATATATAATGTTATTGACTGACTAACAGACTGATTTAGTGATTCATGTATAAACAGACGAAATGGCTGAAGTTAGAATCTTGAAATTTTAGGTGAGTGTAGCTCTTGATCCGAAGGGTTCAAATAAGGCCGGGTTTTTGGAAATTTTTGAAAATTAGAGAGGTACGAAAAGTATTAAAGGTACTAATATATAAACATGTTTCCCTTTGTCTAAAATTTAGAACAAGGAACTCTTAAATTTAGAACAAGGGTTAAAGTACGTATTCGAGTAAATGAAAAGCACTTAACGATACTAAATTTAGTACAATTTGATTTTGGAGGAACTAATGGAGTTTAAATCTTGAATTTTGAAATTAACATTACTGGTGGAGTGTACGATTGGGATATGGAGGAAGTTTTCGAAAATTGTACTTATGTGCACGAAAGGTACTAAATTTGGTAGAATCTCGACTTGGGTGAATCGATAAGTATGCAATTCTGAAATTTGGTATTATGATTACTGTTGGACTGTATGATTGGGTTATGTAGGATGTTTTGGAAGTTCGTACTTATCTGCACTGTGGAGTGTAGGATTTGGGTATGTGGAAAGCTCATGTGGTACTGAATTTGGTACAATTTAAATTTTGGAAGAACCGGCAGAGTTTGAATCCTGAATTTTGAAAATAAGATTTCTATTGGATTTTAATATGTGGGTAGTTTGGAAATTTGTACTCATGGTACTACATTTGGTATAATTTAGGATTGGCTAGTATCTTTAAATTTGAAATTTGAGGCTGAGCTGAAATTCTGAAATTTGATATTGAGGTGACTGTTGTTTTCTAGGGTTTACATATGGAGCTGTTGAAATAGTTTTAGACAGAAAAAGTGGATATGTTCAACGATTTTACTAATATCCTCCTCGGTACACTTCCTGGTGTAAAACGTAAACCTTTTCCTACTATTATTTTCGAAAAAGGAAAATGTTAAATAATATATAATACCTTCAAAGTTTGAAAAATTAGTACAGTTTCATTAACAATAATGTAAAAATGATTACAAAAAAGGCCTTAAGCGTAGTTTTCGCTGACGAAGTAGAGGGCGCTTGCTAGTCAACAATAAATTTCGCTTAAAATTGTCTAATAATTTTACTGTCCAAAATCCAGTCTGCGTCTTTTGCTGATTTGTAGAAAAATGAAGTTTATCGGTCAGCCGACGTTGTTCTTTATCCATTTGGACTAAAAAAAAATTAATTGTCACTTCCTGAAGCCTTTTTAAATTTAAAAAAAAAAAAGAAAATCGGACAGTCCAGTGGAGGCTCCCAAAGATCTTAAATCAGGATGTCCTTTTATATAGCCTTTATACAAGAAAATTTTTGACCCTTGTAAAACGTTTCCAGCCAGGTTTTTACATTAATAAACCCCACATGAGTTTGCCAAAATCATCAGTCTTGATAAAAAAGATTCATTTAATTCAACATTATTCGTATGAATCACATTTGAAATACCCTTCCCTTTACTGTGGTTCATTCGTAATATAGTTAATAATTAAAACCAAAATAGCATTTCTAAAAAGTTTCCTTTTTTTCTGACGTAAGTTAAAACTGACAGTTCCGAAATGCCAACAAAGCACACACACATTCACATAGTCGGCCCATAAACCCGACTGACCATAACCAATCCAATGTTTTCAATATTGTTGCCGTTTTGTTACGGGTTTCTTAGTTGGAGTTGTTGTTTTCTGTACTTGACCGCTAGTGTCATTGCCAAATAAATATAATAAACAGTAAAAATGCAATTTTCAAGAATGCCAATTAAAACTGTATATAAAACTCGATAATTTTGGTGAACCTACAAAAAAAAAGCAGGCGGCCCAACGCGCAGCAACAACAACATGACAATGTTGCCGAAAAACTGAATTCAAACCAAACCAAAATTCGCAAAAAAAACACACAACAGCGTGAAGTAACTGTGTGAGGCAATTTTACAAAGGCTCTCAGTCACTTTTAAATGTTTACAAAATGATATGGCCAAACTGTTGCGTTTCACAAAGAGACGAAAAAAAAGAATTGCCGAAAAATGGCAAAAGTTTTTTTCCTGGACAAGACACCCGAAATCGAAATACTCGCTGTCGCATCGGCCAGCATAAATAAGCCAACAACAGCAGTTCCAACTTCCATAACAATTATTTAAACAACTCGCCAAAGAGTCAATATTGTGGTGGCTATGTAACATGATTTGTAAGTATGTTTGTATGTATGTGAGTAGGAAGGTAGGTTGGTTTTTTTTTTTTGTTTTTGTACAGTAGTAATGTTGTTGTGTTAACATTTATTTAAAAACAATATTTTTTCTTTGTTTTTGTTGAATTTCTTATGTTTCAGACACACTAACCGAAAAAAAATATTGAAATCCATTGCCAAATCTGGAATTTCAGAATACAATTTCAATGCATTTCGTTACACTTTGGTTGGTTGGTTGTTAAGTCCATGTAACACATTTCCTACAAACCGGCAAAACATTGATGGTTGTTTTATGTTGCAGTTGTACTGTTTTCGTTGGCGAAATTGCCGCAGATGTGCCGTTGCACTCTGCTAGCCAAAGCCAAAATGAAAATGACACATGATAAGCTTGAATAATTATTTTAAAATCAAAATGCATTTTATTTATAATTTGTCATGTCGTTTAGAGGGAGATATTGTATGGTATGACCCATAAAATTGTTGTCCAAAAATTCATTTCATTTCAATTCGTTATGTGGCGGGATTATGTACCACAGGATAATGTGGCATTTTTTAAAAATGGGTTTTAAGTAAGCTGTGGTTTGAAGTTTCAAAAACTTTGTTGCATTAATTTCAGTAAGTTATATTGAAGATATTGGATAATGATTTAATCCTCAGCGGTAGGGGTTTCTAGACATATCTTTTAGAAATAGATACCAAAAACAAAATAATGGCCCAAACCCTATCATATCGATGGCAACTGAAAGCAGGATATTTTTTTTTTTCTTACTCCAAAAGACTTAAATGATATATGACACTCTACACCATTATTCGTATTTTGTACAGCTCACTTAACAAAGAACGTTTATCTAGGGAAAATTTTTTTATTGGAGTAATAGATATAATGGACCGAGTTTCATCAAATGGTAAACTTCGGTTAAAAAATCTATTTAATTTGGGTTGGTGAGCAATAGCCGTAAAATCGAATGAAGATATATATCAAAGTTATATACAAATCCGAACCTATCTTAAAAAAATTTTCAAGCAGTATCTGATGCCAGGTATCAAATATAATTGTTGTGGAGTGCATATTACTTCGTGTGAGGGACTATAAAACAAAATATATATGGGAGCTATAGCTAAATCTGAACGTATTTTCGCCAAAATTTGAAGCACTTGAGCTCCATAGGTTATCTGGTACCAAATTTCATTCTTGTGGAGTTTATAGTTTGCATGTGAGGGACTTAAATACCAAATCGACTGAAACATATATATGGGACCTATAGATATATCTGAACCGATTTTCATCAAATTTAATGTACTTGCTTCTAGACCGAATTCGGTTGGATATGCCAAAAATTCAGGCCATTTACCAAATAATTTGGTCATTTGGTGCACAATTAACCCGAAATCAGCTGAAGATATATATGTGAGAGCTATGTCTAAATTTTAACCGATTCCCAACAATTTCAATAGGTTCTTCCTTGCGCCAAACAAATATTGTTGTAAAAATTTCATCACAATCGGATGATAAATGAGACCTGCATTTTGCTCACAAAAATACAGGAACAGACGGACTAACATGCATAAATCGACTCTGAAAGAGATTCTATGAAGATCTTCAAAAGTAACAATGGGTCTGTCTCGCTTCCCATTCCATGCTACAAATTAATGTACAAAGACGTAGTACTCTTTCCAATATGTGGTGTAGGGTATAAAAAAGTGTTTCACGAAAAAATTATTTTAGGGTCTCCAAATGCGTTTGAGGACATTTGGAGGTGCTCACGATAACCTTCGAATTGAGTATACGATTTGGTCCAAACTTGGTACATCGTAATGCTTGTAGATCGAGTTCGGAGATTGACAAAACTATCCTATTCATCTGGTACAAAATTCTCAAAGAAAATAATTTATGGCAGAGAACAAAAAAGGATTAACCGAATTTCTTAGACTTTGTAAATCCCAGGTCGTAGTGCGATTCTCTAACTAATTTTTCGACTTACCGACAAAAATCGGTAAAATTAAAATGCTTATAATTTCGGCAATTAACGAAATTTATCAGTAAGTTAGCGACGAAATTAAGTAGTAGCTAAGGCCTACCAATGCTATCAACTTTTATTTCTTCCTATATCGAAATTTTGCGTTTGAAAGTTACCGATTTTTGTCGGTAACTCAAAAAATGACTTTGAAAATCCCAATACATGTTAGAAAAGACCCACTCCATAAAGAGACCGATTTTCTTCAAAATTCGTACATCCCCATTTTTATATCAACACAAGATCTTACGAGAAGTTGGGATATAGGGGACTTCTTCTTCTGGTACCATAGGGTCAACATTTTGAACACTTATTACCCTTATAACATGCAAAACATTTTGTTGTTTTTCTTTAAATAAGGTATGTCTCAATTTTTCACTAAAACCCAAATCTGATGTGAATATGGGATTTCTCAACCTTTTGATACCTCCACCTCAAGGGCTCAACATTTTAAATAGTTAAAATTGCAAATAATTATTCAGTGTTTCTTTCAACTTCGCAGAAACGCAATGCTTTCACCAACATTAGATCTAGAGTGAATATGGAACCCATCGGCAAATTCTTTTTGGCACCTTACCTACAAAGGTTCGACATTTTGAATAACTCACACATTCTTGAAGCTCCCTACAAAAGTTCAACATATTCCAAAAAATATGTACAACTATCTCAAATAAAGTAGAGAAAGCAATCGATATAACAAACCTGTCACATCGCAATATTTATATCAGACTTACGCCAGATGCGAAATGGAAAATATTTGGCCCCTTCTTCAGTACCATCCCAATAAAGGGTCAACATTTTGAATGACCGGGTGATATATATTTTAAGAAACAGGCATAGGCTGAGGGCATACTTCCAACATCCGTCCTTTGAATTGAAAATTATATTAACGGCAACAATCGAAAATTAGAAATGGAACCATGATAATAATTGTATCAAACATATGCCAGATTCAAAAAAAAAAAGAAAATATTGGTTTACTCCTTTTGGTGCCCACCTTATATTATAATTTTTACAAATGGCTGAAATTCGTGAAAATCATAAAATTCGTACAATGGGCACTGAGATTATTTGAAACCATATTGTAGAACTTTCCGAAGAAAAATTTTTGTTTTATTTTAATGACTAATCGTTTGGAGCTAGGATATTTATTGAACATCAAATGCCAAAAATCTGTTCAAGTAGAATAGATTTTAACATAACCTGGAAATAAGTTTATGGAACTTGGTGAAAATCGTTTAGATTTTGACACTTACGTCCCCTGATGTCAGTATTTGCATAATGATGTTCGAGACAAGATATCAGTTAAGCCTATAAAATTGCTTTGAAATTTGATGTAAATAATATAAAAATCGAACTATGTGTAGTTCGAATTTTGGATCATCCATCGAGTACCTATTAATATAAAATTTCAAAATCATAATATACGCTCTATATTTGTTAAGAGTGTATATAATTTGGCGCAAGGACGAACCCTATTAAAATTGGTGACTTCAAATTTAGATATAGCTCCCATACGTAAATATCTTTATCCAAAAACATGTTTTTCGTGAACCAAATGGCTAATATCAGCCCAAATGGACTGAATTTTTGCATTTCCGACGGAATTTAGCCTACAAGCAGGTGCTTAAAAATTTGGTTAAAATCGGTTAATATAAAATTTCAAAATCATAATATACACTCTATTTTTGTTAAGAGAGATCACGTATGGCACAAAAATGGCTCCATCAAATCAACCATCAAATTGAAATCGATTTAGATTAAAATTTATTTTTCATACACTCGCCATATTCAATTTCAAAGTTCAACTTTTCTAATCAAATTTTGGGCAATATAAATTTATATTTTTACACAGTGGTAAGGGTATTATGTCTTTGTGAATTTGCTTTGTAACACTAAGAAAGCGAAATAGATCCACAGTTACTTTTGAGGATCTTCATAGAATCACTTTCTGAGTCGACTTGTGCATGTTAGTCCGTCTGTCCATTTATTTTTGTGAAAAAATACAGGTTGCATTTATTATCCGATTGAAATGAAATTTCCCAAACAATATTTGTTTGGCCCTAGGACGAACCCCATTGATATTGGTGGCAATCGCTTCAAATTTAGATATAGGTCCCATGCATATCTTCACCCAAAAACAAGTTTTTTTTGTGCACCAAATGGCTAATATCAGCCCAAATGGACTTAATTTTCGCATTTCCGACGGAATTTAGCCTATAAGCAGGTGCTTAAAATGAATTGAATTGTTTTTTTTATATTCAACTGATTTTTACCATTTGGTGAAACTCGATCCGGTATATCTATTGCGCCAATAGATATTTTTAGTATAATCCTTATCGAAGTCATATCATGCACTATACATCAATATTATTTGGATCATGCTAGGTATGATCTACTTCACATGAATTCCCAATATACAACTTTTTTTGTTACGGGAGCTCTACTTAATACATATAGGGGTGTAGGGTATCGTATAGTCGGCTCCGCCCGACTTTTGAGCTTTCCTTACAGGTTTACGAATTGTTTCGTTAAAAGTTCTTGGTGGTGTAGATGTGCCTTTATCCTTTTCTAACTCGGGTTTCTCTGGAAAAGTCCTATGTTAAAAGTCCTATGTTAATGATATGTTAAAAAGATAGGTGCAGCCATAGGTTCAACCATATCACAGTTGAAATAGGTATTTTTAAAATTTCATCTCATTCCTTATTGTCTACATCTCTAACATGTTTTATAAGGGCTATTGTACTGAGGATAAATCAAATTTGTATACCAAAAATGTCTATCATCGCGCTATATACGACAATACACTGAACCCGTGCGTTTGCAAACTTGTTTGACATTATTTTAAATTTGCAAACATTTAAATCAATATAAATATATGACTTAGCCCCGCATCTGACACATTCATTACCGTAGGTTTTATTATACCTGAAAAGGCAATATTTATCAAACATTTTGTTTCAATTTTAATATATTTCTCAGTTCATTCATCCCTAAATTTATTTTGTTTAAAAAACATTTTTTTCCAAATATCATCAATTTTTGCTATTCGGAAATAACAGAAATTGCGTCAAGTGTTTGACACCGAAAAAAGTGTTAAATATTATTTAAGAATAAAATGCAGGACAGAAATATCTGCTTTTTTATTTTACATACCCCTGAATAATTAATTGAAAACGTCATTTAAACAAACGCCTGTTTTTTGTTGGCATTCTACTAAATCATTTGACCAAAAAACGCATTTGCAGTTAAAATACCCATCAAAAATAATTGTATAAAATTGAGGTTAATTATAAATATTTGATTTTTGTTAATTGTCATTCAATATTCCTGAATCGAATTGAATTGATTTCGATTTGTATGTCGTTTGGTGTTTTCTGTAGCGCGACATGACAGTAAAGCCATGTATTTCCTTATAAATGCAAAAACAAACAGGTAAATTGCCTAAAGCTAGCTTTTGCCTCTTTAATGACGTTGACGGCACACAAGGAGTGTCACTTTGTCCGAATGCCATAAATCTCTCAAAAAACGAAAAACAAAAAACGAAAAGGAAAAAAATAACAAACAATCTGAAAAACCAGTGTAATAAAAATTTCTTTTATAGATCATTTGACCGACCACATGTATGTAGCGCGGCATACAATGTCCAGAAAGGCATTTAAATTGGCAAACCCCAAAAAATAGATTTTGCATGAAATTTGGAAATTATTTTGGTGAGGGCATCTGTGTTTATTTTTAAGAATCAAAATGGAGAACTTCAATTGTTTATTTGGTTGTAAGGGAAGAAAAGTAATTTTGCCTAATTTAATTTGCAATTATTTTGCCCCAAACAATAACTCTTAAAGAAGTGCTAAATTGTTTTAAACTCTTTATTTTTCGTGGCATCACCCGGGGAATGAGTTGTTCGCTTTAAATTGGCCAAACAATTGCTCCGCCTTTGTTTAGACATTTGGCAAAAATAGTTTTATAATGAGTTTTAATAGCATTTTTTTGCGCTTCCAGTGAGTGCATAATGAACATTTCCCAAATTACCCTCAAAGTGATAAAATCGCTGCTTCTTTCTTTTGTGTCAGAACCATAAACGAAAAACCCAGTTAGTCATTTTTGCAAAAACAGCAGAAGAACTTAATTTATGTAGCCCATAAAGACCCACGGTATAAACAATTTCACTTTTTTTCATTACTTGAAGAAATTAACTTTTTCTATGGCATGTTGCTGCGCTTGGAATTTTTACCACAGAACGGAAGTTGTGAATTTGCTCATTTCTGTAATTGCAAATATGTTTTTATAATCATTTTTTTAATTAAATGTTTACCCAGTTTTCACTGTTCTATATAGACTATATCGTAATATGTGTATTATTTTTTAAGTAATTAAGGCTTTAAATTTGTATAAGATGTGTGTTTACAAAAATTAATACATGACAGAAATATGCCAAATGAACAGCCATTTTTGAACATTGCAACCATGGCGACCACTTACCAGATTCAATGGGAGTTTTTGTCACATCGAAGGTGGTGAACGACTGTGAAGAAGAACTTGGTAAGCCAAGGCGAAAAGACTAGTTTTTGCTTGGACCCCAGATCATAAAGGTCTTGTTGGTAATAAAAAGGCAGAAAACTTTATAGCGCAAGGTTGAAGAAATGGTCTATGAGACATTCCGATGTTTCTTAAATCAACAGGCTGGATATAATTGCCAACACATTATAACCGAAATAACAGTCCCTACCCAGTTGGACCTATGAACGTTATACAGCAACGTAAATCAACCAATCAACTCGACCTTGTAATTATACCCTCTTTCTGTTTGCAACATCCCTAAATATTAATCGTAGACCCAATAAATTATATATATATTCATAATCAGCATAAAATTCTAAGTCGATTTAAATATGTCCGTCTGTCTGTATGTTTGTCCGTTCGTACATCTGTCAGTTGAAATCACAATGCAGCCCTCATTATTTCATATAGAACGTCAAAATTTAACAGAACAATTTGCATTTTGTCCAGGATGGTTGGTATGGAAAATAAGATATACCGGTCCATGTTTTGGTATAGTCCCCATATAACGGTACCTCCCGATATTCGTTATTTCGATGACTTTTCCCACATTTTTCACGGATTTGTCCGAAAATTGATATTTATAGGGTATAATGGGTTTTAGCTCGTGTGGCGAAATATTGTATGTATAGGTCCACGTTTTAGTATAGCCACCATACAACGGAACCTCCCAATATTCGGTATTTTGGTAATTTTTGCCACATTTTTCTCGGATTTGTCTGCAAATAGGTATTTGTGGGTTATAATGGGTTCTAGCTCCGTCTGTATAGGTCCACATTCGGTATTTTGATGACTTTATTTTGATTATTTTTGCCACCTTTTTTGAGGATTTTTCTGCAAATTTGTATTTGTGGGTCACAATGGGTTCTAACCCGGTGAAAGAACATTGAATATTTAGTTCCGCGTTTTCCAATAGCGCATATATAACCCATACTGATATTCCATATTTGTATGATCCCAGTCACATTTACCCGCATAATTGTTTCAAATTTCAAATGTATCTAAAACCTAAAATATTTCCTAATATTTTTTTATCAATTTTTCTCCGGACTTTTCTCGAGTTGACGCCTGAAAGTAACATAAAATTACGTTTTAGGTAGAAGTATTTATGAAAATTAGGTATGAAATATATGTACTAACCAGTAGGGAAAGGTGAAAAGTCGGGCGGGCCGACTATATGATATCCTAAACCACTATGCGTATTAAGCAGAGCTATATCTGATGTATGGTATCAAATATCCTTGTTGTGGAGTGCATATTACGCATTTAAGTGGTTTAAAATCCCATATCGGATGAAACATATATATGGGACCTATAGCCATATCGGAACAGATTTTCACCAAATTTGATATACTTGCTTCTAGACTGAATTTGATCGGATGTGCCAAAATGCAGGTCATTTGGGCTGATATTGGTCATTTGGTGCACAATTAAGCCGAAATCAGTTGAAGATATATATTGGAGCTACATCTATGTCTTTTAACCGATTCCCACCAATTTCAATAGAGTTCGTCTTTGGAAAATTTCATCTCAATCGGATAATAAATGCGACCTGCATTTTGTACAAAAAAAAAAAAAAAAAAAAAAACAGACGAACTGACATGCATAAATCGACTCAGAAAGTGATTCTATGAAGATCCGAACAAGTAACTATGTGGTAGGGTATAAAAATGAAAATTATGTGTTTTCTTTGTATATCCTACAATACTATATGTCAGGAGTATTGGGCCAAAAATTATGTAACACCTGGAAATATTGGCCAAAAATTATGTAACACCTGGAAATATTGGCCAAAAACATAGGAAACTATATATTGATCTTCCTAACTCCCCGAGTCGATCTAGCTTTATATGTCCGTCCGTCCGCCTGTCCATGTTAATTTGTTATCATGCCCGATTTGCCCGAATTTCAAAATGGAGATGGGGTAAAGATGAAACTAGAAGCCTATTCTTAGATGAAATGATCGCAAAATATTTAGGGGTTGAAATGGACCAAAAAGAAAAAACATTTATTTTGTAGTTGCTCTAGAGGTCACAATTATATCCCAATCGACTCGGAATATTGCATGGGGCTAGAGTTAAGGGCTGAGCAGAAGCCTACTAAATTGGATAGCCAACGAATAATATTTAGCGTTTGAAAAAGACCATATATATATATATATATATATATATATATATATATATATATATATATATATATATATATATATATATATATATATATATATATATATATATATATATATATATATATATATATATATATATATATATATATATAAAATACGGAGATTTCCACTAAACCGCGAATATTTTTAATTCCTGCGAAATCTCAACTTCTGACCGTTACATTAATGCTGATATTCAAGATACCGCATATATAACAAAATATAAACAAATATCAAAGAAGGGAATGTTATTAGACCGCTCATAACTCGGTCAAAAGCCAAGATAAAATATTTACAGGGCTATCTGGCATTATTTCAAGAATGAAATAAAAATAAAATGCTCAATATGGAACAACCATTTTCTATATTAAATTTCTTAAATTTCGAATTAGGTATTTAACGTATGTTTTTAGAAAATATTGATTCCAGATCTATAGCAATGATTAGAAAAGATAAGCAATTAAGTTTAACATCTGCTTTTATTTTGTAGTAGATATGGGGATGCTTCTTAGGGGAATCCTCATTCAAGTCAAAAAGGTTTCGGTTTTTATAGCCTTTGCTTATTCTTTAAAATTTTACTAAATATGTAATTTTAATCGCAGTGCTTTCAAGGAATTCTGTTTTATCCTTCTGTGTACTGCATAAGTCAGATCATATCAATTTATATAACTGCATTTTTATAGTGAAATTGTAAAAATGTTTTCGTTTTCCGAGCAAAAAGCAAGAGAGTTATCTTGCAGCAGAAATGGCTCAAAGTAATTTTATTTTAAAGCATGAAACTTGGTTTTGGCAGAAACTCCATGTAACAAAAATTGTCAAGTATTAGAGCTTTTCATTTTGAAGCCAAGAAAATTGAGATTTCAGGATTTGTGGCCAAATTCATATGACAGAAGAATTTGAATTTAACAATATCTCTCTTTTTCTTTGTTTTAGTTTTCAACTTTAAAGTAGACAAAGACAAACTTAATTTATTTCTGAAAGATAGAGACCGTCTAATAGAGATAAAAATAAAATTCGATTTTAAAAATTTATAAATTCGACAACAGGAAAGCTAAATTAGAATTGATATCTAATATAGAACTAAGAAATATGAACAACAATAAAAAATAATTAGTCGGTTCTGCCGACAGACGTGTACCCTCAGTCAATGTTCTATTATTTAAATATATTTGGAATTCTGCTTTGCAAACCCTTTGTGGGTGAGATACAAGAAGTGTTCTGCAGATATATAGCAACTTCACAACAGATCTTGTGTTACCAAAAATGTTTGTATGTGTGAAATTCGAAGAGAGTTGAATGCTTATTTGACTTACTTTGAGCGTTTGGTTTCTCAAAATCTTGAACCCTATGGCGGGAGGTACCAGAAGAAATGATCCGATCTCTATCATCTTTATCACAAATCTTGCGTTGATGGATATATTGAGATGTGCCAAGTTTGAATGGAATCGAATTTTAATTTCATGTTTTATGAGCTCTATGGATATTCAACATTTTGACCATTTCAAAATTTTTCGAATTCTGGGGCTGGATTCTTGTTCTAAGAAAATGTAAAATGAAAAATATTTCCTTGATAAAATTTTTCATTTCGCATTTCTTTTCTTATAAAAGTTTTCATTTCACACATTTCTAGAACAAGAACTGAGGCCATGGCAGTATAACTCTAAAAATTTTTAACGCAATTAATTTGTTGGTTTCCTTACTTAGATCTCGGAGGCCGTATATCAAAAAAAAATTTAGATTCTTTGTAATTATTCTACAAAATCTTTCACATGAAAATGGAGCACTTGTCAATAGAAAAAGCCGATGCGATCTACACATTTTACTAATTTAACCTGCGCGAAATGAATTCCAGAAACTCTGAACTTGATATAAAATGATAATTGCACTTTTCACTTACCATTTTAACTTTGTGAAAAGTCATTGCTCTGATTTATGAGTTTGATTCCATCCTGGGTCCACATTTCAGTTTATTTCATTAAAGTCCCTTGACCGTCCCAAATGCTCTTGTCGCAAAAAAGCCTAAATAATCGTATTCACATTTGTTTAAATGACTCCCAAATAACTACATTGTAACTTCGGCGCTTGCGATCTCTTTCTTTAGATATGTTTCAGAGTTCCATTATATAATTTGAATATAATAATAACATTGTTAATCGATTTTACAGGCTTCAAGATCTTTTTAGAAATTATATTTTTGAAATAAATTAATACGAAATTTTTTTCGTAGCTGACTAGGTGATGGAAACATATTTTCAAAAAAGGAGTTTTTAAATATTTTTTTTTTGTTTATTGAAGACCAACAAGATAACAATGTTTTCTTTTATTTTTAAGATAATTGCAAAGCCAATCTAATTCCATTATTTTCGCTAAAAAACGGAAATTCCATTAAAAAAAGAAAAATATATATCCCACATTCTCATATCATTATTTTCTCACACTTGAGCTAAAGCACTAGTTAACCCTTTCTGGAAAAGATAAAATCATCATCTTTACTATCTGTGCGCACTCACACACAAAAAGTCAGAAAGATCACACCTTATAACAAAAGACTTAAGAAACAAACTTTCTGGGTGACGATGTTATGGCATATTTTTTTGCTGGGCAAAAAAACAGAGAGAGCAGTAAACATCACAGGCCACCACAAAAGACATAAATTTGATTTTATAATTTTCTTTAATAAAGCATAACTGTAACAGAGTGACAAAAACTAAAAAAATCAACAACAACAACCAAAGCAATAACAGCTGCCACAAAAAAAAGACAACATCAAGATGACTTAACAGAAATACAAATGAAAACTCCCCTTTAATAATAGCCCAGCAAAAAATTGTCAACAGCGCACACAAAATGCCAAACACCCAGCGCTGTGGAAGAAGAAGAAAAAACATCACCATGATTTGATAGACACATTCCGTACTCCATATTTTAAGCAGGAGAAGGAAACGAAAAAAAAAAAAACTAGAAGAAATGTAACAAAATTATTATTTTTTTTCACAAATATAAATTTGTGATAAATCATCATCACCGTCATCATGCAATAACAAATATAGTGGAGGGCAACAAGAGTTAGGAAAAAAAATCACAACAAAAATAATAAACAATTATTTAAGGAGAAATTTTGATGTTTGAAAAATGTAACACTCATACAGACACGAGCGTCGATACACGCACACACAGCATGACATGTTGTACGATCAAGATTGACCCAAAAATCAGAGACACTTAAGATAAAGTGTTATAAAATATTCACACAACAACAGCAACAACAAATCCAGTATCAAAGCTCTGTGTGGTACGTACAAACACCAAAAACAAAAACAACTTCAGCAACAACAACAACAACAAGCCCAACGATAATAATAATAAATTGAAATAGATTAAATAGAAATATCTTTAAGTATAACAAGCATAACAAAACAGATTTGAAGATAAAATAGCAAAAAAAAAAAAAAAAAAAAACAATAATAAACAAGAGTCAAGTGTATGTTTAATGGAAAAAAAATTCTCCCACGCAAAATAAGCAAAAAAGAAACATACCAACGCCAAAAAAAAAAAAAAATACTCAATGATTTTATGTTAAATAATTTACACGCTTCTTTTAAAGATGTTCACAAGTACTTAGTGGTCTAATGAGGACATTTTTTTCTTGTCTCTTTGGCAAAAGAAAATATTTGGAGCACCTTTGAGTTATAATTTCCGGGGTAATTGAGGGAGTTTTTGAGGGTAGTGTCCGAAAGTGGACGAGATGTGTTATGGCAATTGGGATTGATTAAGTTTGTGTTAGAAGAAAATATTTAAAGCCTGGAATTTTAGAACTAATATTTCTTAGCAAATATTTTCGAATAAAAATACTAATATGTGCAACTCTATAAGTAAAACTAATACATGAATCAGAAGATTCTATTGATTTCTCTAAAATATACTTCCGGTTAAAACAAACCACAAATGATAGGGGAGTTCCTGACCTTTAAATTGTAGTGATAGTCAAGAAGTTTTGTTATACGAGGGATATGAGAAAAATCGTTCGCTAAATCCATTGGAAATTTTTTGTAAGAAGAATAACGGAAAACTTTCAAATCAAGTCGTAGATCTATATTAATTCCAATCCAAAAAGTAGATCTACCTGTGCCATTTCTAATAATAATTTCGTTAAAAAGTGCAGAGGTCTGCATTAAATTATGTAGTCCATGTCGCTACTTTTTCACAAAATACAAATAGGGTTCGTTCCTGGATAAATAATAACAGAACAATTCATAACAAAACTATTTTTTACCAATGATGTCTTCTGGATTTGTATGTAAACCTTAAAAACACACTCAATAATATTTTTAATAGAGAAGCCGTGTTAGGTATGTTTGACAACAGATCAGAAGATTGCAAAGTAAAAAAGACTATTCTACTGAATATTGACCTTATCACTTCATAACTTAATTTTTTTTTAATTGTATATTTAACAATGAAAATCTGTGTGTTCCAGTCTTTTTATACCCTACAACACTATGTGTTGGGGGTATTATAAGTTTGATTGGGCCAGAATTTATGTAACACCACGAAATATTGATTTCCCACATAGGAAAGTATATATGGATCTTCCTATCTCGCCGAGCTGAGTCGATCTAGCTATGTATGTCCGTCCGTCCGTCTGTCCGTCTGTCCATGTTAATTTGTAATCACTCTACAGGTCGCAATTATGGCCCGATCTTCACGAAATTGAAAATGTAGGTGGGGTTGAGGTCAGAATAGAACCCTATTTCTTTTGGAGATGATCGCATAATATTTAGGGGTTGAAATGGACCAAAAACTGAAAAATTTCCTGATTTTGTAGTTGCTCTACAGGTCGCAATTATGGACCAATCGACGCGGAATTTCGCATGTAGCTAGAGTTTAGGGCGGGGAAGAAGCCTACCAATTTGGGTGGTCATCGAATAATATTTAGCGGGTAAAACAGACCATATATTTTGTGTTGAACAAATTCAAAATTTTTCTTTAAGCCGCGAATATTTTAAATCCCGGCGAAAACACAAAGCCATGACGAGGTTACTTCTGATCTTTACATTGATGTTAACATCCATCAAATCGGATATATAGCAAAATATGTGCGATATATATGTCTATCAAAGAAGATATGCTTGAAAGATCTCTTATATGTCGAGAACGGCTGAACTGATTTCGACAGTTCTCATTAATTCAGAATGGCCTCTTGGCAGGAAAGAAAAAACGTCTAAAAAATCGCATAAAAATATCTCTCTAAAGATGAAAATATTGATTTTGTAACTTTTTCTCATATTTTTTCAATTTTGTCATATTTTTGACATATTTTCATTTTGAATTAAACATTTGGTAATATTTCTACAGCTAACAAAACTAAGTAGTTAGGATATCAGGATATCATATACAGATCGTATTTATGGCCCGATCCTTACGAAATTTTGCATGGGGATAAGATGATGGTCAGAATAGAAGCCTACCCTTTTTGGAGATGATCGCCATATATTTAGGGGTTGAAATGGACCAAAAAACTGCAAAATTGTTAGCAGGTCGTAACTATCGCCCGATCCTCACGCACATTTGAATTGGGGTTACCGGACATTGCAAAAGCCAAGCAGTTTTGGATGGCCATCCAAAAATATTCAATGTGTGAAGGAGTTTGCCAACTTTTGTAGACAAAATACGAAAATGTCCATTCCAGTGACTTTTTGGAGAATTCACAAATACAGGAAAGACGCACTTCTGACTATTTCGTTAACGCTGATTTCGTTGAAGAATATAGTCAAATGTCTGTATCTCATACAGATGCGTTTCAGTCAAAAACCAATAATAAATGTCAATATTTTGCCACTTCTGAGAGATATAGGTCTTTGGGAAATATTGGTTCCAGATCTAGGAAGACCATTTAAGTGAAACATCTACCAATAAATTGGAAATGAGCAAATTAGTTTAAGTTGCTATTATTCGAAAATTAGAGAACGAAACCAGATGATTTTCTTTTATTAATTGTCACAACATATTGTGGAATTCTTTCGAGTATCTCGCCTATATAAACTTTATCGTTTATTATAGTGTTGTAGGGTATTCAACGGTCGGCCCCGCTCGACTGTAGCCTTTGCTTACTTGTTTTCTATTAAATGTATTTTCATGTTTTAAAGGCCCAAAATATTATCTGAAAAATCGACCTCAAAAAATTTTTAAATTTAATTTAAGTTTTTAATTTAATTTTAAAAACGAAAAATTATGAATAAGACATGGTTCCTTTTCAGACATGTCGCTATTTTCTTTTTCTTCTCATTGGATTCGACTTGTTTGATATTTTTTCTTTTGTCATTAAAGAGCTACTCTCCATGTTTTTTCTGCTGTTTCACTAAAAATTCATATAACAACTGGATATAAACACAAATAAGCAAAGGCTATGGTCGTGCGGTGCCGACCATATGATACCCTAAATATATTGGAAAACCTCCTTATGTCCAAACTCATTTTAGTCGGTTATTTGAAATAATGCTATACTGTCCTACACATATGCTGCCTTTGGTTTTTAACCGGGGCTATTTTCCTTACATTTACACTTTACGTCGCACAGTGGGGTGTGATGCCCAAAAAAGGAGATTAATTTAGAGAAGCATTCCATCGCTTTGAAATTTTTCTCAGACATTCATATTACCTCTAATATGTTTGGCATTAAAAATGGGACATAACAGTCCACGTTTCGGTAAGGCCCCCACATAGCCTTACTTCCTGATTTTTGGTATTTTGAAGGTTTCGGCCACAATTTCGAACCCAATCATGAGTATCTTGACATTTTGAGTACTGAGCGGACAAAATCACTCCCTGCTAAATTTTGTGAAGATAAATCCACTATTAGTATTGATCATATATAACGGCACTTCCAAATTTTAGGTATTTTGGAAATTGAAAAATAAAAAAACAAATAAAACAGAAAACTAGATCAAAGTACATTCACCGCAGAATCAGTTGACTATTTTCACCATTTTTTAAATTAAACAAAAACGGCGAAAAACGGCACGAGTTTTTTGTTGATTATGAAAGATGACATTCCATACTAAAATACAAAATTAAAATTTGAAGACTTTCTAGATATTATTTTTTTTTTTAACTCCATATTCTTCTCGGATATAGCGAAAATATGGTATTATTTTGAATTAATTTTTAAAATATTTTTACATCATTATTTTTAAAACTTTTTTATTCGAAAAACGCTGTCAACTACCTGTATTAGGTGTTTCAATTTTAAAATGATCACTTTTGATGAGAAAAAACTAAATTATTTCACTTCAAAAAACAAAGGATATTTTTTTCCTTCTTCTTGCGAAATAGGGAAATACTTCTCAATTTTGCCACCGTGTAATTAGAAAAGTAAACAACGTATGAATTTAAAATTTTCGGTAATGATGTGTTCTATAATAGATTAAAAACATTTATTCCAAAAGACGAATTTTATTTTTCAATTAATCTCCGTGTTTTGTGATTTCACCCCTCAGTGGGTCTTGCTGATAGGTATCCAAAACAATTTCACACAAAAGTTGTGGTTCATTTTTCCCGCTAACTATAATTCACGGATCGTCCAAAATGCTACACTTCTGAGCTGTCGTAACCCCTAACGAAATGCAAAATTCCGCGTCAATTGGTTTTAAATTGTGAGCTACAGAGCCTCTTCAAGATCAGGAAAGCTTTAATTTTGTCCATTTGATCCTCTTAATATATGTCTTGAAATACAATAGGCTTCAATTCTGACACCAATTCTATCCATATGCTAACTTTCTTGAGAATCGGTTGATAATTTCGACTTGAATATAATAATCCAAAAACATAGTGTTATAGTGTGAAAAAATACTTCCAAACGTAAAATTCAATATTGTAAGTCAAATATGAAAAAATCGCATGCGATAAAAAATGTAATAAAAATAAAAAAAATATTTCCTTTTTTTTATTGACATATTTTCACGCGATTTTCTTATGTTTTATCCTTTTCTGGCAAGAACCCATTCCGATTTTGTGAGAATTGTCAGAATCTGTCCAGCCGTTCTTGGGTAAGCGGTCTAGCTAAAATCCCCTTCATTATGTATGAGATTGTAGATATTTTGCTATATATGCGATATCTTGGATATTTTTGTTCATTTGTGATTTCGGCAGAATTAAAAATATTCGTGGTTTAGTGAATGGTCTATTTTACCCGCTAAATATTGTCTGAAGACCAAACAAAATGGTAGGCTCCCGACCAGCTCTAATGTCTAGCCCCATGCCAACACATGGTGTTGTAAGGTGTAAATATAACATAAAGTTTTGGCTTTATAATTATGTCCAAATCAACTATCCTCGTGATAGCCAATAAATGGGGAAATCCTAAATATGGGACGTATTACTAAGTTGAATATACTTTAAGAGGGCTAAGCATACGCATAAAGAAATAGAAATATTAAATTATATCTGATTTTGTTTCTGGGCATATACCAAAACTAGTTGCACATTTCAAAAATTTTGCAAGCCTTAATACTTTTGAACACAATTCAGCAAGCCTTCTTTAATAAGTTCCGAAGTTGAATTTTCACTGACTGACAAACAGACAGATCCGACGAATTTTATGTTAAACAAGAATATATATTTTGTACGATCTAATATAATTATTTTTAGCATATTATGGTACAGGATAAAAAAATGTCTGTTTCACAAGAAAATTACGGATCCTACAAAATTGTTGCAAAAAAATTATATCTACTTTGAGCTCCCTAAAAATTTGAAGTCATTTCATATTGTAGATATTTAAATATCGTTGATCTAAATAGGGTTCAAGACAACCTGGAATATTCATCGACCTTATGATACCCCCAAGGTTCCCTTAATTACTTTTTTTGCCAATTATACCACGAAAATTTTAAGAGAATTCATTGAAATTTGCAAAATCTCAGTCTGATTCTCATTTTTTAATAGAATTTTTAAAATTAGCAAAATCCTAATCTGTTTCCAAATTAAAAAAAAAATCATTAATGCTTTTCAGATTTTTTGTTTGGTCAAGATATTGAATTTTCTACACTCTTCTACAAGCAATAAAGAACTTTGAGGTCTGGGATGTAACTAAGACTTCAAAAAGTTATAATAACATAAAAAGTGCTTCACCAGTATTAGAACCTCTTGACTCACAAAATTGTTTAAATATTTTAATGAATTCTGTTTTTTTTAATAATTAATTAATATATTGATCATAAATTATGGCTTGAACAATAATTTCATTTTAATATAATTTCAAGGAAAGAATTTTTCTATAATTTTGCTTTATTTTATCAAGCTGATGGCATTGTTAAAATAATTGCTTTAAGAGAAAGCTACAAACAAAAATATTTACGATAAATATTTACGTTTAGAAGCTTCTAAGCATACTTCTAAAAAATTGAAAAAATAAAAACAAGTAAAAAACATTAAGTTTGCCGCGCTGAACTTTTAATACCCTCCACCTTAGGGTAAAGGAAACACTAGAACCCATTATGACAAACAAATACCAATTTTTAGAAAATGTGGAAAAAATCATTAAAATATCGAACATCAGGAGGTGCCATTATATGGGAGCTCTTCCAAAACGTGAACCATGCAATGTTTCACCACCGAAGCTAGAACCCATTATAACCAACAAATACCAATTTTCAGACAAATCCGTGAAAAAATGTGGAAAAAATCATCAAAATATCGAATATCGGGAGGTACCGTTATATGGCGACTATACCAGAACATATAATGTTTCGCCAAGCAAACTACGACGCATTATGACTTTCGACAAATCCATGAAAAAATGTGACAAAAATCATCAAAATATCGAATATCGGGAGGTACTATACCAACCATCCTAGGCCCAATACGAAGTATTCTGCTAAATTTTGAAGGCCTACGTCAAATAATGTGGGCTGTATCGTGATTTCTACAGACAGACAGAGGGCCATCGTTAAATCAACTTAGAATTTTATGCTGATTATGAATATATATACGACGAATATTAAAGGTTGTTACAAACAGAATGACAGAGTTTCCAAGGTGGAGGGTATAAAAACAAAAACATATTCTTTTTGATCACAGATTTTTTTAGTAAAAATCAGGCTAAAATTCACAAATAACATCGGCGAAGTCTCCGTAGGTCAAGTTTTACTTCTTCGAACAAAAATGTTCGTTAATAATCGGATAACATTTGAAGTAAGGCTTTTATAAAAAATTCAAAATGCAAAAATTCCACGTTTCTTGTCGCAGATATATCTAATATTGGCCACGAGCCCATACAAAGGTGCCTTTTTATATAAGGTATTCGACAATAAAAATTGGTACGTGTAGTCAATTTTTGTTCCAGGCATAAATTCTTAAATCTCTGCCAAATTCTAAATTTTAGAAAAATTTAATTTTAATTCTCGAAAATATCTGAAAATTTGCCTGTTGCATTGGGATTTATGTTGGATATACATATTTGAAAAATGTTAGAAAAATGGAGACAAAAGTTGATTGATTGAGAGACAAGAGTTCATCCGAAATACGTGAAAAAATCCTTAACGGCAAATTCTTTTCAAAATTGTAACTTTTTAAAATTCTCTATAAAAAATATTGTCTTTTGAGCAATTGTTTGGAAGCAATAAGAATGTACTATGATATGATGATGGCAAATTTATTTCATCTTTCCCAACATAGTTTGGTCGAAATTGAAATTTGTTTTAAATGTTAGATTCCAGGTGTGGTTAAGACATTTTCACAGAGGCACTTGTATATATTTTTGCTATTAATCCATCAAGAATACAAATATATTATTAATTGAGTAAAAAATCTAAAAAAATATATTCTCGGAAAAAAAGATTGTTTTAGAAATTGTTCTTGTTATAGTATGTTTTTATTATTTTTCTTATTATTATTATTATTATTATTATTATTATTATTATTATTATTATTATTATTATTATTATTATTATTATTATTCTTATCATTATTATTATTATTATTATTATTATTATTATTATTATTATTATTATTATTATTATTATTATTATTATTATTGTTATGATTATTATGATTATTATGATTATTATTATTATTATTATTATTATTATTATTATTATTATTATTATTATTATTATTATTATTATGATTATTATTATTATTATTATTATTATTATTATTATTATTATTATTATTATTATTATTATTATTATTATTATTATTATTATATGGTTTACAGCGGCGGCGAATCAATGCACCTACCTTTTCAAAAAATCCTTTATCCATTATAGTACATCGAAGGTATATTTTATGATGTTGAGCATGCGCAATGCAATTCAGTTAGTCTTGCTAAATTTTATTTTCTGGCGAAATTCAGATTAAACTTTACTTTAAAAATGAAAAATTCATTCAATTAACATCCGCCATTTGTTGTTGCGACAAATTGATAAACAACAATTTTTTTTGTGACACACCTTGGTTTATTAAAGGCAAAAATTAGATTGCCCCCCTTATTTCGACAACTTAGATAAACATCTGGGGGGAAGAGCCTCTTATTTGGTAAAACGAAAAATTCACACAACAGCGGGTTATATTCTCACGCTTATTAAAGAAAATAATATTACAGGGCAGCACTAAATTAAATTTTTTATGTGAGAGAGCCCATTTTTGGCGGTGTTTTTTTTTCTGTATTTTATTATTATTTCTTTCTTCGGCTATAATGAAATTAATTTTATTTTGACAGCTATGGCAATGGCTTTTCCTGCGTTTTTTTCTCAGCATTTGTTTGTAACGGGGAGATAAATAAGCAAAAACACACACGCACGGATGTATAGACACACACACAGGAAGGTTATCTATTCAATCTTTAATATTTTTTGCTAAGAAATCCATTTGAACACTACTTGGTTTTTGGCAGTAACTTTTTTTGTTGTTGAAAACACTAAAATCTTAACTTGAATATTATGGACTTTTTAGTAACACTTTTTGTGGTGTTTTTCCTTTTCTTTCCTCTTGAATTAATTATCTCAAAGAAAACTGTCTTTGGTTGGTTGATGTTATTTTCCTGTTTATATTTTTTTTGCTGTTGTTTTCACACAAAATCTTATTTTTTTTTTAATCGACAAACCATGGGGCACTTTAACTACAACATTCTGATTAGGCCAAGCCAACAGACCAACAAATCTCACGTCTATGGCATTTACGCCAAAAGTAAGTTATCATATTTTATAAACTTTTCAAGCGATAACTTCCGTTGGAAATTTTAAGGTTTTTTTCTTCTTTTCTTCATAGATTTAAGAAAATTAATTGTTTCCGTCTTCAGCGAATGTGGTGGAAAAAGGTTGTTGTTGTTTATTTTTTCTTCTCTCACTTTACACTTTGCTTGTATTCAAATAGTTAAAAATTCCAATTGGAATTTAATATTCAGAATTTGTATCTTTATTATTTTGTAATTATAATATATTTTAATACATTTTTATTAAAAATATTTCATTTATTATTTTTTTTTATTAGAATTTTATTTTTCTTCAAAGAAAGCGAAACTCGAATCACTTTTCATTTCATTCAACGATCGGTTCGTTCATATGCAGAAAAATCTTTGAGTTTTAGCGGCGGCAAACTCGTAAGCTACGAGAAGACGAGAGCGCAACGTGATACAAACGACGCAACACACGTACGGAAAACCGTTAAAAAGCCGCTAACATGCACGTAACGCACAACACTTGAAATTAAACTAAATCACAAATCATGTCCAAGAAGTTGCTGGCCAAAACAACACCAAGAAGCTGAGGCACAGTCGCAGCCACCACAACACTAGCCGACCAACCAAACAAACAAACAAACAAAACAGGCAGGCAAGCAAGCAGCCAGGCAGTCAACCAACCAGCCAGTCAGTCAGCCGCACAGAAACTCTCATTCAACACGAATAACAGACTCACAGCGGGCCTAGGTCCCCATGAAAATTAAACAAAAGCCACACATAGCTCCACTGCCAAAAACCCAAAACGGTTTAAGAGCATTTTGTTGGTCCCTAACCGTACAACGTGAAGGTACACTGACTCTGCGATCTCTGCGCTGTAACTGCTTGACCAAAATTCTGTGGCCCGAAATCAAACAAACAAAACAAAAAAATCAAAACTCAAAATAAAACCGAAAAACGAAAAAGCAACGACAAAACCGTACCGAAAAAACTTTAATCTAAAGCGTTAAACTCATTTTCGTTTTAAAGCCTTTCCTTATCAGTTTTAAACTGTTTCGTTAACACTTTGCTTTTGTTTGGAAAAGCCAGGCCAAGTCAAGTCGAGAGACAATACGGCTAACTCGCACAGCTTTCCAGTGGAATTGCACACATTATTCTCTTACAATTGTTTTGATTTGGTTTTCACATTTTGCCTTTCCAATGCGGAGAGCAAAAGTACCGTTGGTTTTGTGTGTTTAAGAGAGCCGCATTGCTCGAATGGAAATTTCAACAACGGCTGTTAATTCCAGTTTTATTGACTCACCTGTTCAAATTGGCTCTCTGCTCTTTGTTTTGATCGAATATGGGATTCTCTTAATGTGTACACTTTAATAAAGTCTTCATTCATACTCTGAGCTTCGTACAAACTATGGGTGAGAGAATGTAGACAGAAACAGCTGAGCTTAGCAATATGGTAGAGTATTGTTTTCTGTTGTGCTAGAAATTCATGTTTGTGCCTTAAGTCTTTTGTTTTTGTTCTCATCCCTTGATGGATTACAATCAGTCTAATCTCTGATGGCCGGCATTTGTATACATTATTTTGTTGTTGATCATCTGTTATGTGGGGATTTGTTGTTGTTATTGTAAAGAGTTGTAGGCAAAGTTAGATAGAATTAGAATAATATTTTTTCTATTGGTTAAAAGGCCTATTTTATATATTTAAACAAAATATAATAAATAAACGGTAAATTTCCGATAATGTAGTTTACCTCCAAAGAAAAGTGAGCCAGCAAAATCACAAACATATGACTTTCACCCAAACCTTCAGAATTAAGAATTCAGGATTAAAAGGATTAGAAACGGCAATGCCGTGTTGATGTTGAAATTCTAAATGGATGTATAAAGAAGAACGGCACATAGAACGGACATAGGGTAATTGTATGTATATATCGGATGAACTGATTTTGTCCAACAATTAAGAGTTACTCATCGACTTATCCTATAATTCAAACTTTCTAAATTACTTAATTAGAAAAGGGGGAACTGGATCGGTACCCCCCGATATTCGGTATTTTGATGATTTTAGCTACATTATAAACAGAAATAAATTGTAATAGCTTATGACAAAAGTTACCTACGCAGGTCCACGTCGTCGTATAGACTTTAATATATGGCTACATTCGGTATTTTAAAGATTTTAACAGGATTTTTAACGGATTTTATTTTTTGAAAATTGCCAAATTTCTACAAAATGGTGGAGGGTAACAAAGTTCGGCCCGGCCTAACTTACAGCCTTTTTAATTATTTTTATACCATCCACCATACATAGTATGGAGGGTATATTAAGTTCGTCATTCCGTTTGTAACTCATCGAAATAATATATATTCTTGATCAGCGTAAAATTCTAAGACGATTTAGCCCTGTCCGTCTGTTGTAATCACGCTTCATTCTAAACGTATTAAGATAGGAAGCTAAAATTTTGTACAGATCTCTCTTTTGTCTGCAGGCAGGTCAAGTTCGAAGATGGTCTATGTCGGTCCACGGTATCGTATAGCCCCCACATAACGGTACCCCCCGATATTCGGTATTTTGATGATGTTACCCACATTTTTCAATGGAATTGCCTGAAATTTCACACAAGAAGTCCCTTGTGAGTATTTCATCCCCAGAGAAAGAATTATCTATATAGGTCCACGATATCGTATATCCCCCATATAAGGGTTCCCCCCGATATTCGGTATTTAGAAGATTTTACCCACATTTTTTAACAGAATTGTCTGAAAATCCACCCAGGGAGTTACTTTCTGGTTCTTTATACCTCGGTATAGAATTATCTATATAGGCCCACGATATCGTATAGCCCCCATATAACGGTACCCCCCGATATTCGGTATTTTGATGATTTAAGGCACATTTACCAATGGAATGGTATGAAAATCCACAGAAAAAGTTCCTTGGGAGTACTTTATCACTTTAAAAAGAATTGCCTATAGAGGTCCACGATATCCTATAGCCTCCATATAACTGTACCCTCCGATATTCGGTATTTTGATGATTTAAGGCACATTTTCCAATGGAATCGTATGAAAATCCACAGAAGGAGTTCCTTGGGAGTACTTCATCCCCTTAAAGAGAATTATCTATATAGGTCCACGATATCCTATAGCCCCCATATAACGGTACCACCCGATATTCGGTATTTTGATGATTTCAGCCACATTTTTCAATGGAATTGTCTGAAAGTCCACACAAGGAGTTCATTGTCAGTACTTTATGCCTTGGAAGAGAATTATCTATATAGGTCTATCATATAGAGTTATTTGTGAGCACTTTATCCCCTGAAAGGAAATTGTCTATGTAGGTCCACAATATCGTATAAACCCCTATGCATCGGTACCCAATATTCGGTATATTGATTTTAACCACATTTTCCAATAGTCTTGTCTGAAATCCACACAAGGAGTTCTTCGTGAGTACTTTGAGATAATTATCTATATAGGTCTAGTTTAGCCACATTTTTCAACGGAATTGTATGAAATTCTCAAAAAGGAGTTCTTTGTGAGCACTTTGCCCCCAGACATAGATTTGTCTATATAGGTCCACAATATCGCATATCCCCCATATATCGGCAACTTCCTATATTAGGTATTTTAAAGATTTTAACAGAATTTTTAATGGATTTAATTTTTTTGAACAATTTCTAATCCGTTCCAAATGTTGGAGGGTATTCAAAGTTCGGCCCGGCCGAGCTTACTGCTTTTTTACTTGTTTTTTTTAATTTTATTGAATGAAAGCAGAAAATGTCGGAAATGGCCAATGAAACCGGGCTATACCCGGCGAAGCGCTTGCTTGAGGTGGTCGACACTTTGGAATTTTTAGTGCCAACCTTGCTTTCCAAAATACTCCAGACACAATAGTCCAACGGATTGGTATCCGGAGATTTTGGTGGCCATTGTGTGCTGGAAATAAACCGAGGAACCTCATTTTGTAACCATTCTTGGGTGGCGCGTATTGAGTGCGATGATACTGCGTCCAGTTGGAATGTCCAAGGACAGTGGACAAATTTTTTACGTGTCAAAGGGTTTAATACACTCTTTAGAATATTCGCTATAATATTCGGCATTTATTCTTATGCCATGGTCGTAAGTTTTCGCACTTTTTGGAATTTCACTGGATTCATTTTTCAATATTTGCCGAATGAAATATTGCGATATGTTTAGCTCACGAGCCACTGCAAACCATTTCTGCTGATGTTGCTGTTTTCTTCCGTCCACTTATTTGACGTCGGGCTACGCTACCTGTAACACGGTAACAAGCGATGATACGAGACACAAAAAGGATTTTTCACATTTAAATTGTGGTTTCAAGCCAAATATAAAGAAATCACACTATAACGCTTCAAATCCATCACGAATGACCACCAAAATCCATTGGACTATTGTGTCTGGTGTATTTTGGAAAATCGATCACTACAAGCAAGCGCTTTTTGATGCTATTTCGGATATTTTTTGCTTTCATTCAATAAAATGTAAAAATTTTGCCATTTGGCTTTGATGGAGTTTTTTTACCGCACCCTGTATATGCTATATGGAATATGATTACGAATATATGGGATCTACGACGAATATTTAGGGATGATACAAACGGAATGACAACGTTAATATACCCTCCTTGTCAAGGTGGAGAATGGCAGAATAGCACTGCAACAACGTTTTTTAAATGACTGTGACGTTTTCAAAGTCAAAGTCTAATAATTATACCTTCCTTGTATTATGCTTGTGGCTACAACCACATAAAACACAACTTACAAAAATGTCCGAAGGAATATATAAATGTTACTATTTTTTTTTTTTTTTTTTTTTTGAAAATATAAAAAAATCATTTTAGAGATCTTTCTCGTTATTATTTTTTTGCAATTCCTGTTCAAAACGATATGTATTTTCCTAATATTTTTCCTGACATTTTTACTCGAAATTTTTTGTTAACAATATTTTTTGTTGATAAAATTTCATTCAAAAAATTTATAAAAAAAAATACTTATTTCGGACGATTGTCAATAATAGATTAGGAATTTGCTGGGATACGTTCTTACCATAAGTAAAAGAAATGTTTACTTTGAAACAAATAATGGGAGTAAAATTTTACAAATTAGGTATTAAATCCAATTTTCGTAGCGGAAAGTTCTTCACAAGATCATCATCGGAAGTTCATTGAAAAATAATCATCATTTAATATTAATAATAAATAAGTGAAACAGCTGTAAGTTCGGCCGGGACGAACTTTGAATACCCTTCAGCGTTTGGAATGAATTTGGCAATTCTCAAAAACAATAAAATCCTTTAAAAAATCTGTTAAAATCTGAAAAATACCGAATGTAGCTGTTACATTAGGATCTATACGATGACATGGACCTGCATAGGTAACTTTTGTCATAAGCCTTTATAATATTCAAATGCGAAACTTAAAAAAAAACGGTGAATAATGTAGCTAAAATCATCAAACTACTCAATAACGGGAGGTACCATTATATGGGGCTATACGAAGACGTGGACCTGCACACACAATTTTCTGTCTTAGGCTGTAGTATCCATTACGAACTTCAAATAACAAATTTGAAACAATTCCGGTGAATAATGCCACTAAAATCATCAAAATACCGAATATCGGGAGTTTCCGTTAAATGGGGTCTATACGAAGATGTGGACCAGCACAGACAATTTTCTGTCTTAGGCTGTAGTATCCATTACGAACTTCAAATAAAAATTTGAAACAATTCCTAAAATCGTCAAAATAGCGAATATGGTAGTTATATATATATATATGGGGGCTATACGAAGACGTGAACCTACATGGCCCGTCATAGGCTGTAGTATCCATCAATGAATCAACTTCAATTCGTTCGGAAGCCAGACTGATTTCCACAGACGGACAGACATCGCTAAATCGACATAAAATTTTATGCTGATCAAGAATATATACACTTAGTGGGGTCTAAAATGTATATTTTCAGGTGTTACAAACTGAATGACAAACTTAATATACCCTCCATACTATGGTGGAGGGTACAAAAACAAAAGTTAAATATTTGTTTTAAACGATTTTATTCGCTGAACTGTCACCTTCCTACACAGATGATTGCATACAAGTGAAAAATATAAGGGTAATTTTTTTAAGAGCTAGAGGAACCTTGATTCTTTGTTTGAATTTATACTAAGGTTCATATAATTCAATGTTCGAAGATTATTATATGCAATGTTGACCACATATGTGCCCCAAATGGTCCGTCTGCTAAGTCCCATTTGACATACTCTTTTCAATATTTCGGCAGGTATCTCAAGAATAAATGATTCAATGTTGTCTTCCAACGCGTCAATTGATGCGGACATATCTGTGAAGATTTAACATAGCCCAACAAAAATAGTCTAAAGACTTTAAATCGCACAATCCAGGGCGGAAACAAAAAACGTCCGTAAGCTACTGAAACCAGTATTTTAGGTTACCTCCCTATATTCGATATATTAATATTTTTGCAACATATTTTAGTGAAATGTTTTTAAATTTGGTATCACGGGTTTCCATGGAATTTCAACAAGTTATAAAGCAGTAAGTTCGGTCGAGCCGAACTTCGAATACGCTACACCATTTGGAACGAATTTGGAAATTTTCAAAAAATAAAATCCGTTAAAAATTCTGTAAAATTCTTAAAAATACCGAATATAGCCGATATATTGGGGTCTCTACGACGTGGATCTACATAGGCTCTGTTTGTCACAAGCCATTACCATATTCAAATTCGAAACTTGAAATAAACGGTGAATAATGTAGATAAAATCATCAAAAAAAAAAAACAAAAACAAAAATAGGGAGGTACCGTTTTGACATTTTTGACATTTTTCTGGTACGAAGATCTGGAAATGTATAGACAACTTTCTGTCATAGGCTGTAGTATCCCTTTGGAACTTCAAATATTAAATTTAAAACAATTCCGGTGAATAATGTCGCTAAATTCACCAAAATACCGAATATAGGGAGGTACAGTTATTTGGGTTGCACAGACAATTTTCTGTCATAGATTGTAGTATCCATTACGAACTTCAAATACAAAATTTAAAAAAATCCAGTGAATAATGTCACTAAAATCACCAAAATACCGAATGTCGGGAGGTGCCGTTATATGAGGAGCTATACGAAGACGTGGACCTGCACAGACAATTTTCTGTCTTAGGCTGTTGTATTTCTTTGGAACTTTAAATACCGAATTTGAAACAATTCAGGCGAATAATGTCGCTAAAATCATCAAAATACCGAATATCGGGAGGTACCGTTCTATTGGGGCTATATGAAAACGTACATGAGCCATTTACGAACTTAACCTACCTACTGGCAAAATAAAAATGTTTGCAAAATTTTAAACTTCTATCTCGATTCGTGCGAAAGATAACGTGATTACAACAGACAGACAGAAAGATCAAGAATATATGTACTTTGTTGGTTCTTATATGAGTGTTTCGAGGAATTACAAACGGCATGACAAAGTTAATATACCCTCCATAGTTTGGTGGAGGGTATAAAAAGTTACTTTCCAAGTATGAAGGGTATGAAAAGCACGACCTGCTTTCCTAAATTTTTAAGGAGTCATAATATCAACATCTTATACATATTAATTTGATGAGTCATTTTTTAATACCCCTTTTGCGGATATTCCACCGACAATGTCTACTAAAAACGGATATTGAATAGGAAAGTAAAATTGGCAATACATGTACTACAAAGCGGCTAATTAATTGAACTTTCTTCGGCAAATGCTTAAGGCAACAGACCTATAATCGACTTTTACGATCGGCCTAATAACTACATTTATTATTACGAATACTCAGCACACATCTTCATGTAACACACTTCTATTATTTGTGAAATACAAAACGTCAGCGCCAATTTTCGCACAACTCAAATAAAATAACAGTAACGCAGATAGATATGTAACGAATGTAACGTGTGTGTGTGTGTGCGTATGTGTGAATCGAATAGATTTCTAATTACATTTTAATACGCTTACAGCGAAAACAAAAATCCCGCTGAATAGTTTCGGTGCTTTCATAACGAACGAAATTCAAATTTGTAGCGGTATTATATTTAGAAAATGTGTAAAATTAAAGATATCATGGTGAGATTTTTGATTGCTTATTCAGACCGCAACACAAGGAGTCTGACTTAGGCCGGGAGAAACATGGGGGTAACACTAATACGGCGCTATTAAGGCGGCATATTTCTAAGAAGCTACAACCGACCAACCAACCAGCAGATGAAATGAAAACAAAACGAAAACAACAAAAAAGAAGAAAAAACCAAAATATTTAAGGCCTCTTAAGAGCCTATCAATTGCTGCTGCTGGTGGGGAACAAACATATATCCAGCGAAAACGAAAAAATTACATATCGAAATGTAAAAAATCATATACACATGTCTTAACACTAAGCCCCATAAGACGATGAAATGGATCATCTGACTGACTGGCTGACTGACTGACATTTTCAACATAAATATTGCTCCTAATAAAACAAATATACCCCCTCCCGCCTTCTACTTCTCCAAAAAGATGATCCAAAAAATCAAGTGGTTTTCTGTGTCATTGTCATAATTGTGTGGGCACACATACATGCACACACAGAGACACGTGCACTTATCCCACAACAAAATTGTAGTGAAATCAATATCAGAATTGTCGATATCACTTCAATTCCAGTTTCAATGTTTTCTAATTTCAGTTTATTTTCGTATTTTTGTTTTTCTTCTTATTCTTCATTCGCTTAATGTCAAGTTCAAATCATTTTGGTCGTTTATGGTTCGGAGGGGAATTTGTTGCTTTGCTGTTGTTGTATTGTTCATGAAATTGTTTAACACCTGGCTTTTGTATTCCATTCGGCATTTTGTTAATGCGATGGCGATTTCATTTGGTTTATAACGCTTTGCCGGCATTTAAAACGCTACCATGCATGCTCTGTGTTGCTGGCGGTGTTGCATGTGTGGCAGACTCGAGGCAAACATACAGACAGACATGTCAAATCGACCATTTAAACATTAAGCGACAGCTAAGCCTTTGAAACATGTAGATTGCAATTGGAATATGGAACGCTGAAATGCGTTAGGTATGAAATCGGCCTAGGAAAAGGGGTATTGAATAAGCTGTAAAACATGTTAAAAAGTATCTGTCGATTTTGCCGACAGATGTATACACAGATGTATTCGTTTATTTAAGTATATTTTGACTTGCGATATGATTATACAAAGTGTTGACCCTTTATGGAGGGAGGTACCAAAGGAGTGGACCAATGTTGTCCATTTCGTATCTGACCTAAGTTTCATATAAATGTGCCACATTTGGGCTATATCGACCACTTCATTCACTTTTACATGAGAAATGTAGTAATTTTTTGAAAATTAAGAAAAGTGCGTGGGGTACTAAATATAGTGGACCGAAGTATTCCACTTCATATAATACTGCAAAATATTGGAATAAGCATCTAACACTTATTTCCAAGTTTATGAGAATAATTAATCAGGATTTAATCATTTTGTAGAGGGGGTACCAGAAGGCTTGAGTCGATGAATTCTAAATTCACATCAGATCTCAGGTTAGCATATTTTAAAAGAATCGCTGTTTTTTTGCAAATTAAAAGAGATATAAATATTGAAAATTGTGGTCCTTTGTTTGGGAGATACCAAAAGGGGTGGTGTGTTAGCATAAACATTAGGATGTTAAAAATATGAAAAATCGGATATATATTTTGTAAATTGTGAGAGATATAATTATTTAAAGTTTGTACTCTTTGTGGGGTAGGTACCAGACGGAGTGAATCGACATACTCCATACTCACACCACATCTTGTGCTAATAAAAATATTTTGATGTTCAAAAATTTAAGAGAATCGGATGCTTAATTCGCATTCTATAAGAGTTATAGTTATTCCAAATTTGAACCCTTGGTGTGGGAGGTAAATGTTGAAGTGGTCCATTTCTCACCTGACCTAGAACTGATAAAAATATTGGAATTTGCGAAGTTTGTGCTGCAAGGCATGATCCTTTATTTTCTTTGAAAATTTTTACCTTTCGTGGGGAAGGAGTGGACCGATATTGCAAATCTCTGAACTCGATCTAAGTTTCACAATAGCATTGAGACCAAATCTTACAGTCCCTTCAAATCCGCTGGGCATTTTCCAAAGTCCAAATTGGCTAGTGGACAGTGATAATATAACATGAAGAGGATCGGGTGCTAATTTCGCTTTCTATAATTTTTTATTATGATTACTATTCCAAATTCTGACCAGTTGAGAAGTAGGTACTGATCGGATGACTCCGCAATTTCTGAGCATTTTTGGTTTTTAAAATTTGGAAATTTTGGGGGGAGGTACCAGAAGAAGTTGGCCGATATATTCCATCTTCAGAACAGATTTTGTGTTAATAATGATATTGAGATGTGTGAAGCTTATGTCGCTTTTTATGAAAGATATAATTATTCAAAATTTTGGTTCGTTATGGGGAAGGTATCATAAGGAATGGTCTTACATAATCCATTTTCACACCCGATCTTGTGTTTATTGAAATATTAGGATGTGCTAAATTTAAAATATTAACCCGTTGTGGGGGAAGTACCAGAAGAAGTAGACCGATATATCCTATCTTCACACCAGATCTTGTGCTACTAGAAGTACTTGTGTTAGTAGAAATGTGCTGACGTGGATTTGGTCCAAAGATACATTGGGGCTTAAACTGTTATTTTGATGAGGCACGTTATGCCTGTAAGAAATGTTATACAACCTCTGTGGCAATATGGCTGGGGTAAGTAAAAAAGCAGCTTATACCCTCCACCATTTGGAATAAACTTGCAAAACTTAAAAAAGCCGTTAAAATGCAGGTTTAATTTTAAAAATTCAGAAAATCTGTTGTTACATTCTATATGGGACCTCTGCGAACCCCAAATTCCAAAATTGAAATTATTCTGGTGAAAAGTGTGTGACCAAATATTGGGAGGTAGCGTTATATGGGGCCTATACGAAGATAAAAATTTGTGTGGGTAATTTTCTGTAATAGGAATTAGTTCCTATTGTGAACTCCCAATTCCGAGTTTTAAATAATTCCGGTGAAAAGTGTGACACAAATCATCAAAATACCGATTATCGGGAAGTACAGTTAAATGGAGTTATATGAAAACTTGGTTATATATATCGAATTATCTGCAAGAGAAATTGCGACCAATTACGAACTACAGATACCAAATTTGAGATGATACTGTTGAAAAATGTGGCTAAAAAATGACTATTGGGAGGTACCGATATTTGGGATCTTTACCAAAACGTGGACGTATATTGATGGTTCTATGCAAGCATGTTGCCTACATGATAGGTACACAAACTGTCCAGCAGATTCGGGTTAAAATTATTACTAAAACAACAACCACACCTTAGATCTGCCGATGCAGTTACATGGGGTATATACCAAAACGTGAACCTACTTGGCCTATTTTCAATACCAGAGGTCCTGCAGGCATAAAATACATCTAAGTAAAATCTCATCAATATACTTTATTTTGTTCGGAAGCCAAAGTGTTTTCCACAGACGGACGGACATCGTTAAATCGATATAGAACTTTAATCTGATATTGAATATATACTTAGCGGAGTGTAAAATGTATATTTCGAGGTGCTAAAAATGGATGGACAAACATAATATACCCTCCGTACTATATTGGAGGGTATAAAACACACACACGCCTACACAACCCAACTTTTTAGGGATACAGAGCGCAGTCCCCCCAATTTTCGCAACGCAATATAAAAAAGGTAAAGACGCATCTTATAATAAATACCATAAAATTAATATTAGAATAATTTATTAACTCTAAACAATTACTGCTTTTAAAATAACCCTTTTCTTATTTGAAATGATATCACTGCCCTGTCTAAATATTGTGGCTTACAAAACAATGCACCATTTAAACTTCGATTTGTGTACGTGCGTATGCCGAGGTATGTTAAATATATTCCGTATTATTTAGACATTTTCTTGTGATATATTTGACAGGCCCTACAGCATGATGATTTTTAATTAATTTGTTCACAGAGAATTATTTTCTGTTTTTTAAGTTTTAGAGGTAAGAGGATGCTTGTAGTGAAATTAAATTAATTTTCAAATACGGATTTAGGTTTAATTTAATTTAATAGAGAGAGAGCGAAAATATAATTTCAGAAATTTTTGGTCTTATTTCTGGAAGTATCAATGTAAACCATGCACTTTTACAAATGATAGATTTGAAAAAAGAGCCTGCATATTGAGTGTAGATTTGAATATTTTTATTTAGAACCCGAACTAATAACAATGCAGACGGTTTTATAAAGAAGTTGGGTTTGTCTTAACTAAACATCTTTAAATAAAAGGATACAGCTATAACCACGCTGTTGGTCGTAGTCATTGTGATCCCCACAAGAAATACACGATATCGTAAACAAAATTAGAAAATTAAAACAGTATTATTAAATTAATTGACAAACATAATATTTTATATTTTCCATGCATGGTAAAAAAAGATTATCTAAAATACTTTTGTTCCTTTTTACCTTGTCTGACCTTAGTGCAGAAATCGGTGTTGGGAAATGTTAGCGGCGTAGAACAATCGAACTTGGACCATAAGTTAACATCTTTCGGTAGTGCAATCTATTGTACCAACCTCGATTTCGAAAAGTTAAGGTTCATGGTCCAAGCTAATTGAGATTTTTCTTAACAATAACTCTTGGGATTTCTGAGTCCCAAACACAACAAATGGAAATTACCAATCAATATGATTTTAATATGGATTTCCGAATCATTACCATGCACTTCAGGCACCCATTCAACAATGATACAACTTTATTGAGTCTTTGCGTCATCTGGACTTTAAATTAAGAATAGTTTGGAGATAGGCAATAACGGTCTGTGATGTCGGACAGCCCACATTTAATGGTACCCCCGATATTCAGTATTTTTCCGAAGTGAGACCAATTTTCTAAGAAATTGTTTAAAATACGGTATTTATAGTTCATAATGGAATTTGCTTATGTTGGCGAAATTTAGACTGTATAGGTTCACATTTTCCTATAGATCCCTTATAACTGTATCTCCAATCTGATCCAGTCTTTTAGTGAATTAAGCTACATTTTCAGCGGTGGTCGAATATTGTCAACATAAACCCCCTTTTTTTCTATAGCCCCGCAAAATAAAGTTACGACAGAGTATTTGTACAAAATCTCATATGAAGGAGGTTTACATATATATTAACTACAGCGATCATTGAAAATGCTAATTATATCCGCGCTTCGCTACTCCTGTCCTTTTTACATGCGTTCAAAATTGTCTATACAAATTGCTGATATTAGAGTCATACATCTGTACCGTAGATGGTTCATAAAATACATAGGTCGGATATATGAATCGATTAATTTTTATATCAAATTTCATTGAAATTGGATCCAAATCTCATTGAAATCATACACAGCGTGTGTGGAGCGTCAAATACATGAATTCAGCCAAAAAATATATATTTCAAATTGCATTCATATTTTATATGAAATCTATAAAGTACAATTGGTCATTACAGTAATTTAACAAGTAAAAAGTATAAGTCGGTTTTGTCGACAGATGTAAACCTCCAGGCTTGAGTTATCATTCCTAAACTGTTGATCCTTTATGGCGGAGGTTTCAAAGCAAAAAATAAAACAAGTAAGCAAAGGCTATAGTCGTGCGGACCGACCATATGATGCCCTACAACACTACAATATGATCGAAGCTCCCTTATATCCACCTTAATTTTGGAATATTTCGTTTTTGAAATAATGTCAAAGAGACCCGCCCAGAGGTTACCCTTAGTTTTTTTGACCCGGAGAATTTGGCCAATATTTTCGCACTCCGTAGTGTTGTTAAGTAATCAAAACAATTTCACACGAAAGCTGTGGTTCATTTTACAATCATCCAAAATGCTAGACTTCTTTCCTGTCTTTAATTCTCTTCTGATGCGAAATTCCGTGTCGATTAGTTTTCAATTGTGGCCAATAGAGCGACCTCAAAATGTACATCTTAGGAACAATAAGCTTTAATTCTGACCCTAACACTACCGCCATACAAAATTTCGCATACAAAATATCCTCTAAACGTAGTGTAGGGGGGTGTAAAAATTTAGAAAATTTACAATTCAAAACTGTAAGTCAAATTGAAATAATCGCATGCGAAAAAAAATATGACAAACATTGAAAAACCAAAAGATATTCTCTTTTTTATTGGTATATTTTCCCTCAATTTTCTTAGAAATTATCGTTTTTTTGCAAGAGACCATTCCGAATTGATGTTAATCGTGAAAATCTGCCCAGCAGTTATTTATTTATAAGCAGAATAAATAAGATCAATTCTTTTACATATATATTGTACCTATTTTGCTATATACCCGATTTCTTGGCTAACCACTGTAATGGTTAGAAGTGATCTTTTAATGTATTTGTGATTTGGCTGGGAATGAAAATATTCGCAGTTTAGTGGAAATTTTCCTATTTTCTTACATAAAAGTTAAGGTATATTTTACCGATGGCCTAAATTGGTAGGTTTCTGCCCACTCCTAAACTCTAACTCCATGTAAATTTTCGCGTCGATTGATTCACAATTGTTGCTTATAGAGCAACTGCAAAATCAGAAAATTTTTTTGTTTTTGGTCCATTTCAACCCGTAAATGTTGTGCGACCAAAAACAATATGGTTCTATTCTGACCACAACCCCACCTCCATTTTCAATTTTGTGAGGATCGGTTCATAATTGCGATCTGTAGCTTGATTACAAATTAACATGAACAAACTTATAATACCCCCAACACATAGTGTTGTAGGGTATGGATTTGGACTATAACGACCACTTCCTATACTTTATATGAGATATGCGGAAATTTGTGAAATATGCGTGAGGTAACAGATATAGTGAACCGAAGGTTTCCATTTTCATACCTCATCTAATAAAGATAAAAATATTGGTATGTGCAAAACTTTAAGGAAATCGAACGATTATATCGAATTTTATGTGAAATCATAAATTTCGATACATACCATATTCATATCAGGTTTCTGGTTGAGAGATATTTAGATATAGCAGTTTGTAAAGAAACGCTGACTCGTTTAACCTTGTTTTGCAGGTTATGACAGATAAAAGTAGTGAAAATTGTGACCCTTTGTTTGTATATGTGAAATTTGAAGAGAGTTGGATGCTTAATTCGATTTCTTGGAGCGTTTTGTTTTTCAAAATATTGTACCCTATGTGGAGGAGGTACCAAAATAAATGATCCGATCTCTACCATCTTTATAACAGATCTTGCGTTGATAGAAATATTAAGATGTACCAAGTCTGAATAGAATCGAATGTAAATTTCGCTTTATATGAGCTTCATGAATATTCAAAACTAGCTGGCCCGGTCCGCGTTGCCGGCCCGTAGTTTTTGTCTATTACGCATATTAGCTGAAGCATAATTATACACAGATATGACTGATATAAGTGTTCACGTACTGGTCGATTAAAAGTGTTTTTAAATACCTGTACCCATATTTAAGCCGTAGGCTTCAGTATTTAAACCGCGGACTTCAAATGTGTGGATGTGCTATACAAATCCATTAAAAACTATATATCAATCTCATCCCCATGTAAGGGATCAAATTAATTTTTAGTATGGTAAAAATCGTAGCAAAATTTTCCAGTCAAATGAGCAGTAATTTGGAATTCACTGTATTTTGTACACCTCATAATTGAGGGTTGAATGGATTAAGAATAGCCAAAGTTAATTACTTTTTTAAACCCATTAACAACTTAGATTGTGCATTAGAGTCCTCATTAGTCCCCCTTACCATGTCGGTCTGTTTGTCCGCTAAAAGGTGGACTTGAGGGGGTACTGTTACATGGAGAAAATTCTAAAATTTGTAGATATGTTGAAATTTTTGTGTAAGATTTTCACCCCCAAATACACATTTTTAGCCAAATCCTTTGAAATATGGTAAAATGCGAAACATCGACCTACATTGAAAACTTTCTTCACCCCTTATAATCCAAGATGACAAATAGAGGCCAATTCGAAAATATAGCAGAACAACATAGCATGTCAAACTGAAAAAAATCACGTTATTTAAATAAGTAAATATAGTTTTATCCACCTCATAATTGAGGTCAGACTGATTTCAGAATAGTCAAATGTAATTACTATTTTACACCCATTACCGTAATATGGGAACTAATTTTATTTGTCATTTAAATTGTAAATTGGAGACCCCATAAAGTCCATATTTTTCATCATAGTATAATTCAATGACGATTCAACAAATATTCGGTCCCGTGCAACTTTCTTATATTTGTAATTTGTTCATGTTTTCACAATTTATTTCATATAGATGTATATCCCAAATCTACGTTCCCAACCAATATTCTTTTGGGGGTTACAAATTCAATAGAATACAAATTTTTCTTTTCTGACCACACATTAGATGTGAAAGTGGACTTGGGGATACTCCAATGTGGGGACTTTACATGAATAAATTTATATGTGGCAATTATCTGTACGATGGTTCTTTACCCCAGGGTAGCATAAATACAATTTTTTAGTGGTCAAGGGCCCATACTCCTAAAATCTTATGCGAAGAGGTTCTCTTCCCCCTTAGAAACAAAGATGCCAAATAAGGGCCAAAAATAGAAGAAAGTGGCGAAGACTCCAAAAATGGCTTAAATCATACAATGGTTATTTATGATCGATATCATGACCTGCAAAAGCGATTTAAGGTATTAAAAGATTGGAAGAATAGAAATCCTTTTCTTACTAAAAGTCCCATTCGCTCTACTATTTTGCACCCTTTATATTTGGTATTTTACTGATTGTACTCCCAAAGAATTTTGCATTTTGAGCTCTCATTGGACGGATTATTGTCACATGAAAGAAGTAGGGCCACGCTTTGAAATAAGCCCCATCAGTCTTTTTCGGTCATTTTTATTTGTTTAAATGTCTGCGCATCTTCCAGCTGAAGCACGATGTAGGCCCTGGAGTTGAAAGGTAGATGTCAGTTACCATCGTATTTCGCACTTATTTAATTTTTTTTGGTGAAAAATTGTATATAGTGAAAAATTATTCTTTATTTTGTTCACAAAAAATCCACTGAATTCAATATGATATTACAAATAGAAAAAAAAGACTTGTTCGCTGATTTTTTACAGCAACTGTTTAAAGATCCTTACAAAGTTTGTCAATAGAATGTACTTTTGTTTTAAAATTCAATTCCATTGGAAATTTTTTTCGATTTTTTCCCGTTTTGAGAATTGTTGCAATGAGATCTCTTTTTTCGGGATTTTTTTTAACGATTTTGAAAAAGTAATTATCTTTTAACTTTGGTGTGACCCCATTAAATTATTTCGGTATCATCTATTCCGTTTCGCCACCACATAATTCGGTACTACACTTCCATGTAACCCCCATCAATTTCAGTTCTCAAGAAATCAAGTCAATTAAATAAATTGGTATTAATATTCGAATTCAAAAATAAAAAACACTACAAATGTACATTAGAAAAAAGTAAGTCAAAATGGAAAAATCATGCAAAATAAAACATTACTATTGTACATTTCAAAAGTCAAAATGAAAATGTTAACATATCACATTTTTACGCGATTTTTTTGGATATTATCCTTTTCGGATAAGAGACAATTCCGAATTTGTATGAATCATTAAAATCAGTTCAGCGGTTCTTAAGTTATAAGCGTAGTAACTAACACAACTTTCATTTATATATATAGATTTTGACACATAGTAGGGGAGGTACCAGAAGAAATGGGCCAATATATTCCATCTTCACACTAGACCTTGGGTTAATAAAAATATTGCGATTTGAGTAATTTAAAAAGAATCGGATGCTTATTTCGGATTTTATGATCGTTTTGGTTATTCAAAACTTCGACCCTTTGTGGGGGAAGTACTTGATGAAGTGGACTGATAATGTCCGTTTTCGTATCTGATATAGCACTGAAAAAAATATTTTAATTTGCAAAAGATAAACTGTTTTTAGTGACCGTTTCTTGTTCTATGAGATTTATTATTTTATCGATCTATGTTTGACAATAATATTACGATGTATCAAGTTTGAATCAAATCGGATACTCCCTTCGAGTGTTATCGTGAGCACCAATCAACCAGACAAGCAGACAGACGGGCGGATATATATCGCTAAATCGACTCCAAATTTCCTTAAACGGATTTGGCCCAAACAGACCTTAATTTCAACTACGCACGTTTTGACCGTACCAAATGCCTGAGTGTATGAAAATTAAGCAGTAATATTGTTGGTTAGTTTATTTATTTCAGTCAATGTTTCGGAATTGTATTCAAATCGATAGATTATTTGAAAAAACATGAAAATACCGAAATTTGATGCACCTTTGTAGGGGGTTATCTTAAAAAATTAATAGTTCGAAAACTCGAGGAGACTTTTTAGATACAGCCTTAAAGAAGGTCTAATTAGAGATGAACAAAATAAAAAAACCTGGCGCTATTAAGAATTATAACGCAAAAAAATACTTAACTTCACAAAAGAACCATTAGAAATTTGAAGCAATTAGTTAGAATATGATTCTCACAAAGTCGACTAATTTATATGTCAATTTTAAGACCCGCATTAATTGTTTTGCATGTATATATTCTATCCATTAAGTTTAAAAAATATCATATTACATCTATATGTTATTTAATATTAAATGTTTTATATCAATACCTACTGTGGAAACTTTTTATACTAAGACATTTAGATCTGTACTCCTTTTAAATGCTTCCATAATTAATTTTCCCAAAACCATTTTTATTATGTGTCGATATGAAAGGAAAAGTGTAAACTATTCATTATTCACTGTAAAATTCTGTAGTATTAATTACCGGCTATTCTTTACCGTTGTTTGTTTTCAATTCTTTTCATAAATTACATTTGATTTATAAAACAATAAGGTAAATCTGATCGACTAAGATGGGCGGTAGCATAAAATTGGAATGCACCATTATGGCCAACACATGCCGCTTTGTAATTAAAGCGTTAAGAATATAATACGGAGTTTTCAACAATACAAAGAAAAAATATAGAATTCCACCCAAAAAAAAAGAAAACTTCATTGAAAGAAATAGAGAAAACGCCGCAACTAGCTATTTAGTTGATGTTAAAGGAAAAGAGAGAAAAATGCAGTGGCGGATAAAAGTAAGATGCAATTATTTGAAATATTCTAAGTGAAAAATCATCTTAAGTTTTGAAAACCAAAAAAAAAAATATATATTTTTTTTAATTGAAAAGAAGGCTAGATAAATATTAAATCAGAAAAGAAGGTATCGGACTGCACTCTGTGTCAAACTTCAAGTAGCAAATTTCAAAAGTTTCACCTGAAAAAGGTGTCTAAAATAATCATAATATCGGATGCTTAGATGGTAAAAGGTGTTTAAAATAATCATAATTTCGGATATTTAGCGATACCGTTATATGGGGTCATATGATGTCGTGAAAGAATATATATTCGAAATAAAAGACAGTTTAGTAGTGATTATAGGTGTCTTACAAAAGCTGATGAGGTTCTATGGCAATGTTTTAAGGAGTGGACTTCCATGAAAATAATACCATCGTTTCTCACTAATAAATATTTTAAATGAATTATTTTATAAAATGCTAAAATGATGACCACAAATATTTTCTCTAAATAATAAAACTTCTATTACAGAAAAAAATGTATCACTTTTCACCACCACTGTAACATGATGGCTTATGCCATCAAAAATCATTATTGGTAATTTTCAATTTTAGTTGTTGCTTTTTTTTTTTTTTTTTTTTTTTTTTTTTTTGTTGCCCGCTTTCAGTTTTCATTAGAAATCCATCATCAAGTTGAAAATGTGTTTGTACGCTATGGGTCTGCTAGTCGGCCACAGTGTTGTACATCATAGCCGGCCTGATGTTTGGCTGGCTGTCTGTCCATCTTGCCGTCTGTCGACCACCGTTACATGAAAAATGCAACTAATGAAGTGGCACAATTTGTTTCACGTGTGCCTTTAAGTGCTTCTTCAAATTCTTTAATTTTATGCTGTCTACAGGTTACCCCAGATGCCCCACAAACTACCTCGCCTTCCACATACATACATTCACAAATGGATGTTCATACATCCCACCATCCATCCATCTGGGCACCGTTTATGAATAATCTGTTGTACTTCTGTCTGCTATAGTTTTGTTTTTACCAAAAAGGCGTTTTGAAAAAACAAAAATAAAATTGAAAATTTCGTTTAAGGCCAAAAATAAAGGCTAAGCACAAACAGCAGTTGCTCTGTAACACTTTTCAGTTAACGCCCCTATGCTCCCTACATGACCCACAATAAGTACGTAGCTGTAATGTTCTAAGAGCTTTTTCTTTTTGAAGAAGAAAATTTGTTTTTTTTTTTTTAATCTGCTGTGAATGTGCCAAACTCTGTGTTCGAATACATTTTTTTTGTTTAAAAATTATTCAAAGGGAATAATGTTGTTGGCAATAACAAGGTACCTTTAATGGTATGCGAGGAGGTTCTGCACTACAATTTTTGGTTCTGAAAAATGTAGATATTCTCAAATTGAATTATATTATATTTCTTTAAATTTGCCAATAATTTTATTTTTAACTAGCTGGCCCGGTTCGCGTTGCCGGCCCGTAGTTTTAGTCTATAATGCAAATTTTGTAGAGCATAATATTTCACAAATCTAGCTCATAAAGGTGAACAAATTTTAATATAAATATTGATCCGACTAAATAGAAATAAATACCTATGGAAGCAGGGCAAAATAATTTCTGAATAGTTAAAGTTAATTACGCTTTTACACCCATTACCATACCATCTCAAATTGCGCATTAGAGTCCCCAAAAAGTCTACGTTCTTGTTCATAGTAAAATTCAATGACGATTAAACAATACCCGTGTTGTTGTCCGCCAATCGGTAAAAATCACTATAGATCGGCGGCCCTGATATGGGGACTGTACCAAAATATTTACGTATGTTGACATTTTTCTGTAAGATGGTTCTCTACTCACAAAGTAGCCTAAATACAGCAAAATCGATTGGAAAATGTGGTCAAGACCCTCGAAATAGAAAAGCCAAGATGCCAAATAATCATAGTCATAGCCTGTCATAGCTGAAATCAGGGATACATTCATATGAGGGTTATACCAAAACGTGGCCTAACCAATATTCTCTTGGGGGTTAAAAATTCAATATAATACAAAATTTTCTTTTCTGACCACACATTAGATGTGAAAGTGGACTTGGGGATACTCCAATGTGGGGACTTTACTTAAATAAATTCCTATGTGGCAATTATCTGTATGATGGTTCCCTATACCAGGGTAGCATAAATACAATTTTTTAGCCAAATCAATTGACGAATGTTGTCAAGACCAAAATGGGCCCTACTCTTAAAATTTCAAATTTTATGTGAAGAGGTTCTCTACCCCCTTAGAAACAAAGATGCCAAATAAGGGCCAAAATATGAAAAAAGTGGTCAAGAACCCAAAAATAGCTTAAATCATACTATGGTTATATAAATATGAAATTGGGTTGTACCCTTATCCGTGAGTTATGATCGATATCATGACCTGCAAAAGCGATTTAAGGTATCTTGAATGTTTGGGAAGAATTTCTGGAAGGATAGAAATCCTTTTCTTACTAAGAGTCCCATTCGCTCTACTATTTTACATCCTTCATATTTGGTATTTTACTGATTGTACTCCCAAAGAATTTTGCATTTGGAGCTATCATTGAACGGATTATTGTCACATGAAAGAAGTAGGTCCACGCTTTGAAATGAGCCCCATTAGGCTTTTTCGGTCATTTTTGTTTGTTTAAATATGTTCGCATCTTCCAGCTGAACCACGATGTAGGCCCTGGAGTTGAAAGGTAGATGTCAGTTAACATCCTATTTCGCACTTATTTCATTTTTTTGTGAAAAATTCACTGAATTCAATATGATAATACAAATTGAAAAAAAAAAAGACAAAAGAAGAATAACAAATTGAAAAAATCTTTAATTTGTTCGCTTATTTTTTACAGCAAATGTTAAAAGATCTTTACAAAGTTTGTCAATAAAATGTACTATTATTTTAAAATTCGATTCCATTGAAATTTTTTTTTCGATTTTTTCCCGATTTGAGAATTTTTGCAATGAGATCTCTTTTTCGTGATTTTTTTAGCGATTTCGAGTAATTATTTTTAACTTTGATGTGACCGCGTTAAATTATTTCGATATCATCTATTCCGTTTCGCCACCACATAATGGTACTACACTTCCATGTAACACGTCATCAATTTCAGTTCCCAAGAAATTAATTCAATTAAATTGCTATTAATTTTTCGAATTCAAAAATAAAATATAAAAACACTACAAATGTACATTAGAAGAAAGTAAGTCAAAATGGAAAAAAAATCATGCAAAATAAAACATTACTATTGTACATTTCAAAAGTCAAAATTAAAATGTTAATATATCACATTCATATGCGATTTTTTTGGATATAATCCTTTTCGGAGTCAATCGGTTCTTAAGCTATAAGCGTAATAACTAACACAACTTTCTTTTATATATATAGATATCATAAGTCAAGGGGGAAGTTTTCAGCTGGTATTACCTCTTCCCAACGAAAAAGTCAAATTTGCCATATCAGAAAACGATTTGATAAAAATGGATATCGCTTATATATATCTATATATATAAAAGAAAGTTGTGTTAGTTACTACGCTTATAACTTAAGAACCCCTGGACTGATTTTAACGATTCATACAAATTCGGAATTGTCTCCTCTCCGAAAAGGATAATATCCAAAAAAATCGCGTAAAAATGTGATATATTAACATTTTCATTTTGACTTTTGAAATGTACAATAGTAATGTTTTATTTTGCATGATTTTTTTTCATTTTGACTTACTTTTTTCTAATGCACATTTGTAGTGTTTTTATATTTTATTTTTGAATTCAAATATTAATACCAAATTATTTAATTGACTTGATTTCTTGAGAAATGAAATTGATGGCGAGTTACATGGAAATGTAGTACCAACGGAAACGAAACGGAATAGATGATGTCGAAATAATTTAATGGAATCGAATTTTAAAATAGAAGTACATTCTATTGACAAACTATATAAGGATCTTTAAACATTTGCTGTAAAAAATCAGCGAACAAGTTGAAGATTTTTTTAATGTGTTATTCTTCTTTTGTCATTTTTGTCAATTTGTATTATCCAATTGAATTCAGTAAATTTTTTTGTGAACAAAATAAAGAATAATTTTTCACTATATACAAATTTTCACCAAAAAATGAAATAAGTGGGAAATACGATGTTAACTGACATCTACCTTTCAACTCCAGGGCCTACATCGTGGTTCAGCTGGAAGATGCGAACACATTTAAACAAACAAAAATGACCGAAAAAGCCTAATGGGGCTCATTTCAAAGCGTGGAACTACTTATTTCCTGTCACAATAATCCGTCCAATGTACAATCAGAAAAATACCGAATATAAAGGGTGGAAAATAGTGGAGCGAATGGGACTCTTAGCAAGAAAAGGATTTCTATCCTTCCAGAAATTCTTCCCAAACATTCAAGATACCTTAAATGGCTTTTGCAGGTCATGATCATAATTTTTTTTGCAGGTCATGATCATAACTCACGTATAAGGGTACAACCCGATTTCATATTTATATAACCATCGTATGATTTAAGCTATTTTTGGTGTCTTGGTCACTTTTTTAATATTTTGGCCATTATTTGGCATCTTTGTTTCTAAGGAGGTAGAGAACCTCTTCGCATAAAGTTTGAAATTTTCAGAGTAGGGCCCATTTTGGTCTTGACCACATTCATTAATTGATTTGGCTAAAAATTGTATTTATGCCCCTGGGGTAGGGAACCATCATACAGATAATTGCCACATAGGAATTTATTTAAGTAAAGTCCCCACATTGGAGTATCCCCAAGTCCACTTTCACATCTAATTGGTGGTCGGAAAAGAAAATTTTGTTTTCTATTGAATTTGTAACCCCCAAGAGAATATTGGTTGGGCCACGTTTTGGTATAACCCTTATATAAATGTATCCCTGATTTCAGCTGTGACCGTGGTCTTGGCCACGTTTTTCAACTGATTCGGCCATTATTTGCTGTATTTAGGCTACTTTGTGAGTAGAGAACCATCTTACAGAAAAATGTCAACATACGTAAATATTTTGGTACAGTCCCCATATAGTCCTCAGGCCTGCCGATCTATAGTGATGTTTACCGATTGGCGGACAACAACGCGGGTATTGTTTAATCGTCATTGAATTTTACTATGAACAAGAAAATATACTTTTTGGGGACTCTCATGCGCAATTTGATGTGCTATGGTAATGGGTGTAAAAGCGTAATTAACTTTGACTATTCAGAAATTATTTTGCCCTCCTTCCATAGTTATTTATTTCTACTTAGTCGAATCAATATTTATATTAAAATTGGTTCACCTTTATGAGGTAGATTTGTAAAATATTATGCTATGCAAAATTTGCATTAAAGACTAAAACTACGGGCCGGCAACGCGGACCGGGCCAGCTAGTTGCTTTATAAAGAGAGAAATTTTAGCAGGTTTTGGAAAAAAAGTCAAGATCCTCTGAGATTATGTTTACGTTTCAGACCGCTTAGATATTTTTTACGTCTGCGATGGCTCCAAATTAGACACGGACATCTTGTTTATATTCCATCTCAAGATGAATGATGGCAAAAAATACACTCTGATATAACATTTCGATTTCTCAGCTAGAAGAATTTTAATACCCTCAGCCATATGGCTAGAGAGGGCATTTGATATATTCAAAACGTGCCTTGTCGAAATAACGGTTTTAGGCCATAGGTCTCTTTGGACCAAATCTGTTTCAGGACATTTGGAGTCGATCTAGCGATGTCCGTCCGTCTGTCTATCTGTCTGGCTATATAACTCCCGAAGGGAGTAACCGATTGGATCCAAACTTGTTACATCGTAATATTATTGTGAAACTTACATCGAGCTCGGGGATGGGCTATATCTGTCCACTCTTTCTGTTACCTCCCCACAAAATGTCAACATTTTCAAAGAAAATAATTTATTGCACCGAAAGAGAAAGAATAATTCGATCTTGCTCCATCTTTGCAAATTGTTATATTTGCATCAGCCAGGTGCGAAAATGTACAATATCAGTCCACTCCATCAAGTACCTCCCCCGCAAATTGTCAAAATTGTGAATAATTATAACTCTAATAATATGTGATGTAAGTGTCCAATTGTCTTCAAATTACGCACATCAAAATATTTTTTTTATTAACCCAAGGTCAGGTGTGAAGATGGAATATATCAGTCGACTCCTTCGGGTACCTCCCACACAAAGGTTAAAAATTTCGAGTACCTATAAAGTTCATAAAACATGAAATTAACATCCGATTCCTTCCAGACTTGGTACATCGCAATATTTCTATCAACACAAGATCTATTATAAAGATGGTAGGGATCGGTAGGGATCCCCCATATAGGGTTCAAGATTTTTAAAAACAAAACACTCAAAGAAAACGAAATAAGCATCCAAATTTTACACATCCAAATATTTTTGCTAACGCAAGATCTGTTGTGAAGATCTGCCAAGCCTTTTTGGTACCTCACCCACAAAGGGTAACAATTGACTACACTTATTATGCCATAACTTGCGAAATAAGTCGGCGATACTTTACAACTTGATATATCTAGATATCTCTCTTTACCAGCTGATATGAATATTACTTTATCGAAATTTATGATTTCTATATCTATAAAACCGGAAAATGTTTGTATGTTTGTTTGTAATTTATGGACTGGAAAACCGCTGAACAGATTTTCCTGAAAATTTCCATGTATACTGCAAAATCGCCTGAAAGTAACATAGGCTATATACATTTTTCAAATTAAACTTGGAACTGGAGATATAGCATCAAATCGGAGGTACCTCCCAAAAATTTAGATTTAATATGCACATATTTTCGGCCGATTTCAAGCATTTGATGCACCAAACACGATATGTATGTCCAATTTTAGTGAAATTTAAAATAAGTAACGGAATTGGGAGCAAATATGAATTCGTCAAATTTTATTGCAATCGGTTCAGATTGGGATATAGCTCCCATATATATTTTCGACCTATTTCATGTATTTGATGCACCAAACACGCTATGTATCTCTAATTTCGATGAAATTTGGAATGTGTGGCGGATATTAAAACGAATATACTTTTGTCAAATTATATTGCAATCGGTTCAGATTTGGATATAGCTCCCATATATATTTTCAACCGATTTCGTTTATTTGATGCACCAAACACGATATGTATGTTCGATTCCAATGAAATTGGGATTGTGTGACGGTATTTTGGTTAGAAAATAAATTAGTCAAATTTTGTTAAAATCGGTTCAGATTTGGATATAGCTCCTATATATATTTTCCGCCGATTTCACATATTTGATGCACCAAACACGATACGTATTTCCGATTTTATGAAATTCGGCATGAGTGACTAAATTCGGTACAAAAATAGTTTTGACAAATTATATTCAAATTCGCTCTGATTTGATTATAGCTCCTATATATATTCTCGGCCGATTTCACATATTTGATGCACCCAAAGCGTGAAAAAAATTACCAAATTATATTGAAATCAGTTGAGGTTTGGGTATAGCTAACATATATATTTCGGCCGATTTCATATATGTTATGCACCAAACACGATATGTATGACCGATTCCAATGAAATTCAGAATGTGTGGCGGAATTTGGTTTCAATAATAAATGTGACAAATTAATTTGGAAATTAGTTAAGATTTGGATATAGCTCCCATATATATTCTCTGCCGATTTCACATATTTGACGCACCAATTTCAATGAAATATGAAAGGTGTGGCGGAATTTAGTGTAAAAGTACATTTTTTAAAATTATACTTAAATCGGATCAGATTGGGATATGATTTTAATAAGAACCATTGACCCACAACACCTTAGGCTAACATTAAAAAACTACACAACAATTAATTTGAAATACTCATATTACGGGGAAGTATGTTGCTACCTCGAACTCACTAATTGCAATAGAAATGCCACTCAACTGCAAAAGATTGCAGTTTCCTGCACGCTTGGTATTTGCTATGACATCAATAAATCCGAAGGACAAACCCTTCGTGTATGCATGTCATGTTACTGTTTTTCTAATTGTTTTGTTTATTTACGCATTACGGTAGTGCAATATTTTTTTTAATTTTTAAATTTGTTTTTTTTTCAACATAAATTGGTAAATAAAATTTTCTTTTAAAAATTGTTTTCTTATAAAATCAAAAGGAGTGGCGCAGCGCGCCGGTTTTAGCTAGTATCTCATAAAATAGGATATAAATGTTCGATTTCCTTCAAAGTTTGTAATGTAACGATACGTCCATATATGTGGTATCCTCAAGGTCAAAGTTCCACATTTACATATTTGGTTTGGTATACAGTAAAAAATCGGACAAAAATAAATATGGGAGCTATATCTAAATTTTGACTTACTATCGCCAATTTTAATAGAGGTCGTCCTTGAACAAAACAAATGATTTGTGCCAAATCCCACCTCGACCGGCAATAAATGCCTTGTTGTTGTTTACAACAATTCACGGACATACATATATAGACTCAGAATGTGATTCTTTGCAGATCATCAAAAAGGACTATGTGTCTATCTCGCTTCTTTCTGCATGTTACAAATAAATGCACAAAGACAACGTACCCTGATGGCATGGTGATGTAGAGTATAAATTCTAAAATTAACAAATGATCAAACATTTAAGTCTCAAAATAAGTCTTTAGAAATGAATATTATTCTGAAATATTTTGTTCGTAATTTTTTTTCTGAGACCGCCTTTATAGATTACCGGAAAATATATCGAGTCAATACAATAGGCGGAGAAATTAAGAGGAAATATTTCAGAAACCTCCAATACAGCAAAAAATTGCATTATTTTATATGGACCTGATTATGATCGAAAAGCCTCCAAATGTTTAATAATAACTACCCATACAATGAACATACTTACACATACGCTTATGTAATAACCGAAATTCCTATCAATATGGTCATACATAAAAGCAACGTTTGTAACTTTTACACAATTTTCTAAAGAAAAAATCTAAATCGTTTTGAGGTCATTTTTGTGATCAATCATAATGACGGAATGAATACTACATCGCTGTGTGCATGCCATTCGTATTAATTCAAACCAGAAAACAAAACAACAACATTTCTTAGGCACTTGCCCATCTAAGCTCTCTTGATGTTTTTGGCCCATAAACCTGAAAGTAGATCACACCACATAACAGATAAATTCTAGGAAAATTTTTGTTAAAAGTAGTCTTAGCGTTTTGTTGCCACACTTTAAATTTTGGTGTTTTCCTTAAATGGTTGACGTTTTGTGGTAACAAAAGCCCAAAGTTGTTATGAGTTATAATTTTTGAGTTTTTCTTCGGTTTGGGGAAAATTGCTTAGTCATGAAAAACCACAAGGCAAGATCTGGTTAAGCAAGTGGTTAAGCAAGTGGTTAACACTTTGTAAAAGAAATATTTCTTCAGAAGTGGGTGTGATTTTTTGTTATGCTTTTTGGAAATATAGAATGTTGCATATGATTTCCGAAGAAATTTAGTTTGTGGAGAGTTTGTTAGAAACATGAATAAACATATATTAGTCGACAGTTGTAGTATATATTTCATGAATCCAACATTGTTATGCAATGTCTTTCAAACATTTCAATTTTTTTTCGAAATTTTTTGAGGGAAAACTACATTTTTCAATAAAAACAAGGTTGCGCTGAATAATGCCATATTGAACAGTTAAAAAGCAGCTGAGTGCGGCTCGGCCCGAATATTTTATACATTCCACAATTTGGAAGAAACTTGTAAACTTTCAAAAAAAAAAAAAAAAAAAAAAAAAAAAACCGCCGAAAAATACTGTGGACTATTGGAAGACGTGGACCTGCATAGACAATTTTCCATTATAAATTGCAGCACCCATTACGAACTTTAAGTAAGAAATTTGAAACAATTCCGGTGAGCACTGTCGCTAAAATCATCAAAATATCAAGTATCGGGCGTACCGTTGTATGGGAGGTGAAGTACTCAGAAGCAACTCGTTGTATGGATTTTGAAAAAAAAATTGGCTACAACCATCAAAATACCGAATATAGGGAGGTACTGTTGTATGGCGGCTATACAAAGCATGGACAAGCATATAAATTCTCCCTTATAAGTTGAAAACAATTCCTATTAAAATCAATAATCAAAAAAGTAGTGAAAATTAAAATCAAATAAAAATACCGAATATCGGGGGCTATACGATATCGTGGACATATATGGATAATTCTCTTCCAGGGGGAAAATACTCAGTAGAAACTCCATTGGGGATTTTCAGACAATTCCTTTGAAATTTGACTACAATCATCAAAATACCGAATATCGGGTGGAAGCGTTATATCGGAGATATATGATATTGTGGACATATAGGCTGAGATAAAAATCTGCAACAATATCAAAAGCCATAATTTTTACATTTCTTTCAAATTTTATTAAATGAAAGCAAAAAATGTCGGAAATAGCAGCAAATTTTAGAATAAGTTTAGACTTTTTCGAATTGGTCACCTTTGGCACGAATTATGGCCTTCAAACGGCTTTGAAACTGTCACACGCTGCCCGAATGTTGCTCTGCGATATTTTGGCCCATTCCGAAGCGTTTGCTTGAGATCATCGACACTTTGGTACTTTTTAGTGTCACCTTACCCTCCAAAATACCCCAGACGAAATAGTCCAACTGATTGACACCCGGAAATTTTGGTAGCCATTGAGCGCTGGAAATGAAGCGAGGAACGTAATTTTGTAACCATTCTTGGGTGGCGCGTGCTGAGTACGATGATGCTGAGTCCTGTTGGAAGGTCCAAGGTCTGCGGCCAAAATGTTTGCATGTCCAAGGCTTTAATACAACCTCCAGGATATTTTCGCTATAATATTCGGCATTTATTCTGATGCCACGGTCAATTGATACGAGCGGAGAGCGACTATAGGCTGTTATGGCGGCCCACACCATCACCATGGCCGGCGCTTGAGTTCTGGTGGCCAAACGAAGGTGCACATTTTCAGCTGATCCCTTTGGCAAGTAAACACGATCATTTGTTTTGTAAACAAACAACGAATGTTTTCTCATCGGAGAAAACTAAATTCGGCAGTTCACCACTTTCGGCCAAGCGAATCAACTCTTCAGCTCTTTTGAGTCTATTTTCCTTCAGTTGTGGTGGAAGTTCTTGCACTTTTTGGAATTTCAATGGCTTAAACCCAAGTTCATTTCTCAATAATTGCAGAATAGAATATTTCGATATGTTCAGCTCACGAGACATTTTTCGGCCACTGCGACACAAGTTACTTCTTTACTTTTCGAACAATTTCTGCTGATGTTGCTGTTTTGTTCCGTCCACTTCCCTGACGTCGGGCTACGAGTATCACGGTAACGAGCTATGGCACGAGACACAAAATTCACATCTAACGATAGCCACTTGTGGTTTTCCAGTCAAATAAAAAAAATCACGCTTGAATTCCATCACGAATAACTTTTTTTCTGGAAAATTTTCACCAAATTTTCACCAAAATGCAAACAGCTTTCGGACGAGTGGCTTAGAAATGACAGCAGTCTGAAGTTGGTTGCAGTTTTGAAACGATCTCGATAAAATTTGGCAGAGCAGTATCTGATGCCCGGTATTAAATATCATTTTTGTGGAGTGCATATTACGAATGTGGGGCACTTAACCCCTAAATCGGATGAAACATATATACGGGAGCTATAGCTATATCTGAACCGATTTTCACCAAAATTTAGCTTTAATTCCGTCGAAAGTGCCAAAGTTCAGTCTATTTGGGCTGATACTAGTCACTAAGTGTACACAAACCCCCAAATCTTTAAATCGGATAAAGATATATATGGGAGCTATATCCAAATCTGAATCGATCTAGACAAAATTTTAGACACCTGTATGAGCAGGTACGAATTATTATTGTACATATTACGCATGTGTGGTACTTTAACACCAAATCAGATGAAACGTATATATGGGAGCAATGGCTATATCAGCAAATTTGAAGTACTTGTTCCTAGGATGAAGTCAGTCGGAATTACCAAAATTCAGTCCTTGTGGTGTAATATTAGTCATTTGGTGCACAATAAATCTAGTATCGGATGAGGATATATGTGGGAGCTAATCCAAATCTGATCCAATCTCGATAAAATTTGGCAGAAGTATTTTTGAGCTCCATAAATTATGTGGTACCAAATATCATTCTTGTGGAGTGAACATTACGCATTGAGGGACTGCAAAAAAATCGGATAAAACATATATATGGGAGCTATAGCTATATCTGAACCGATTTGCAGCAACTTTGAAGTACTTGTTTCGAGACTTAATTCGGTCGGATGTGCCAAAATTCAGTCCATTTTGACCGATGTTTATGGCTAACCTGATATCGGATAATTATATATGGGAGCTACATCCTTATCTGTTTCGATCTTGATTAAATTTGACAGGGGTATTTTTGAGCTCCATTCTTGTAGAGTGCATATTATGAGTATAAGTGACTTTCAACCCCGAATCGGATGAAACATATATATGGGAGCTGTACCTATATCTGAACAGATTTTCTCCAAATTTGATTTACTTGCTTCTAGACTGAATTCGGTCAGATGTGCCAAAATTCAGGTCATTTGGACTAACATTGGCCATTTTGTGCGCAATTAACGCGAAATCGGTTGAAGATATATATGTAAGATATGTATTCGAATTCGAACCGTATCTCACAACTTTCTGTTGGGTTCGTCCTTGGGTCAGACAAATATTGTTTGAAAAATTTCATATCAATCGGATACTAAATGCGACTTGCATTTTGTTCACAAAAAATACATGGACAGACGGACGGACAATCGGACTGACAGGCATAAATCGACTCAGAAAGTGATTCTATGAAGATCATTTAAAGTAACTATAGGTCTATCTCGCTTCCTTCTCCATGTTACAAGCAAATGCACAAAGACATAATACCATTAACACTATGTTGTGTAGGGTATAAAAATATGTAGGCCGATTTCATGATGCACTTCGTGTCACAAGCCCAACTCGGAATTTTGCGCCATAACTCGGAATTTTGCGCCATAACTTGGAAATTAGACTGACGGAAAAACGGTCCTTTGGGATTCTACATATACTCACTAAGGCCTTGAATACTCAAACCTCACACACAATTTGACACGTGATTTGTGTCACAGTGGGTATAGTCCACATGTTTTTCTGAAAACATTGGATACTTTTAGGCTTACCACAACCCTAATATTTAAATAGGCCACGGTTTAAGCCTAAGAACCAAAATAAAAATATCCAAACATTTTCATTATCTACAAGTCCATTATTATCTAAATTTGGAAAGTTTCACTCTGGGACATCTATACAAAACAGTGTTGCCAAATGGTTTATTTATATAATCAAATTCAATATACCCGTGGCGTCCATCGAAAGAACTAAAAAAAAACTAAACAATTGTTAATAAAATTTGCAAATTTAAAGCTTAAACTGTGACAAAACTCAGTTTCATTCAGTTTGTTTCTTTGAATTCAGTTCATTCATGATGAAATCTTTTGTGGACAAATCCACACTTTGGCTCCATACAATGGCCGGACAGTTATGACAGCTTGGATTTTCATAAAAAAAATATGAATGGATATCCATATTGATCTAGTTTTGAATTCGTTTTTTTTTTTGTTTCGAATCACATTTAAAGATTTTGTTTACACTAAAAATTTGAATTGCATAAATGTGATGTTGAAATAAATACAAATCATGCCATTGCTTTGTCTACCTTAATCCAATTTATTGTATTTGAAAAAAAAATAATACAATTTGTATATTGTTTTAAAAAATATTTCGAAATAACAACAAGAAACAAAGGAATCTAAAACAATAGCATTAAAAAATATTTTAATAAAATTTGAAATACCAGATATATATCATGAACTGGTTTAAAAGCGGCACGTTTTTTTAATATCAGTGTGGGAAAACCCTTTTGGTGGTTGTTTTCTCTTCATTTAGAAACTTTCGAGTCCTTTCTTCAAGGGATATGTTGTGGAAGTACATGCCATGTGTGGCAGAAAATTTCATTGTCCATTTGGACAAAAATCGAAACGTGCATTTATTGCATTTATTTGTATACCCTCTACGCGCATAGCATGGAGGGTATAGCCCCATATATTTGTACATCCCAATATTCGGTATTTTTAGCCAAATTTCCTACTAGAATTACTTAAAACTATTATGAAGTTAGAGAAAATATGCATCGCAAAGTATTCTAAATAGAGGGATCGAGTTCCGCCCACTAACAAAATTTTGAAATTTTTGGTTTAAGATTTTTGAAATTATTACACTTTAGGTATACGGCGTCGAGGCTTATTTTGTTTGGAAAAAAATTACATGCAAGCGAGTCACCAGAAAGGACTTTGGCCCTTGATTTTGTGGTAACAAAAACCATTTTATGATAAGAAATACAAAGACGATACTTTAATTTACAATTAAAAGATTAATAATTTAAACATAACAAATAAAAAAGCTGTAATTTCGGCCAAGTCGAACTTTAAATACCCTCCACCATTTGGAACGAATTTGGCACTTTTCAAAAAAATAAAAACCGTAAAAAATCTTAAAAATTCCGAATGTAGCCGTTATATTTGGGTCTATACGACGCCGTGAACCTGTATTAGGCTGTAGTATCCATTACGAACTTCAAACACCTAATTTGAAACAATTCTGGTAAATAATGTCGCTATTCCCCTGAAAATGTCGCTTAAATCAACAAAATTCCGAAAATAGAGAGATACCATTATATGGGGGCTATACCAAAACGTAGACCAACATGGTCCATTTTCAACAACGAAAGTTCTGCAGACATAATATACATTTGAGTAAAATTTTATCAACCTTCTTCATTTCGTACGGAAACTAGAGTAATTTGCACAGACGGACATAGCTAAATCGTCATAGAATTTTATGCTGATTAATAATTTATGTACTTTATGGGGTCTTAAATGTATATTTAGAGGTATTACAAATGGAATGACAAACTTAATATACACTCCATACTATGGTGGAGGTTAAAAAAAACATGCATCTCCTAACGGAAGGCGCAAGTGCTAATGGAGTTATCTTTTACGAAGACCCCCAAGGAATGAATAGATACCTCGAAAAATCGCCAATGGATAGTACTCTCCATGAGCTTTCAATTGATATCCATATTGTCCGGAGAGAATATTTAGTTGGTGTGTGTAATGTTTATACCCTATATATCCTTTGAAACATGAATCATCGGAATAACGGGTCTAGACCATAGTCACTTTGGATCAAATTCCTTTTAGAATATTTGGAGTCGATCTAGGGGTGTCCATTCATGATTTCGTCTGTCTGACTGGACAATGCGAACAATAATTTTCGAAGGGATTATCGGATACTCACTTCGCTTATATAAGGTATATAATATTATACCCTCCAACATAGTATGGAGGATATATTAAGTTTGTCACTTCATCCACCCCACAAAGCGTATGATAAGCGTAAGATTCTATGTCGATTTAACGATGTCCGTCCGCCTGTCTGTTTTCGAACGAAATAAAATATGTTGATACCATTTTACTCACATGCATTTTATGTCTGCAGGACATTTGGTATTCAGAATGGGCGAAGTAGGTCCACGGTGCCTCTCAATATTCTGCATTTTTAGCACCATTCTTCAACAGAGTTATCTCAAATTTTGTGTCTAGAGTTCGTAATATGCGGTAACTTCTTTTTCAGATATCTCCCAATATATGTCCAAGTTTTCCTATAGACCCATATAGCTGTACTTCCCTATATTCGGTAATTTGATGATTTGTGTCACTCTTTTCAGCGAAAGAAAATTACCTGTAACAATTCACGTATTCATTAGGCCTCGGTACCTCCCCATATTCGATATTTTCATGTTATTAGCCACACGTTTCACCAGTCCAATATAGTCCAATATAACAGTAACATCCTATTTTCTGAATTATTAAAATTATATAAGAGTATTTTTGACGGTTTTTTAAATCTTGCAATTTTGTTCTAAACGGTGGAGAATATTAGCTTCTTTATACCCTACACCACAAGGTGGTCAGGGTATTATGTCTTTGTGCATTTGTTTGTAACAGGCAAAAGGAAACGAGATAGACCCATAGTTCCTTTTGATGATCTGCATAGAATCACATTCTGAGTCGATTTATGCATGTCCGTCCGTCCGTCTGTCCATGTATTTTTGTAAACAAAGTACAGGTCGCATTTATTGCCCGATCCAGATGAAATTTTGCACAGATCATTTGTTCGGCCCAAGGACGAACCCTATTGAAATTGGAGATAATCGGTCAAAATTTAGATATAGCTCCCATATATATCTTCGTCCTATTTGCCTTTTATTGTGCACCAAATGTGTAATATAAGTCCGAATAGTATGGAATATTGCACAAATCATTTGTTTGGCCCAAGGACGAAATCTATTAAATTGGAGATAATCGGTCAAAATTTAGATATAGCTCCCATATATATCTTCGTCCGATTTGCCTTTTATTGTGCACCAAACGTGTAATAACAGTCTGAAAAGTATGGAAATTCGCACGTACGATCAGATTGGACCTCAAAATAAGTATGCCAAATTTCATCGAAATCGGTTCAGATATAGCTATAGCTCCCATATATATTGTTCATCCGATTTGTTATTTTTGTCCTCCGCAACCGTAATATGCACTCTGTAACAACAATATTTGGTGAAATTTATCAAATACAGCTCAGAAATACATTTGCTAAATTTTATCGAAATCGGTTCAGATTTGGATATAGCTCCCACATATAACTTCGTCTAATATTTTCCCAAATTGGATGAAATTTAGCACTTACGACCGAATTGAGTCTAGAAGCTAGTATGTCAAATTTAGTAAAGATCGGTTCAGATATAGCTATAGCTCCCATATATGCTGTTCATCTGATTTGTCATATTTGTTACCCACAGCCGTAATATGCACTCTGTAACAACGATATTCAGGGAAATATATCAAATAGAGCTCAGAATTATCTTTGCCAAATTTTATCGAGATCGGTTCCGATTTGGATATAGCTCCCATATATATTTTTATCCGATTTCAGATTAATTGTGCACCAAATGGGCAATACAACTCCGAATTTAAAAGATACAAATGCTTCGGCATATTTAGTTCTTTGAACTTTAAATTATAATAATAATCATAGCGTATATGATTGAATTCTCCCATAAAAACTTTTAATTGTTATGCGCAGCTCAACTAAATTAGCAAAGTGGTGTAGGGTATCATAAAGTCGGCCCCGCCCGACTTTAAGACTTTCTTTACTGGTTTTTACTTGTTATACCCTCAGCCAAATAGCTACAGGAGCTATATATCATTTGCAGCCGATTCCCTTAAATGTCACCACATCCCAATATATATACCAGCACAAGGTTTGGTGTGTAGATGGAATATATCGGACCACTCTATCTTGTCAAAATGTTTATCATTCATAAAATGCCAAAAAGATCCATATTTCCTTTTGATGATCTTCATGGCATCACATTCTGAGTAGAATTATGCATGTCCATCCGTCCGTCCGTCCGTTTGTAAACAAAGTGCAAGTTGCAGTTATTATCCGATCGAGATGAAATTTTGTACAAATCAGTTATTTATCCCAAGTACGAATCCTATTGAAATTGGAGAAAATCTACCAAAATTTCGATATAGCTCCATATATCTTCGCCCGATTTGTCTCTTATTGTTAACAAAATGTGTAATATTAGTTCAAAAGAATGAAACTTGGCACATGCGACTAAATTGAGCCTAGTTCAGATATAGATGTAGATCCCATTCATATTGTTCATTCCGATTTGTTATTTTTGTCCTCCACAGCCATAATATGCACTACGTGGAAATGTTCTAAATACAGCTTAGAAATAACTTTGCCAAATTTTTTCGAGATCGGTTCAGATTTGGATATTGCTCCCTTATATCTCTTTACCCGATTTCAAGTTCATTGTGCATTAAATGGTTAATGTGGGCCCGAATAGAATGGATTTTGTACCAAAACAAACGCAAGAAAGTGTATCAGATTTGGTGAAAACCGACTAAGATATAGCTGTAGGTCCCATACATATGTTTAATCCGATTTTTGTTTAAGGCCCCAACCATATTTCATCCCAGCTATCAGATAGAGCGAAAACCCAGTAAGGAATGGTCAAAAGTCGGGCGGTGCCGACTATATGACACAACTACACAACTATTTAGCATAAAAGTCTCAACCGACCTCGAGATATTTTCGAGCTGTATATGATGTCCGGTATTGAATATCCTTGTTGTGGACTCTAACACTAAATCGAATGAAACATATTTATGGGAACTATAGCTATATCTTAACCGATTTTCAACAATATTTTGGGCGGAATTCCGTCGGAAGTGTCAAAATTCGCTGTATTTGGGCTGATTTTAGCAATTTGGTGCACAATAAACTCAATCCAAATTGTATCAAATTTAGTAGAATTATTATACTTAGTACATATTTCGAAAACTACCGCGCAGTGATATTTAAAAAAAAAACAAATATTCACATTTAACGACCTCTAGATTCATTACAGCTCACTTTATCGACAACAATAAAATTCCGCAGAACCTTACATTCTTTAATTAACTTTCCTGTCATGTTTATACCCTACACCATATAGTGGTTGGGGTATTATGTCTTTATGCATTTGTTTGTAACATGGAGAAGAAAGCGAGATAAACCGATTTCGGGTTAATTGTGCACCAAACGACCAATATCAGTCCAAATGGACTGAATTTTGGCAATGCTGACTGAATTCATCCCAGAAACAAGTACTTCCAGTTTTGGTGATAAGCGGCTCAGACATAGGTATAGCTCCTATATATATATATATATGATTTTTCCGATTTAGCTCTTTAAGTCGTTCGCATGCGTAATATGCACTCCACAAAAATACCTCCCTCAAATTTTATCGAGATCGGATCAGATTTGGATATAGCTCCCACATATTTATTTATCTGATATGAGGTTACTTGTGCATTAAAAACTTAATATCAGCCCAAATGAACTGAATTTTGACAATTCCAACGGAGTTTAGCCTAGAAACAAGTACTTCAAAATTGTTGAAAATCGAGTGTGGGATAAGTTTGATACTGATGGTATAATAGGAAACATAAGAAATGTAAGAGCTGCTTGAAATGACCACGTTATACATGTATGAAGTAGTCCGGAGACACGAGAAAATGATGTATGTCCAATTTTTCGTGGTGTAACAATCTCTAAGGCCACACAAAATTTACAAAACCTTTTCAAATTGTGATGTATTTAAAGTAAATAGCTTAGACCCAAACTATAACATACTGAGATTTAAGCGATTTTCTTTGCTAATCTTCTTAAAGTCATCATTAAATCAATAATCGACAGAAATAGGATTAAAAATCTGAAATTTCCAATACACAGATTAAATTGTCTCACTAACACATTTTTATACGCAATTCCGAACTTGAATTCGGAATGTATATTTTTATTTTTTTTTAATTAAACGGAAACGTCTAAACCATTCAGAATCCGTCAACATTTAGCCTGATAAGCTGTTGATTTGTGATGTGCTGAGTTATCATAACTGTTAACACCGCATCGCCGTCATTAGGCGTATTGTTAATCGTTGATCCAACTTTCAAACTAAATTCCCATGTGGATTTGGAAATTAATATTTCGTGAGTGTGTGTGTGTGTTTTTTTTTTTGTGAATATTGTAACATATGGCAAAATCTATACAGTGGAGCATAAATAAATAAATTGTTCAAAAGCGAAATGAGTTAATTTTTAATTTGGATAGGATTGTTAGTAAAAATTATCGGGTGTAGAGAAAGATTGATACTACTTCTTTAATGTTTATAGATAGACATCCTGTTGGCATTCAGCATTTAATTTTATTGAATGAAAAATCGGATATAGCATCAAATTTTAGTATAAGTTTAGATTTGTTCGATTTGGTCACTCTTGGCACGAATTATGGCCTTTAAACGGCCAATGAAACCGTCACAACCTGCACGAATGTTGCCCTGCGGTATTTTGGCCCATTCCCGGCGAAGCGCTTGCTTGAGGTTATCGACATTTTGGTATCTTTTTAGTGTCAATCTTGCTTTACAAAATACTCCAGACACAATAGTGCAGTAGAGATTTTGGTTGCCATTGAAGTGAGGAACCTCATTTTGTATCCATTCTTGGGTGGTGCGTGCTGAGTCCTGTTGGAATATCCAAGGTCTGCTGCCAAAATTTTTACCCAAGGCTTTAATACACCCTCCAGAATATTTTCGCGATAATATTCGGCATTTATACTAATGCCACGGTCGATTAACACAAGCGGACAGCGACCAACGGCTGTTATGACGGCTCACACCATCACCATGGCCGGCGCTTGAGTTCTGGTGGCCACCCGAAGGTGCACATTTCAGCTGACCTCTTTGGCAAGTAAACACGATAATTTTGTTTGCTTACAAAGTGCTGGACAGCGAATGTCGGAGAAAACCAAATTCGACAGTTCACCACTTTCGGCCAAGAGAAGCGGTGTAAGTTTTTGCACTTTTTAGAATTTCATTGGTTTTACCCGAACTCATTTTTCGATAATTGCCGAATAGAATTTTGTGATATGTTCAGATCACGAGACGTTTTTCGACCACTGCAACGCGGGTTTCGATCAAGTCGCTTCTTTACTTTTCGAACCATTTCTGCTGATGTTGCTGTTTTCTTTCGTCCACTCCCTTGAGGTCAGGCTACGCTACCAGTATCACGGTAACGAGCGATAGTCCGAGACAGATTTATTCATATTTAAGATTTATTCATATTTAAATGCTGGAATACTTTAACGATAGCCACTTGTGGTTTTCCAGCCAAATATAAAGAAATCACCCTTATCACCCTTAAATTCTATCATCAATAACTTTTTCTTTCTGGAAAATTCTCAACAAGTTTTTTAATTTCACCCTCTATTATTGGTTTCTTGCAAGCCACTTTAGAATATCTCCGTCACAATCATTTTTTTTTTACCCTTCGTAGTATCGACGCCCCACTGTACCTCACCTCATAATATTATTCATATTAGCAGCACCTCAATATCCGTCTTTAACAATTATGTTAGACAAAGGCATTGTAGTAGTGGCAAGGTGTGCCACATATGTCAGATCAAACAAAAGGCCTCTTCATCCATAGCGCAACTGAACAACACAGCTAAGCTCAGCTCTTTTATTGAAACCAAGAATAGGCTGAACATAAATTATCTCTAATAATATCAATTTTACATAATAATGACAATATTTGGGCTACCTCAAAACAAAAAAGGGAGGACTGATCGATATTTTCGTTATTTTTTGTTTTTTTTTTTAATTTTTTTGTTGGTGGCAAAAATGTTAAATGTCCGTTTTTTTTGATAAATGATTGTATTGAAAGATTTATTTGTTTATTAATTTGACTTTGTGAAATTAGACTGTGGTTGGAATGTGTCATAATGACAAATGATTGTTTGGTGGAATTTTCGTAAAAACAAAATAAAATATGCCGAAAAACACAAAATTTTTTGGGAGATATCAATTTCAGCTTGGACATTAAAGCGTTGACGGATACTGTATCTGCTTTACATAATTTAAAATATTTTAGCATTTTTGCAGACGCCTAATAATTTTAAAAATGAGACACAAGTCACAATTTCTTTGCCCAGATCACCCATAAAAAATAAATACTCTTTGTAATGTTATTTGTTATCTGTTTACGTTGGGTGCATATTATAACTTTGAGAAAATTAAAATATAAAACGAATGAAATATAAATGAAATCCACAGCTATATCTAAACCGATTTGCTCTGAACTTGAATTTATTCTGGTAGGAATATGATCGTTCGATTCCAATTCAAGTTTGTTGGTTGGTTTATAATTTAGTTAGAGAAAAATATATGTGGGATCCATATCAATGTCAGAATCGATTTCGACCAAAATTTGCCAAATATACCCTTCATACAATGTAGGGTGGAAGGTTTTGAATACGGAGAAGGTGGATACATTCAGAACACTAAGGTTATTTTGTGAAACATTAACAGAGATTCCTTGATTGATGAAACTCCAGAATAAAATAACAAGTAAAAAAACTGTAAGTTCGGCCGGACCGAACTTTGAATACCCTCCGCCATTTGGAACGAATTTGGCAATTCTCAAAAAACAATAAAATCCGTTAAATTTTTGTTAAAATCTTAAAAATACCGAATGTAGCCGTTATATTAGGCTCTATACGACGATATGGACTTGCATAGGTAACTTTTTTCATAAGCCATTATGATATTAAAACGCGGGACTAAAAAAAATTGGTCAATAATGTGGCTAAATCAATAATGGCTAAAATCATCAAAATACCGAATATCGCAGGCTATGCACGTACACGAAAACGTGGACCTGCACAGACAATTTTCTGTCATAGGCTGTAGTATTCATCACGAACTTCAAATACCATATTTGAAATAGTTCCGGTAAATAATGTCTCTAATATCATCAAAATACCCAATATCGGGAGGTACCGTTAAATGAGGGCTATACGAAGACGTGGACCTGCACTGACAATTTTCTCTCACAGGCTTTAGTAGCCGTTACGAACTTCAAACACCAAACTTGAAACAATTCAGGTAAATAATATCGCTAAAATCATCAAACTTCCGAATGTCGGGAGGTACCGTTATATGGGGGCTATACGAAGATGAGGACCTACATGGTCCATTACCAAATACCAAAAATCCTGCAGACATAATACACGTTTGAGTCAATTTTTATCAACCTAGTTCATTTCGTTCGTATGCTAGAGTGATTTCCACAGACGAATAAACGGACAGACGGAAGGGCATTTCTAGATCGACGTAGAGTTTTATGCTGATCAAGAATATATATGGCTCATGACAAAAGCAGGCTATGCATGTACACGTCATCCCATAGACCCTAATATAACGGCTAAATTCGGTATTTTTAAAAATTTAACAGAATTTTTAACGGATTTTTTTTTTTTTTTTTTTGAAAATTGCCAAATTCTTTCCGCATGGTGGAGGGTATTTGGCAGGGCCGAACTTTGAATTTCCTACTTGTTTTTCGGGAACATTGATGTGAATATTTTAATACCCTTCAACTTGAAAAGGAGGGTATACGAACTTTGTCATTCCGTTTGTAACATACCTAAATATTCGTCGTAGACCCCCTAAAGTATATATATTCATAATCAACATAAAAGTGTTAGCCGATTTAACGATGTCCGTCGTTGACATTAAGATACAGCCTACATGATTTGACGTAGAGCTTAAAAATTTGCCAGAACAATATTTTTGTGTCTAGGATGGTTGGTATTGGAAATGAAATACATCGGTTCACGTTTTGGAATAGGCGCCATATAGCGGTACCTCCTGATATTTGGTATTTTGATGATTTTTGTCAAATTTTTTTCACGGATTTATCTAAAACTTAGCATTTCTTGTTCACAAGGGGTTCTAACTCCACGTTTTTGTATAGCTCCCATATAGGGGTACTTTATGATTTTCGGCATTTTGATGATTTTTGCCCCATTTTTCCACGGATTTTGTCTAAAAATTCTTATTTGTAGTTCATAATAGGTTCTAGCTCCGGCGGCAGAACATTGAATATTTAGATCCACGTTTTCCTATAGCGCAAATACATAACGCTTCCCATTGATATTCGGTATTTTGGTAATTCTGGTCACATTAACCCACGAAATTGTTTCAAATATGGTATTTAAGAAGATTTGGTAGATGACAATCCTTGAAGTATAAGATTGTCTATGGAGGTTCCCGTTTTGGCATGGCCCCTATAAAACGGCCTCACCCACTTTATCAAAAGTTTAACAGCATTATCCAAACGGGCTTACTGGTGTTTGTTGTATAAAATGGAACACGTGTGAATTCAGATACTTTTATATACCATTTTTTGTTTTTTTTTTTTTTTTTTACCCCATGGTAGAGGGTATTAAAAGTTCGATCCGGTCGAACTTAATGTTTTTTTACTTGCTTTTAATTGGACCAATTAGGAATATTATATTAGATTCTTACAGCATAACCTGGTTTCCAAGGGTATCTACCCAATATGCAATATGTTGATAATGGTGGAAGCGGGTCATATTGAGAAAATTACAAAACTTTGGAACTCCTTACCTTCCATAACCTCTAGTTTGCAAATCCTTAATCTAGAGTTCACGGGAAAAGACAACATGTGGTATGGTATTTATAAAATTATAGTGAATTCATTCTATTAATTAAGAAATTTTATGAGGCGCAGAATTCCCATATTGAATGCATAATGAATCTATCTGTCTCTGTCTTCGAGAAACATATCAGTATAGAGTCCACCAGAGACATTATTCTTTCTTGACAAAATAGCAATTGTATGATGTTTAACAACAAATGTGTTATAGTTGTTAAATCTTCAGTATTTTATGACAATGAGTGTCCAAACCCAAATAAAATAATCTCGCAAGAATAAATCGAAAGATTTTAAACATTTCTTGTGAAAATAATTTAAAATACCAATTCATCGCTATTTTATCATTCATGTAATACCAAGTCGCTATTTTTGTTTTCAATTGAAATCGTTAGAGATGCACGCTTAATTTTGCGCAGGTGTTAGATAAATATCAAAATAGTGCAAAATCGTGCATACGAAATTTGTACGTGATTTAATGTTGTAGGAGTTACATTAAATAAGAACAACGACAATGGCAACAGCAACAATATTGGCATCATTGGCGATGAACATCCGCGACAGCAGACAACAACAGTTACCAGACGATGCCATCCAAACAACCAAACAACCAGCCAGTTAACAACGCCAGACATTGGTAACGACAGACAAACAGACAGACAACGGTAACATCAACAACATAGTATTCTGATTCTCAATGAGAGCCACAGATATAAAATCACAACAACTACAACAGGAAAGCTAGACGCCAAGGAAACTACAGCATTTATCATTCGAAATCTGCTGCTACGTCATATTAACCCCCTAATGGGACGAATGAATTTCTTCTCATGGCGACACAAATTTATTGCCCCACTCTTGCGATTCGACCATGAACATACAAACACACACACACACACCTGCACCTATGTGAATGAATGAATGCATGGATGCAACCTTTTAAATGGCAAATGCACTTGTTGCCGCGTTGATCGATAAATAATTTGTTGTTGTGGCAAAAATCTAGAACATATGTATACGAATGGTCGGTCGGTCGGTTAGGCGGTTGATTGGTCATGGGATTGGTGTTAGTCTGGGAAAAAAACTCTGGTAAACAATTGGTTTGATAAAAAGAAAATAGAATCTCGTCCTGTAGATTTATGGACACTTCTTAATATTTCCATCGAGTCAATATCGAATTATTATAATTTGATGCTGATTGTGAAAAGTTTAAGGTACAAGTGTTTTAGAATACTAAGATGATGAGACTATTTTGTCTTTTAAATACCAAAATATAAATATACAGGGTGAAATAAAAAAACAGCAACAAAGTCAAACGCCATAATTTTTACATTTTATTGAATCAAAGGAAAAGTTCAGTTCAAAAGTTCAGATTCGTTCGTTCGAATCTGCACGAATTATGGCCTTCAAACGGCCAATGAAAACGTCACACGCCGCCCGAATGTTGCTCTGTGGTATTTTGGCCCATTCCCGGCGAAGCTCTTACTTGAGGTGACGGAAACTTTGGTATTCTTTAGCGGCAACCTTGCTTTCTAAAATACTCCCGACCAGTTGTCCAACGTATTGGTATCCGGAGATTTTGATTTGTGCGCTGGAAATGAAGCGATGAACCTCATTTTGTAACCATTCTTGGGTGGCGCGTGCTGAGTGCGATGGTGCTGAATCCTGTTGGCCAAGGTCTACGGCCAAAATGTTTGCGTGCCCAAGGCATTAATACACCCTCCAGAATATTTTCGCGATAGTATTCGTCATTTATTCGGATGCCGCGGTCGATTAATACGAGCGGATACCATGACACCGCTTGAGTTCTGGTGGCCAACAGAAGGTGCACATTTTCAGCTGACCTCTCTGGCAAGTAAACACGATAATTTTGTTTGTTTACAAACTGCTGGACAAAGAATGTTCTCTCATCTGAGAAAACCAAATTCGGCAGTTCACCACTTTCGGCCAAGCGAAACAACTCTTTAGGTCTTTTGAGTCTATTTTCTTTCTGTTGCGGTGTAAGTTCTTGCACTTTTTGGAATTTCAGTGGCTTTACCCCGAGCTCATTTTTTAATATTTGCTGAATGAATATTCCATTCGGCGAAATGTTCAGCTCTCCAGCGATTTTTCGGCCATTGCGACGCGGGTTTCGATCAAGTGGCATCTTTACTTTTCGAACCACTTCTGCTGATGTTGCTGTTTTCTTCCGTCCAATTCCTGGAGTCGGGCTACGCTACCAGTACCACGGTAATGAGCGATGGTACGAGACACAAAAGACTTACTCACATTTAAATGCTGGAGTGCTTTAACGATAGCCACTTGTGGTTTTCCAGCAAAATATAAAGAATTCACACTATCACGCTTGAATTCCGTCATGAATAACTATTTTTCTAGAAAATTCTCTTTTGCACGCTTGTAAGCAATATAATGAAGTTGGTTACATTTTTTTCATCTCACCCTGTATATAGAACAGTTTTGACATTTATATGAAATACCGTAGTTATTTTGTCGGTCAAACTAGTCAGGCTCCATATTGGAAAGGAGGGTATATTAAATTTGTTATTTCGTTTGTGAAACTTCTAAATATCAGTCGCAGATCCCATAAATTAAATATATTCATGATCGGCATAAAATTCTAATACGTTTTAACGATATCCGTCTGCCTGTCTGTTGAAATCACATTATTTGACGTAGACCTTCAACATTTAGCAGAACAATTTGTATTGTGCCTAGGATGGTTTGTACTAAAAATGAGATATATCGGTCCACGTTTTGATATAGCCGCCATATAACGGTACCTCCCGATATTCGGTATTTTGATGATTTTTACCAGATTTTTCCACGAACTTGTCTAAAAATTGGTATTTATGGGTCAAAATGGGTTCTAGCTCATATGGCAAACAATTGTATGTATAGGTCCATGTTTTAGTGTAGCCCCCATATAACAGTATCTGCCGGTATTCCATATTTTGATAAAAATTGATATTTGTAGTTCGTAATGGATTCTGGCCTGGTGGCAGAACATTGAATATTTAGTTTCACGTTTTCCTAAAGCGCACATATAACTATACCCACGTTTTACAACCCCCATGTTACCTCCCTACATTCGGTATTTTGATAATCCAAGTCACATTTACCCACATAATTGTTTCAAATTTGGTATTTTAGGTCTTACTGGTCTTACTGTATGAAGTTCAAAGTGAACAATTAAAAAAGGTGTAAGTTCGGCCGGCCCGAACTTTGAATACCTTTCCCATTTGGTACAAATTTAACAATTTTCAAAAAAATAAAATTCTGTTAAAATCTTAAAAATACCGAATGTAGGGTCTATACGACGACGTGGACCTGCATAGGCAACTTTTGTCACAAGCTATTACAATATTCAAATGCGAAACTTGAAAAAAATACCGTTATGTGAGGGCTATACGAAGGCGTAGACCTAAATGGCTCATTCTCTTTCATAGGATGTAGTACCCATTACGAACTTCAAATACCAAAATTAAAACAATTCCGGTAAATAATGTCGCTAAAATCATCAAAATACCGAATATCGGGGGCTATATGAAAACGAGGACCTACATGGCCCATTTACAAACTTAACCTGCCTACTGGAAAAATTAACATGTGTGCTAAATTTTAGCCGTCTATCTCAATTCTTTCGAAATATTACAACAGACAGACGGACAGACAGATAGACATAGAGACGGACATAGCTAAATCGACCTAGAATTTTACGCTGATCAAGAGTATATATATTTTGTTGGGTCTGACATGAGTATTTCGAGGAGTTACAAACGGAATGACAAAGTTAATATACCCTCCATAGTATGGTGGAGGGTATAAAAATTATATTACATAGACGCTCAAAAGTACCTTTGCCAAATTTTATCGAGATCGGCTCTGATTTTTATGTAGCTTCGATCTGTCTATCGTTCCGTCTGCCGTCTCTCAGTCTGTTGAAATCACGATACAGCCCACATTATTTGACGTAGACCTTCAAAATTTGGCAGAACAATTTTTATTGTATATAGGATGGTTGGTACTGAAAATGAGATACATCGACGTTTTGGTATATCCGCCATTTAACGGTACCTCCCGATATACGGTATTTTGATGACTCTCGCCACTTTTTTCCACGGATTTGTCTAAAAATTGGTACATGTAGGTCATAATGGGTTATAGTTTCACAGGCGGAACATTGCCTATATAGGACCACGTTTTCGTATAGCTCACATTTAACAGTACCTCCCGATATTCAGAATTTTGATGATTTTTTTAAACATTTTTCCGCGGATTTGTCTAAAAATGGATATTTGTAGGTCATAATGGGATCTAGCTCGTGTAGCGAAAAAGTGTATGTATAGGTCCACGTTTTGGTATAGCCCCCATACAACGGTACCTCTCGATTTTCGGTATTTTGATGATTTCTGCCACATATTTTCGAGGATTTGTCGAAAAATTGGATTTCTTGGTTATGATGGGTTCTTGCTGCAGTACATTGTGACAGTATATTAAATATTTAGCTTTTCGTTTTCCTATAGCGCACATATAACTATATCCACCGATATTCAGTATTTTGATAATCCTAGTCACATGTACACACATAGTTGTTTCAAATGTGGTATTTTAGTAGATTTGACAGATGACAATCTTTGAAGTATAAATTTGCCTATATAGGTTCCCGTTTTGGTACGGCCCCATATATCGACCTCACTCACTTATGGGTTTTTTTTTTTTTTTTTTTTGAAAAATTTAACTACTTTTTGCAAAAGGTATTACTGGTAAATGAAGTTTAAAATTAAACACGCTTGAATTGAGATACCTTAAGATGAAGGGTATTGGAAGTTCGGCCCGGCCGAATTTAACGTTTTTTACTTGCTTTAATAGCTACTGGTGCAAAAAGATTCTCTACGCTAAGCCTTGTAATAATATATTACATAAAGCACTGTGGGTGATTCCTAAGTGTTGCCGCATAGGAGAAGGACTTCCAAAATCCTTTCTGAAAAGTAGAGTAGTTATGCTTTTAACGAAATGCGTTTATATATATCTAAGGTCGAAAAAAAGTCTTAATATATTACAAAAATGAAACAGAAAGTACTTGAATACCCCTAACAAAAATTCCAAATTTTGGATAGTTTGTGTCGTTTTTAATGCTTTTTTGTTATGTTCTTTTTTTCGATGCGACTGTTAAAATCATCATAACAATCAGTATTTCCGTTTTAATTTACCACCCGCCGTAAAAAGCCATATTTTGTCTTTGAACAATGGTGCTAACAATTGAACGGGCCGACAGACGGATGAGTGGACAGACAGACAGACAAACCGTAGAAAAAAAAACAACGCAAACAAACAAATCAAAGAATCAAGATCAAATGAATGAATCGACAACGCTGACTTTAATAACTTCATTCAATGGAAGATGGATGTTGAGAAACTCATCAAAAGCATCGACAGCTTTAGCACCGTCTTTTGTTGGCTTTATGATTACTTCATCAACATAATTCACGATTAGAGCAGCGAGCATTCAATGTTCTGTAGATTGAGTTGTTTTTGCGAAATTGTCTAAAATTAAAATCATGAAACATAGCCATTTTTGCAAAGGTTTTATGAATGGCACGGCATAAGTGTTGAACAAATCCGGTTGTTTGATCCAATTTTTAAGGCTGAGATTTTATTTTATTTCAAATTAATGTTGCGCTTTAAACTAGGCTTATCTGTAGCTGCAACAACAACACATATAACAGATATGCTAGCAATATATCTTAATGAATGAAAATGTGTTAAATAACAACCGGCTGGCACAACACTAAACAACATCATTATTAGACACATGTAAACAACATATTTTACTCCCCGTCTTGAATTCGATGGAAATACCTCCCCTCCCTCTTTTCGATACATCTTCCTTCTTTAGAGTACATTTTCCCCCTTTAGAGTACATCTTCTATTTCTTATGTCTGGAAAATGTGAAATATTTTATGATGACTTAACTTTAAATGTAATGGGCCCGATCGTACATAGATGGCGTCCGTCGCCAGTCGTAGCCATAACACATGAATGACAATGATGATAATGTTTCCCAGCCCATTTCAAATGAAAAGAAAACTTGCATCGACAAATTAATATGAAGAAGATGATAATGATGATGGCGGGAATTCTGTTCATAATGAACAGCATCATCAATGACATCGTTGGGGCAATCAACAACAGCGCCACAATTTCCATCATTGACACCACAAAACTTTGTTGGATGCCGATAGGGGTGTCGGAATAAATTTTGAATATGGGAATTCATGGCATAGCCCCCGTATGACGATTCCTGGCGATATTTGAAAGCTTTTGGCAGAGGAATGGGTCATAGTTTTGCAACCAGGCCCCTAATTGTGTGCTTTAACTCACAAAACTTATTTTCAGGATTTCAGGATTCTAGCTTCAGCAGTTTTGTCTGACGGTTCCGGGCGATATTTGAAAGGTTTTGGCAAGGGAATGAGTTATACTTTGGTATTCAGGGCCCTAATTGTGTACTTTGACTCAGAAAACTTAAAAACCAAAAAAAAAAAAAAAACTGACCTTCGAGACTCTAGCTTCAGCTATTTTTTTCTGGGCGTAGTAAAGTGATTGACTGACTCACTGAATTAAAGATTAATCAACACCCAGACGAAACGAATGGAAATTTTGGATGAGGGTCACTCTTGGTCCCAAGATTTCAGAAAAGGCTTGGTGTTTGGAAATACCTTCTAAAACGGTACGATAAGTACTAAAAGGCGCTAAACATCGTACCATTTATGTTTGACGAACAAGTAGAGCTAGAGTTAGGGTCAAATGGAGTCTATGATAGATGTACTAAAGGGTTTATGGAAAGTCGCACTATAAGTGTACGAAAAGTACAAAATGTACTACATTGGTGACATTTCGTATCATTTGAACGGTTAGGGCTACAAACTTGAAGTTTGGAATGAGAATCAAAGTTGAGGAGTAGAGTCGATTTAAGGACGTAGTTTTGAAAGTGTGTACTCATGCATACGAAAAGTACTAAACGATACTAAATTTTCTACAATTTAAATTTGGTAGGACGTATAGAGATGGAATCCTGAAATTTTGAAATTAACATTACGTTTCGAAATTCTGTATTTATGTGTACTAAATTGTAGTCAATTTGGTACAATTTAAATTTGGGAGAACAGGTATAGTTGGAATCCTGAAAATTGGAAATAAAATTACTGTCGGAGTCTATGATTGGGATATGTAGGTAGTCTTAGAAATTTGTACTTATATGTACTAAAAATACTAAATTTGGTGCACTTTGGATTTAGGTGAAGTTTCGGAAATTCGTACTTATCTGTACTATATGTGTACTTTTATGTACTGAAAAATACTAAATTTGTACAATTTGTGTTTAGCGAACCGATAAGAATGGAATGCTGAACTTTGGGATTAAAATTACTGTGGGAGTGTAGGATTGGGGCATGTAGGAAGCTTCGGAAATTCGTACTTATCTGAACTATATGGCATTAAATTGAGTACAATTTGGGTTTAGGTTAACCAATAGAGCTGGTATCCTAAAAATTGGAAAAAAGATTACTGGCGGAGTGTAGGATTGTGGTATGTAGGTAGCTTTGAAAATTCGTATTTTTTCTGTACTATATGGTACTTAATTTGGTACAATTTGTATTTAGGTGAGCCAATAGGGATGGAATGCTGAACTTTGGATTTAGATTACTGTGGGATTGTAGGGTTGGTATATTTAGGAAGCTTGAGAAATTCGTACTTGTAAGTGCTATTTGGTACTAAATTTGGTTTAATTTGGATTGAATGAAGCAATAGAGTAGGTATCCTGTAATTTGGAAGTAAAAATACAGTCGGATTGTGGTATTTGGATATGAGGTATTATTTGGAAATTTGTACCTATATCTACTATAATTTACCAAATGTGGTACAATTGGGACTTGAGTGAGCTGATAGAACTGGAATTCTGAAATTTGGAATTGGGATTGCTATGGAAATGTAGTATTGTGGTATCTACGAATCTCTGGAAAGTCGTACTTATGTATACTAAATTGTATTAAATTTGGCGCAACTTGGATTTGGGTGAACCGATAGGGCTGGAATCCTGAAATTGGGAAATTGGATTTCTTTTGGATTGTGTGATGCAGGTTGTTGTGGATATTTGTTCTTATGTTTACTAAAATTTTAAAATTTAATTTCAAAATGAGGTACAATTGGGATTTGGGTGAACTGATAGAACTGGAATTCTGAAATTCAGAATTGGGACTACTGTGGGAGTGTAGTATTAAGGTATGTACGAATCTCTGGAAAGTCGTAGTGATGTATAGTAAATGGTACTAAATTTGTTTCCATTTGGATTTAGGTGAACCGATAGAGCTGGAATTCTGAAATTAAGAAAGAAGGTTTCTATTGGATTGTGTGATGCAGATTGTTATGGATATGTGTACTTATGCGTTCTGAATGGTACCAAAATTGGTACAAATTAGAATTGTGGTGGACCGATGGAACTGGAAAACTGTTAATTTGAAGTGAGTGTCACTGATGAAGTGGATTTGGGTGAACCAATAGAGTAGGCATCCTAAAAATTGGAAACAAGATTACCGTCGGATTGTGGGATTGAGATATGGAGTTATTATTGGGAATTTGTACCTATATGTACTTAAATCTACTAAATTGGTTACAATTTGTGTTTGGGTGATCCGATGGAACTAGAATTTTGAATTTTGGAATTGGGATTACTGTGGGAGTGTAGGATATGGGTATATACGAAACTCCGGAAAGTCGTACTTATGTATAATAAATGGTCCAAATTTGGCACAATTTGGATATGGGTGAACTTATTGGTCTGGAATCCTGAAATTGAAAAATTAGATTTCTATTGGATTATGTGATGCAGGCTGTTATGGATATTTGTACTTATGTGAACTAAACGGTACCAAATTTGTGGTAAACCGATAGAAATGGAATTTTAAAATTTAGAATAAGAGTCACTGATGAAGTGCAGGATAGATGATTCGATGGGTTTTTGGAAATTAAAACTTTAAGGTTATGAAAAGTTCTAAAATGGTACTAAACTTTTAAAATTGTACCATTTGGTATTACGTGAACGGATACATCTAAAAACTAAAAATTCGATCTGAAAATCAAGGTTGGAAAGTATATTTGATATATGAAGGTGGCTTTGGAAATGTGTGCTAAATGTATGAACTGTACTAAATGGTACTGAATTTATAACAGTTTTGTTTAGGGTCAATGGATGAAGCTGGATTTTTGAAATTTTGTCTTGAGATCGCTGTTGGAGGTAGGTTTGTTTTAAATAGGTGGTTTTGAAAATGTGTCCTACAAGTGCACGAGAAGTACGAAATAGTGCTATATTTGTTACAGTTTGGTATTGGGCGAACAGATAGTGCCTGACATCTGAAATTCTGTAATATGGTCGCTGGTAATGTGTAGCATGGACATGTGTAGGTGGTTTCGAAAATGTGTACTGTGTTTGTAGGAGAAGTACTGAATTGTACTATATTTAATATGGGATGAAAGGATAGGGCTGGAATCCTCAAATTTAATGCTGAAGTCTTTGTTGGTATCTGGAATTGAGATTTGGAGACGGTTTGGAAATACGTCCTACAAGTGTACATAAAGTATTAAATAGTACCAAATTGGGTAATGGGGGAAGGAATATATCTGTGTGTGCGATTTGAAGAAGGTTTTGGAAATGTGTCTTACAAGAGCATATTTGTATAATTTGGTATTGAGCGAACAGATAGTGCTTGAAAGGTAAAGTTTGGTGTTATGGTTGCTGTTCACGTGTAGCCTGAAAATGTGGAGGTGGTTTTTGGAATACGTACTACAGTTGTATGTAGTGATAATTGTTACTAAATTGGTAAAGGGTGTTTTTTTAAGAACTTTAAATTGTAATTATCCAAATTTACTTTGAAAATCAGGCTCTAGAGCAGTTGGCAAATGACCCGTTGTTTTATCGCAAAATTGTGTTCAGCGATGAGGCACATTTTTGGCTTAACGGGTTTGTTAATAAACAAAATTGCCGCATATGGAGTGAGACCAATTCACAAGAGACCCTACAGACTCCATTACATCCTGAAAAATGCACCGTATGGTGCGGTTTTCACGCTGGTGGCATCATCGGACCTTATTTCTTCAAAAATAAGGCCGGTGCTCGCGTTACGGTCAATGGAAATCGTTACCGCACCATGATCAATAATTTTTTGTTTAAAAATATGGATGACATTGATCCGGAGGAGATGTGGTTTCAACAATACGGCGAACGCAACCATCGACTTATTGAAATCAAAATTTGGGGATAAGTTGATTTCGAGAAGTGGACATGTCAATTGGCCTCCAAGGTCGTCCAATTTGACACCTCTCGATTTTTTCCAGTGGGGCTACGTGAAGTCACTGGTTTATGCTGATAAACCAGCAACTCGAAAAAGTGGCCAAAAATTGGACGTCCAGAATGCACTTCGTCAAGAACAGCCGCGGTGCCCATATGCCCGAAATCATTTTCAAATGTTAATGTCACGTATTGATCTTTCGAATAAAAAAAATTGATTAAATTTAATCTTTTGTGTTATTTTTTACAATTTTAAGTTCTATCGTGCTTAAAAAAACACCCTTTATTTGGTGAGGGAATATAAATACAATTTTGAAACTTGATATTTAGAATACTGATGGTATCTGTGTTTGAGACTTAGCGGTGGTTTGAAAATACGTCCTATATATTTTTTGAAAGACAAAAAATGTCGAAAACAATGCACGAATTATGACCGTCAAACGGCCAATGAAACCGTTACACGCTGCCCAAATTTTGCTCGGCGGTATTTGGCCCATTTCAGGCGAAGCGCTTGCTTAAGGTGATCGACACTTTGGTATTTTTTAGTGACAACCTTGCTTTCCAAAAGACTCCACACACAAAAGTCCAACGGATTGGTATCTGGAGATTTTGGTGGCCATTGCTGCCATTGCCGGAGATTTGCGATGGTGCTGAGTCCTGTTGGAAAGTCCAAGGTCTGCGGCCAAAATGTTTGCCTGCCCAAGGCTTTATTACACCCGCCAGAATATTTTCGCGATAATATTCGGCACTGCTGGACAACGAATGTTTTCTCATCGGAGAAAACCATATTCGGCAGTTCACCACTTTCGGTCAGGCAGCTCTTTAGCTCTTTTGAGTCTATTTTCTTTCTGTTGCGGCTTTACCCCGAGCTAATTTTTCAATATTAGCCGAATGGATCAAGTCCCTTCTTTACTTTTCGAACCATTTCTGGTGTTTTCTTCCGTCCACTTCCTTGACACCGGGTTACGCTATGGTAACGGTAACGAGCGATGGTACGAGATACATAAGATTTATTCACATTTAAATGCTGGAGTGCTCTAACGATAGCCACTTGTGGTTCTCCAGCCAAATATAAAGAAATCACACTATCATGCTTGAATTTCATCACGAATAACTTTTTTTTCGGAAAATTCTCACCAAAATGCTTTGGTATGCTTGTAATCAATATAATGAGCTGGAATAATTTTAACAGCTATCGGACGAGTGGCTTAGAAATGACAGCAGTTGGTTGGTTGGTCTGATGTTGGTTGCAGTTTTTTCATCTCACCCTTTATATAAACCCCTTATTATCATATATGACATGTAAACCCTCTGTAGTCATAAGGCTGAGGTACTGAATTTTACCATGACTTGCCTGGATTTTATCTCCTGGGGAATCGTCATCCCTATCACTCAGCCAATAAACATCAGCCATCACCGGTTGGTTGTCGCACATTAACCAAACAGTAGTCCACAATAGTCGCTGCACTAACGACTGCAATATCACTGACGATCCAATGCAACAGCCGTGGCCGGTACAGCAGCAGCAGAACAGTAGTAAATAACAGCAGCAGCAACAACAGCAACTAGACAACAAACACCAGCAATTAGATGAAACAAACACACCAAAATTCGCAGAAATCCATTATTTGTAATGGATACTAAAAATTAACAATTTTCATTATAAAATCTCCGCTCAACAAAAACGCCATGGTGTACTTCTTGGCGGCAGGCACCCCTCCCCAATTGGGGGGCTATTAGCGAAGCGGCATTTGAGCAGCATCCCGGCAGCCGCAATACCTGTGACGGTTTTGTTTTTTTTTTCTCTTCTTCTTTTCAATGAACCACTAATATAGACGAATACAGTCGACGACCATTAGTCGGTCACAAAACAAAAAGGAAAAAGATAAGGAAATTGTAAAAGAAATATTTAGTATTTCCCCTCCCGTCTTCATCTTCTGGCTCTAATAAATATGATGGTGGCTTCTTAATGGTCACATGGTTGCAACATGATGCTGCAAGAGAGTCAGAGTCAATGAAACACGGCACACATGAAAAAAAGGAGATCGCTGCTTATGTTTGGCTTTTTTTGTCAGATATTTGTGCGCAATTGAGCTTTGTTGTTTAGAAGCGGTAGCCAGTTAGTTATACGCGTGTTTGTCTCCAAGGCGAAAAACAATTAAATGCAATCAATACTCACTCGACTGCGTAGCCAAATATAAAAGCCATATGAATTAATTGTTTAACTGGCGTAACTGTAACTGATATCGTTTCGTAGAGAACAAATTCGAAAATTGTCACACAACTGAGAGAAGAACAAGCGAAGATCAATTAGTTCACAATGGGTCGGTCTTAAGTTTCCATTAACAGCAGGCCACCATAATTCTATACGAGATGAAAAGACTCAATTACTTTTAATTGCCAGAGTAATTGTATGAAATTGCAAAATATAGAATTTCTTGTATTTAAGAATTATTGACATGAAGATGCTGTTGATACGGTGCACATGAAACGGTTCATGTTATTTATATGGGAACATAATTGAGGTTTTTATAATTTAGAAGAAAAAAGGCAATTTTGTTTGGGTAACTTAATGCAAATAATAATTGGATTAGAAATAAGTAAGCAAATGCTATAGTCGTGAAAAAACTCCTTAGGTTCAAAACCATTTTAATCATTTTTTTAAATAATGCTATACAGTCCTGCACAAATGTTACCTCTGGTTTTTGACCGGGAAATTTACCCTATATTTACCCCTCTCTGTCATACTGATTGGTATTCAAAACCATCAATTTCAAAAAATTAATTTCCAAAATGGTAGACTTCTGTCCTGTTCTTAATTCTCTCCTCATGCTAAATTCCATGGCGATTCTGTACCCTCAACACATAGTGTTATGGGGTGTAGAAAAACTTTTGACAATAAAATATTCACTTTTTTATTGGCATATTTTTGTGCGACTTTCTTATATTTTCTATTTTTCTGCTAAGAAGCCATTCCGAATTGGTGGAAATTGTTAAAATCAGTCCAGCGGTTCTTGTACATATAGATTGTATCTATTTGGATATGTGCCCAATATATTGGCCATAAGAACCACTGTAACGGTCAGAAGTGACATTACAATGTACTTGTGATTTCACCGGGATAAAAAATATTCGCGGTTTAGTGGAAACTTTCGTATTTTTAACAAAAAAGTTATGGGCTATACCCGCTAAACGTTGTCCGTTGTCCATGTTAAATATCGCGTCGATTGGTCGCGGAGGTGCGACCTGTTGAGCAGCTACAAAATTAGCATTTGTTTTGGTCCAATATAACGCCTTAAATATTTCCCGATCATCTCCGAAAACAACATGGAGTCGTAGGGTAGGAAAATTATATGTTCTATAAAACTATGCAGTAGTACAGTATAATAGGAAGAAAACCTCCGATAATGACAAGCAAGAAAGGTCTAGAGTTGAACATTGTCACCATTAGGTGTAGGAACTCATTTTCAGATGTCTATCTATATTAACAAAAGAGTTGAGTGATTGATTGTATGATTTATCAAAATACAGACGAAAGGGCTGAAGCAAGAATCTTGAAATTTTGGTTAAAGTCGACATTGAGGCAGAATGTCAGGAGATAGCATTAAATGAAAGCTACACCAAATTAGGATCAATATATACCAGTTTTTAATACCAACAATCCTAGGATCAATATGAAAAGCTTCGCAAAGTTTCACTAGCAAGTGGCCGCTACTTCGTAAGCAAAAAGCCAACTTTAATACAGGGTTGCCCATATTCGACGGACCCATCTGGCAACGCCATAACTTTTGACAGAGATGTCACATCGCTTAATGACATACCGCGTTTGAAGCGTCAGTCCAAGCAGATTTTTACCATGAACCAACACACGCCACGCGAGCGCTCTAAAATTTACATTCAACAGAAGAAGTCAATTGTGAAAACTCAACGTGCTTTTAAAACATTAAAAAATGTGAGAAGTGCGCCTTCGAAGAACACCATTAAGCGTTTATACGAACAATTTTCGACTGGTAAGGCTCTTTCTAATCCGAAGAGGCCATATAAAAGTTGACCAAGGCGATCGGGCGAGAATATCGCTGCCATACGAGCCACTGTTGAGAGGTCCCCAAGAACATCCCAAAAACGCCGTTCTCAGCAGTTGGGCATGGCTCGGTCCACTTAACAACGGATTATTCGCATTGATTTGAATTTGTTCCCGTACAAAATTCAATTGACGCAAAGAATGTTGCCTGCGGACAAGCCTCGTCGATTGGAATGAGCCCAAAGGGCCCAAAGGTCCGTCGAATATGGGCAACACTGTATTTTAGATTGGTTCCAACACTTCATGTTAGGCCCTTTGTTTTTTTTTTTTTTTTTTTGTTTGACAAAAGCTTTTAATCAAAACTTCATATATCGTACGAAATTTTAGACTTCTAAGGATTTATGTACTATTCTTTATACCCTCTGTCATATGGGTACAGAGGGTATATACAATTTGATACGGTCAAAACATGCCTAGTCGAAATAACGGTTTTAGACCTTAGGTCTCTTTGGACCAAATCCGTTTCAGAACATTTGGAGTCGATCTAGCGATGTCCGTCCATCCGTCCGTCTGTCTGTCTGGCTGGTGCTCACGATAACTCTCGAAGGAAGTAAGTGATTTGGTCCAAACTGGGTACATCGTAATATTTTTGTCAAACTTAAATAGAGCTCGGAGAAGGGCAATATCGTTCCACTCCTTCTGGTACCTCCCCCACAAAAGGTCGAAATTTTCAAAAAATATATTTTTTGCACAAAAATTGAGAGGATAATCCGATTTTTCCAGGTGTGAAAATGGACAATATCGGTCCACTCCATCAAGTAACTCCCCCACAGATGGTCAAAATTTTGAATAATTACAACTCTCATAAAATGTGATGTAAGAGTCCGTTTGACTTCAAGTTTCATATATCTAAATATTTATATGAAATATTTATATTATTATTATATTTATATTATTAATATTTATATTATTATTAAAATTTTGAAAAACATAACGCTCAAAGAAAGCGGTATAATCATCCAACTCTCTTAAAATTTCACACATACAAACATTTTGCTAACACAAGATCTGTTGTGAAGATGCTATATATCTGCGAATCCCTTGTGGTACCTCAACCACAAAGGGACAAAATTGTCAATATTTTATCTGTCATAAATTGCGAAACAACTCAGCGATTCTTTACAACTTCATATATCTAAATATATGTATCTCATCCAGAATCCTGAGATGAATATGGAGTTTATGATTTCCCATAAATTGGGCATAGCATATATTGGGTATCGATTTTCATTTATATTTAAATATTTATTTAGGTCAAATACGAAATGGACAATATTGACCCATTCTTCCCAAACCCACCCAGGGGGTCAAGAGTTTGAAAATTCTTAACAAAATTCAAAATATTTTATATACTTTTTTACTTGTTTTTTTATAATAAGAAAATAATAAGAAAATTTTCCACTTTTAGGCCAAAAAGTCTTCAGGATCTCTCCTTTTGAAATTTACGGTGCAGGATTAATTACACAAATCTATATTTATCCATCCTGAAAACCAAAAGCGGTTTAAATATATTACCATTCAGTACTTTTCGTACAATAATAGTACATATTTCCAAAACGACTTCCATATCTTAATTCAAGATACCAACTAGACCTCAACATCAAGTTTAAGGATTTTAGCTCTATACCTTCACCCAATACCAAATGTAATACCAATTAGTACTTTTCGTATATCAGTGATCTAATTTTCAAATTTCAGAATTTTGGTCTTAATTCCTTCACCCTATACCAAATAGAGCACCATTAAGTAATGTTCGTAAAATTGTAGTACACATTTCCGAAACCACCACCATATGTCCAGGCTAAACATAAACAGCAACCCAAACACTATCTGTTCACCCTATACCAAATTGTACCAAATATGATACAATTTAGTTACTGCAACCCATTACCAAAAACCACCCCTTTATCACAACCTACCAACTTAAGAGACCCTAACATAAAGTTTCAAAATTCCAGCTTCATCCGTTCACCCTCAATCAAGCTGTTCAAAATTTAGTACTCCCCAGTACAGTTCACACACTTAGTACACATTTGCAAAACCACCTTCATATATCAAACTAACTATCCAACTTTGTGTCTTATACCGAATGTCAGGTTTTTAGGTCTATCCATGGTACAATAAAAGAGAGAAAATCCTGGCATTTCATTCATTTCTCGCGCTATTTAACTCATTTAAAAAATGAAGGAAAATATGAAAAAATAAACAACTTGTTGTTTATAATTTTGAATGAGTCTGACAGTAAGCGGGCATAGCCTCAGGGGTGCATTTCTGTAGTTCTATGAAGCTGTTCTACCTCCTTTTTGTACCATGGGTCTATCCATTTAAGAAGTTTAGTAACATTTCAGATCTTTTCGTTAACTAAGGTTCGAATTTCCAAAAACCCTTTGGTACATCTATTCTGCGCTACATCAGTTCAAATTCTAGCTAATTCCATTATAGTATATGTTTAGAACAGTTTGGTAATTTTCATATCCTTCTAGTACGAATTCTCAAAAACCATGCCTCATCACACGCACGCACCAATATTGGGTCTCGCACAAAACAACAAGATACTAGCTTCTGTCGTTTCGCGCATGCTTTGATTCTCGACAAGTTAGTCAGTCAGTTATTTCATTACTCTGTTATATATATAAAGGTATGTAGATATATTAATTGTGTGAAAATTTAGGAGAATCGGATGCTTATTTCGCTTTTTATAAGAGATATAATTATTCAAATTTTTGACCCGTTGTGGGGGAGGTACAAAGAGCAGTAGTCCGATATATTCCATTTTCTTTTGTTGATAAAAATATTGAAATGTGGCGAGTTTGAAGGAATTCGGATGCTCATTTCCCGTTGCATGAGATTCATGATTGCTCAAAATGTTGACCCTTTGTTGGGGAGGAACTTCAAGAAGTGGACCGATATATCCCATCTTCACAAATATCTTGTGTAAGTAAAAATATTAGGACATGTGAAATTTAAAGAGAATGTAATGCTTATTTCGCATTTTATGAGAGTTATGATTTTTCCAAATTTTAACCCTTTGTGGCGGAGTTACATGATTAAGTTATGCGAAATTTTCCATTTTCGCACCGGACATAATGTTGATAGAAATATTGGGATTCGCAAAGTTTCCACAAAGACTCTTTCTTGTTCCATACGGGAGAGGTGCCAGAAGGCGTGGACCTATATTTTCCATCTCCGAACTCGATGTAAGATTAACAATAATATTGCAAAGAACGTTATTTCAATGAGGTACCTTTTGGCTGTATCAAATGTTATATATCCTCTGTAGCCGTATGGCTAAGGGTATAAAAATAGTTGTTTGAGGTCATTACATACAAAAACAGTCTCTATCAAAAATTTCACTTCCATTAAAAAGGTGAATGCATACTTTTGTCCTCCACTGTACGTGTATGCTATTCGCCTCAAACGAAATCACAAACTTATCACTCCTTCCAAAACTCATCGCTGAGAAAAAAAAAACATAACATCTCCAAAACAAATTGACGTGTCTATATCAGCAGCACCTTAATACCACAATACTTGGATTTACCTTAAAGACGCAGTCCAGCCAAAGCCTGAGAAAATATCTATAGTCAAATGGATCGAGAAAAAAATTGAGCAGAAATCCAAAGAATTATGGTAAATAAAAAAGCGAATCTCAACAAAAGGAAATTCTCATTGGTTATGTTAACAATTTCAAAAATTAAATAAAATACCAATTTAAGATTGTTAATCACTTCATTTCTTAAAGTCTTCAACTAATCGCTGATGTTTGTTGCCTTATGCAGTGTCATATGCTGTTGTTGTTATTGTTGCTGCTGTTGCTGTCACGGCTGCTGCTGCTGACGCTGAGGTGGCTTCCACACCAAGATGGATGTCGTTGTTGTTGCAATGGCTGGTTATTGAATTTGCGGAACGTTTGCACAACCACCGCTCTAGATAAGTCGTCGGCCGTAGTTATTTATGTGCGGCAGGGTTGGCTGGTGCGGCCGATTGTTTTTGTTGTTGCCGTTGTTGGATTTGGAGATTAAGCCAAATAAGTACGCCGCCAAGAGGACAAGAAATCAGAAATCAGCTACCAAAGGCAGATCAACTGGCAACGTTCAAATATAGGTGGAGCAGTCACTACCTAGATCAGTAATTCCAGCTGCAATAGTAAAAAGAAAAAAAAAAAAAAAACAACAACAATAATAACAACAACATTAACTACCGGCAACATCAGCTGCTAATAGCAACGGTAACAACAACAACGCCAATTATTGATACGCATCTATTTGTAGCACATGCGAATCGAATGAATGAATATCGGGTGAATACAATGACGACAAGTGGACAGACTGACGACCGAACGGACGGACGGACAGACAGACGAGCTTGACAAACAAACAAAGTGGCACTCGTAGAGCAAATGGTGGCGGGTACTTATGTTACATGCCGCATTGACAGACTCTATTGACAGAATACTTGGTTATCTACGCGTACGAATGTTTTCTTGCCTTAACAGCATGTATCAGCGTTGCTACCAAGTTTGCTGCTGCTGCTGCTGCTACTGCCGTTGTTGTTGCTGCTATTGCTACTATTGCTGAAATGTAGCAGGTGATTTTTGTTGATTTTCGTTTGCATTAAGCATTGCAACAAGATGTTGCTGCCACTGCCGTAATCTGTAACGTTTGGCCCCGTATCGCCCAACAAAATTTATATTATATTTCAAACATATTGCCTCAAAATATTTTGACTGCGTGTTCAGTTCGATGTTGGTCAGTGTTTGGTTATTAGCAATAAGTGTTAAGTGCATTTTCTACGAGGGGGGTTCAGGGAGTTCATGTGAATTGCTTAAATGTGTGTTAAGTGTGTATTTTTAGTTCGATAGCACAAACTGGGGTGAGCCTAAACAGGAGCTCTGAAAGTAAATGTTAAGAAGATTTTTTTTAATAAACTAAATTAATTATGATTTGTATACCCTTCACAATACTATGGAGGATGTATTGACTTTGTTATTTCGTTTGTAACTACTCGAAATACTCATGTCAGACCTAGCAAAATTTATATTCTTGATCAGCGTAAAATTCTAAGTCGATTTAGCGATGTTCGTCTCTCTCTGTCTGTTGCACATATGTGTACTTTGCCTGTGGGAAGGTTAAGTTCATAAATGGATCATGTCGGTCCACGATTTCGTACTGACCCCCTCCCCCCAAAGAAAACCAAATGGTGCTCTGAATCGTAGATATATGTATGATTTAACAGACATTATTCACAGATTTTTTTTTAAATTTTAGTATTTGTATTTCGCAATCGGTACTGAATTATTTATGTTGGTTTTCGTCCTCATATAACACCCATATAACGGTTTTCATATAAAAGCTATTTATACCCTACAACACTATGTGTTGGGGGTATTATAAGTTTGATTGGGCCAAAAATTATATAACACCTCGAAATATTGGTTTCCCACATAGGAAAGTATATATGGATCTTCCTAGCTCGCCGAGCTGAGTCGATCTAGCTATGTATGTCCGTCCGTCCGTCTGTCCGTCTGTCCATGTTAATTTGTAATCACTCTACAGGTCGCAATTATGGCCCGATCTTCACGAAATTTAGAATGTAGGTAGGGCTGAGGTCAGAATAGAACCCTATTTCTTTTGGAGAAATGGACCAAATACTGAAAAAATGTCGGATTTTGCAGTAGCTATATAGGTCGCAATTATAGACCAATCGACGCGGAATTTCGCATGTAGCTAGAGTTTAGGGCAGGGAAGAAACATACAAATTTGGGTGGTCATCGGATAATATTTAGCGGGTAAAATAGACCATATCTTTTGTGTTGAAAGAATTCAAAATTTTTCATTAAACCGCGAATATTTTAAATCCCGGCTAAATCACAAAGCCATGACAAGGCTACTTCTGATCTTTACATTGATGTTAACATCCAACAAATCGGATATATAGCAAAATATGTGCGATATATATGTTTATCAAAGAGGATATGCTTGAAAGATCTCTTATATGTCGAGAACGGCTGAATTGATTTCGACAGTTCTCATTAATTCAGAATGGCCTCTTGGCAGGAAAGAAAAAACTTCTAAAAAAATCGCATAAAAATATCTCTCTATAGATGAAAATATTGATTTTGTAAAATTTTCTCATATTTTTTCAATTTTGTCATATTTTTTGGCATATTTTCATTTTGAATTAAACATTTGGTAATATTTCTACAGCTAACAAAACTAAGTAGCTAGGATATCATGATATCATATACAGATCGCATTTATGGCCCGATCCTTACGAAATTTTGCATAGGGATAAGATGAGGGTCAGAATAGAAGCCTACTCTTTTTGGAGATGATCGCCATATATTTAGGGGTTGAAATGGACCAAAAAACTGCAAAATTTGTCAACAGGTCGTAATTATTGCCCGATCCTCACGCACATTTGGATGGGGGTTACCAGACATTGCAAAATCCAAGCAGTTTTGGATGGTCATCCCAAAAATATTCAATGTGTGAAATAGTTTGCCAACTTTTGTAGACAAAATACGAAAATGTCCATTCCGGCGACTTTTTGGAGAATTCACAATTACAGGAAAGACGCACTTCTGACTATTTCGTTAACGCTGATTTCGTTGCGTTTCAGCCAAAAACCAATAATAAATGTTAATCTTTTGCCACGTCTGAGGGATTATAGGTCTTTGGGAAATATTGGTTCCAGATCTAGGAAGACCATTTACGTGCAACATCTACCAATAAATTGGAAACGAGCAAATTAGTTTAAGTTGCTATTATTCGAAAATTAGAGAATGAAACCGGATGGTTTTCCGCTCGACTGTAGCCTTTGCTTACTTGTTTTATTTTTTTTTTTTAATTTCTTAAGTTGCTTGTGAATTCTGGAGGGTATTAAAAGTTCGGTCCAGCCTAACTTAAGGGCTTTTTTACTTGTTTTATAGCAGTTTCGTTATTTTGTTTAAAATCCTGAAGATTCCTGTTACAACTCGAGCCTTTGAACTATAAAATCAGACGAAGATAATATATCGGGGCTACATCTTAATGTAAATCGATTTCCATTAAATTCAATGGGGGTATTTTTTGTGCTATATATTTCCTTATGTGCGTGGCATCCCTAAATATTCGTCGTAGACCCCATAAAGTATATATAGTATACATAATAAGCATAAAATCCTAAGTCAGAATAACGATGTCTGTCTGTCTGTTGAAATCACGATTTAGCCCATGTTATTTGACGTAGACCTTCAGAAGACCGTAGACCAGAAACATTTGTATGGTGGGTATTGAAAATGAGATATATGGGTCCACGTTTTGATATTGATATAGACGCCATATAATGATACCTCCCAATATTCGGTATTTTAATGATATTTTGCCACATTTTCCTCGGATTTGTCTAAAAATTGGCATTTTTAATTCGCAATGGGTTCTAGCTCCGGTTGCGGAAAATTATATATATGTAGGTCTACGTTGTGATATAGCCCAATGTAACGGTACCTCCCGATATTCGGTACTTTGATGATTTTCCACACATTTTTTCACGGATAAATTTAAATTTGTTGGCAACGATGGGTTCTAGCTTCGCTGACAGAACATTGAATATTTAGGTCCACATGTATCTATAGCGTACATATTCCGAAACCAACCGATATTCGGTATTTTGATAATCGTAGTCACACTTACCCACGAATTTGTTTCAAATTGGGTAGATAAGTTTAAAATTGCCTACAAAGGCTTCACCTAGTTTATATATATATAAATATATATAAATATATATATATATATATATATATATATATATAAAACAATATTTCAAAAAATGTGCAAATTTCATGGAAATTGCTTCAGATTTGGATATAGCGTCCATATATATGTATACTTCAACGAAATCAGCATCAATATAGAGGTCCGAATAGAGATTCTAATATTTCTCGCACAAAAATTATGGTCTATTTCATAAAGCTAATACTATACGACGACCAATTAAAAGTGGGGATTTCTGCCCTCCAGTGACTGTAAAATCAGAAAAAAAGTGGTTTTTATTCGTTGTATCCCCTAAATATTGAAGAATATTTAAAAAAATCATAAGCTTATATTCAGACCCTGACTCCATGGACGGGCGGACATGCATAGGTGAATGAATTTAACTCATCGTGATTTGATGAACAGTCGCGTGTCCTCTTGGAAATGGAAAATTTTGGGATATAAGAGCATTTTGCTCGAAAATCCCATTTTCGTCGGTAGGCCCCTTCGATATGTTTTCGAAAGATATTACTGGCTACGTCGGAACAACATAGTGTTGTGGAGCAGCATTTCCCCAAGTATAAGTCGCGACGCACCCAAAATTTTGTAGTTCAAGACAAAAGCCACTATTTGTGGTAAAAACGTAGATAAGAATGAAATAACATTGACGCCCAGCTCGAAATGTCGAAATTGATATGAAACTCAGTTTAGGATCAACTACCAGTTAATATGTCGACAAAATCTATGGAAGAGCTCATTGATTTATCAAAAGATACATCACTTAAAATACTTTCAATAGTAAGCAATTAACGAAAGATTTGGCTCTCGGTTGCTGGAAAGTATCCTTGTCTGTTCGAAGATCCCTTTTAAACATAATTTACGTTTTACAGCATATCGCTCATTTACTCAAAGAGTGTCACATCTCCAGTAAAAAGTTGTTTTGAGTTATCGGTTGAAATTGATTTTTCGAAGATAGATATCAGTGCATGATTAGGTATGGTTAGATGAAATTAGGTGCTTCATCAAGTCAATATCGTATTTTGTTGATTTTTGTCAAACTCCAAATACGAAAGCTATAACTGATTGATATCTACAGATATCAAATTGAAATTGTTATATATTGCTAAAGTAAGATCCCTCTTTGAGTAAATGAGCGATAATATTTTGCATGAAACAGAAATTTGACGAAAAAAAAAAATATTTTTAGGTTAGAAGTTTGAATTAATACCAATACTCCCTTTACCTTATGTGTTGTTCAATATTTTGCCTCCTTGTGAAGAAAATATTAGAAATAAATGTTGGAAGCGATAATAAAGTAACGCCAAACATAAATATTTTACCTCTTTCCCTCATGATCCTCCCCCTTTCAGGCTTATATTAATAAGGTAATTACAGGCGTGAATCGAATATGTTTGTGACCCTCGTTCGATATTAACAGTTGATCGCGATAGTTTCATAAGTATTTATTCATGTAAGTTCATTTTTTTTCGATATTTTGGTCAATGGGCTTTGCGTGTTTGATTTGTGGATTTTATGGATTTTTTTTTTTTTTTTTTTTTTTTTTTTTTGGTATGAATTGCATTAATGCATTAAATTTCATATTGCAGGCATGCCACCATAAACAAATGAACAAAGCATCCGTAGACGGCCAAACTGAAATATCGCCACTGCCTGAAATTGTCAGCAATGCCTTAAAACAGGCAGCCACCCAATGAACCAACTATAGAACAACAACTAAATCAATTTAATTCATTCATTAATTCACAGATACAGGCACACACTCACAAACACACCGACGATGGTTTAGGTATTTTAGTGCAATACTTTTGATTCTGATTATGAGTTGGGGATGTAGTTGGTCTGTGTAATATTATTGTTGTTCATATGTACCCTACAATAGTCTTACATTTCGATATTTGCCTGTCAAATGGAACATTTCACATTTTCAAAAATTATATTTTTAAAAAGATTTTTTGAACTGATTTGAAATAGTTCAATCGGCAGTCAGGTCATAGGTGGTAATTTCAGAACTTTTTATAAGAAAATGTTGTTATTATACCCTACAACACTATGTGTTGGGGGTATTATAAGTTTGATTGGGCCAGAATTTATGTAACACCTCGAAATATTGGTTTCCCATATAGGAAAGTATATATGGATCTTCCTAGCTCGCCGAGCTGAGTCGATCTAGCTATGTATGTCCGTCCGTCCGTCTGTCCGTCTGTCCGTCTGTCCGTCTGTCCATGTTAATTTGTAATCACTCTACAGGTCGCAATTATGGCCCGATCTTCACGAAATTTAGAATGTAGGTGGGGTTAAGGTCAGAATAGAACCCTATTTCTTTTGGAGATGATCGCCAAATGTTTAGGGGTTGAAATGGACCAAATACTGAAAAAATGTCGGATTTTGCAGTAGCTATACAGGTCGCAATTATAGACCAATCGACGCGGAATTTCGCATGTAGCTAGAGTTTAGGGCGGGGAAGAAGCCTACCAATTTGGGTGGTCATCGGATAATATTTAGAGGGTAAAATAGACCATATCTTTTGTGTTAAAAAAATTCAAAATTTTTCATTAAACCGCGAATATTTTAAATCCCGGCGAAATCACAAAACCATGACAAGGTTACTTCTGATCTTTACATTGATGTTAACATCCATCAAATCGGATATATAGCAAAATATGTGCGATATATATGCCTATCAAAGAAGATATGCTTGAAAGATCTCTTATATGTCGAGAACGGCTGAACTGATTTCAACAGTTCTCATTAATTCAAAATGGCCTATTGGCCGGAAAGAAAAAACGTCTAAAAAAATCGCATAAAAATAGCTCTCTAAAGATGAAAATATTGATTTTGTAATATTTTCTCATATTTTTTCAATTTTGTCATATTTTTGGCATATTTTCATTTTGAATTAAACATTTGGTAATATTTCTACAGCTAACAAAACTAAGTAGTTAGGATATCAGGATATCATATATAGATCGCATTTATGGCCCGATCCTTATGAAATTTTGCATGGGGATAAGATGAGGGTCAGAATAGAAGCCTACTCTTTTTGGAGATAATCGCCATATATTTAGGGGTTGAAATGGACAAAAAAAAAACTGCAAAATTGTCAGCAAGTCGTAATTATCGCCCGATCCTCACGCGCATTTGAATGGAGGTTACCGGACATTGCAAAAGCCAAATGGTTTGCCAACTTTTGTAGACAAAATACGAAAATGTCCATTCCAGTGACTTTTTGGAGAATTCACAAATACAGGAAAGACGCACTTCTGACTATTTCGTTAACGCTGACTTCGTTGAAGAATATAGTCAAATGTCTGTATCTCATATAGATGCGTTTCAGTCAAAAACCAATAATAAATGTTAATCTTTTGCCACTTCTGAGAGATTATAGGTCTTTGGGAAATATTGGTAGATCTAGGAAGACCATTTAAGTGCAACATCTACCAATAAATTGGAAATGAACAAATTAGTTTAAGTTGATATTATTCGAAAATTAGAGAATGAAACCTGATGGTTTTCTTTTATTATTTGTCACCATATCTTGTGGAATTCTTTCGAGTATCTCGTCTATATAAACTGTATCATTTATTATAGTGTTGTAGGGTATTCAACGGTCGGCCCCGCTCGACTGTAGCCTTTGCTTACTTGTTTTTATTCTTTGATACATATGATTATCAGCATTAAGTTTGGTATCCCCCAATCTATGTATGTCTCAAAGTTAATTTTGGCCCATGCAAACTACCTAAAACTAAAATATGTATCTCATCTAGTAATTGATCTAACACAAAGGTGATGTAGCGTACAGTATAGTCGTTACTCCTTAACCGATGGTTTTTTGCTGTATTTTTGGTTATTTACAAAAAAGCCGGATTACACGATTTGGACGTGCAACGTGTGCTCAATACGTACTAACATACATATTTATCACCCCTACCAGCAGTCGAACAAAAAAGTGTTTGTAAAATTTGCGGGAGTGTGCGATTCTTTTTGGTTTTGTTTAAATTAAGTTGTTAACAAAAATCCATTTACAACTAATTAAAAAATGTGATCTATACAAATATAGATCGATACGATGGGCAAAAATGGTGGCTGTGAGCAACTGATTTAGGATCACTGATTAAATCCGCATTTCACAATTTTATTGAAAATATACAGGCACACAACTACTGCACAAATATTGTATAATAAGGCAAATAAATTATTGCGAGATTCCGTAGAGGAAATATAACAAATAATAATAAAAAATTAACTATTTATACTAACCACAACACAATATGTATACCAGTTAGTTCACAAAAAATGAGCCATTCGTTGGGAAAATGTGTCCTTGCTAAGATGTCTCTGTAAAGACCTAAAATGGTAATAACTAGACAAAATGCATTTTGATTTGAATGGATTGAGTCTACAATACAAAGAGTAACAGCTCATGACAGGGACATATTAATATAAAAATTACAATTACAGAAACGAATAACAAATAAAAATTTGAAAAATCCAAAATTTTGGTTTCAAAGTTTTATTCCATAGACTTTTCCAAATAAATTACTTAACATTGGTAAATATGTTGTTACGATATCATAACAACAGAGTTATTTTCAAAGGGTTGCCATATTTTGACTCTGTTTTGTCCTATCTTTATACTTCCATGTCAAATTATATACAAATCGGTTCAAATTTGGATATAAAACCTATAAAAATGTTTCGGCCAACTTTGTATAGTTGATGCACCAAAAACGCTATGTATTTACATGGTACAATGAAGAGAAGGTAGGCCAACTTTGAAAAAATTGCAATTATAGAGGTCCACCTGTTTGGCTTGTAATGTCAGAATTAGTATCAAAACAATAAAAAATCAAACAACTTGTTGCATTTATTTTGAATAAATAATTGAAAACCGCGATAACTGAATTAAAAGGTCGACACTTCTTTTTAAAATCATGTACTATATATCTCTAAAGGATTATTTCGCTACAAAAACTCTAGATTTTGTCGATACATACGTTGAAATAAACATTTTGAAAACACCCGAATTTGAATGTTTTCTGAACAATTTTTTTGTTATTGAAAAGAAAACACATACATAAACAAATAAAGATGACATATTAAGCCAAGAAAATAAAAAAATTAAAATCATATGGTATCATAGCCCTACCTATGTGTTGGGGGTATTATAAGTTTGATTGGAAATAAAATTATATAACACCTCGAAATATTGGTCTCCCACATAGGAAAGTATATATGGATCTTCCTATCTCGCCGATCTGAGTCGATCTAGCTATGTATGTAATCACTCTACAAGTCGCAATTATGGGCCGATCTTCACGATGATCGCATAATATTTAGGGATTGAAATGGATCAAAAACTGAAAAATTTCCTGACTTTGTAAATGCAATTATAGATGGTCATCAGGTAATATTTAGTGGGTGAAATAGACCATAACCTTGGTATTAAATAAATGTCAAATTTTCCATTAAACCGCGAATATTTCTAATCTCGGCTAAATCACAAATAGACCAACAGGTCATTTCTGACCGTTACGTAGATGCCGATTGTAAATATATCGGATATATATAGCGAAATATATACAATGTGAATATACAAAGGAAGGGGATGTTAGCTAGAATGCATATATCTCATGAATGGAATCTAAAAAAATCGCATAAAAAGATGCCAATAATGATGCTAATATAGATTTCGTTGTACTTTGTGACATATTTTTATTTTTTTTTTTTTTTCAATTTTTTTATCGCATGCGATTTTTTTTTAATTTGACTTATAATTTTGAAGTATACATTTTGTAATATTTTTTTTTTTTTTCACCTTACAACACAGGTTGCAATTACAGATTGCAATTACAGTCCGATCCTCACGAAAATTTTCACAAGGGTAGGATATGGCTCAGAAGGGCTCGGCCTAATGTTATCAAAGATGTCCGCAATACATACATAATTTCAAGGGAGCTTTAAACATATTGTAGTGTTGTAGGATATCACGCAGTGGACCCCGCTTGACTATATTCTTTGCTTACTTGTTTAATTTGGAATTTGGTTCAAAAAATGTTTGTCCGGCTCAGATTCGGATATTATTTTTATTAAGGAACATAAACCCACATATTCAGCTTGACAGGAATCGAAGGTTGGAGGTTTCTTGGAGGCAGTAATATAATTTTAAGTAGCTTTTAATTAATCGTTAGAAATCAAGTAGTTGTATTATAATCGCTGTGGAAGCAATGCATAAAAAATTGAATATTGGAAATTTTGAGAATTTTAAACTGCAAATCTTATATAAAAGTCCAAAATCTCGACGGAGAGCGTATATAGTAGCATTGTCCGAATTTTGATGCAAAGGCCAGCTGGTTTTTTCTCATTCAATTTGAGTCTTTGCCAGTGCCTTTAATTTGGTTTGTGCCAGATTTGCACCATTGTCGTGAACATCACCACTAATATGCTATGATACTAGGCTAACAGTAAAACCAGTAAGGAAAAAGTCAAAAGTCGGACGGGGCCGACCATATGATAGTCTCCACCACGATGCATATTTAGTGGAGCTCCCATAACAAAACAATTTAATTGAAATAGATCATATAACCTATCAACATTTGGCTTTAGAGCAGTTATAATTTAATATAAGATGGAACAAATATATAGGATGCATAACCGATTCACAGAGGCATTATTATCTTTTATACCAAATAACATTGCTATAGAGTGAATGATATCACTTCGAGAAGGATTATATTAAAAACAAGTAAAGAAAGTCCTAAAGTCGGGCGGGGCCGATTTTATGATACCCTACACCACTTTGCTAATTTAGTTGAGCTCCACATAACAATTAAAAGTTTTTATGGGAGAATTCAATCATACACCCTATGATTATAATTACAATTTAAAATTCAAAGGACTAAATATGCCGAAGCATTTGTATCTTTTCAATTGGGACTTGTATTGCCCATTTGGTGCAAAATGAATTTGAAATCAGATAAAGATATATATGGGAGTTATATCCAAATCTGAACATATCTCGATAAATTTTGGCAAAGATATTTCTGAGTTGTATTTGATATATTTCCCTGAATACCGTTGTTACGGAGTGCATATTACGGCTGCGGGTAACAAATACAACAAATCGGATGAACAATATATATGGGAGCTATAGCTATATCTAAACCGATTTCGAACAAATTTGGCATACTTATTTTTAGGCTTAATTTGGTTGTATGTGCAAAATTCCATCCTATTCGGACTGATATTAGACGTTTGGTGCACAATAAAAGTTAAATCGGACGAAGTTATATATGGGAGCTATATCCAAATCTGAACCGATCTCGATAAAATTTGGCAAAGATATTTCTGAGCTGTATTTGATATATTTCCCTGCATATCGTTGTTACGGAGTGCATATTACGGCTGTGGGTAACAAATACAACAAATCGGATAAAAATGGGAGCTATAGCTATATCTCAACCGATCTTCACCAAATTTGACATACTAGCTTCTAGACTCAATTCGGTCGTAATTGCCAAATTCCATCCCATTTGGACAAATATTAGACGTTTGGTGCACAATAAAAGGTAAATCGGACGAAGTTATATATGGGAGCTATATCCAAATCTGAACCGATCTCGATAAAATTTAGCAAAGGTATTTCTGAGCTGTATTTGATATATTTCCCCAAATATTGTTGTTGCATAGTGCATATTACGGCGGCGGTGGACAAAAATAACAAATCGGATGAACAATATATATGGGAGCTATATCCAAATCTGAACCGATTTCGATCAAATTTGGCATACCTATTTTCAGGTCCAATCTGATCGTACGTGAAAAATTCCATACTATTCGGACTGATATTACACGTTTGGTGCACAATAAAAGGCAAATCGGACGAAGATATATATGGGAGCTATATCTAAATTTTTACCGATTATCTCCAATTTCAATAGGGTTCGTCCTTGGGGCAAACAAATGATTTGTGCAAAATTTCATCTGGATAGGGCAATAAATGCGACCTGTACTTTGTTTAGTCTGTCCGGACGGACGGACAGACGGGCGGACGGACGGACGGACAGACGGACGGACGGACATGCATAAATCGACTCAGAATGTGATTCTATGCAGATCATCAAAAGGAACTATGGGTCTATCTCGTTTCCTTCTGCCTGTTACAAACAAATGCACAAAGAATACCCTAACCACCTTGTGGTGTAGGGTATAAAAAAGGTGGCCCATTGTTAGAACAGTACCAAACAAAGTGGACAGACTTACCTTAATGCAAGATTTAATTTTATCGAATAGGTATTGGCAAAGTTAGGTTAAGTGGGGGTGTAGCTACGCGAAGCAGTGGTCCATTGTTTACTTTTCGTTCATTATACCCTACACCACAATGTGGTCAGGGTATTATGTCCTTGTGCATTTGCTTGTAACAGGCAAAAGGAAACGAGATAGACCCATAGTTCCTCTTGATGATCTGCATAGAATCACATTCTGAGTTGATTTATGCATGTCCGTCCGTCTGCTGTACGTCCGTCCGTCTGTCCATGTATTTTTGTAAACAAAGTACAGTTCGCATTTATTGCCCTATCCAGATGAAATTTTGCACAAATAATTTGTATGGCCCAAAGACGAACCCTATTAAAATTGGAGATAATCGGTCAAAATTTAGATATAGCTCCCATATATATCTTCGTCCGATTTGCCTTTTATTGTGCACCAAACGTGTAATATCAGTCCGAATAGTATGGAATTTTGCACGTACGATCAGATTGGACCTGAAAATAAGTATGCCAGATTTGATCGCAATCGGTTCAGATATAGCTATAGCTCCCATATAAATTGTTCATCCGATTTGTTATTTTTGTCCTCCGCAGCCGTAATGTGCACTCTGTAACAACAATATTTAGGGAAATATATCAAATACAGCTCAGAAATACCTTTGCTAAATTTTATCGAGATCGGTTCAGATTTGGATATAGCTCCCATATATAACTTCGTCCGATTTACCTTTTATTGTGCACCAGAATCACATTCTGAGTCGATTTATGCATGTCCGTCCGTCCGTCTGTCCATGTATTTTTGTAAACAAATTACAGGTCGCATTTATTGCCCTATCCAGATGAAATTTTGCAAAAATCTTTTGTTTGGCCCAAGGACGAACTCTATTGAAATTGGAGATAATCGGTCATAATTTAGATATAGCTCCCATATATATCTTCGTCCGATTTGCCTTTTATTGTGCACCAAACGTGTAATATCAGCCCGAATTGTATGGAATTTTGCATATACACCCAAATTAGGCCTGAAAATGTGTATGCCAAATTTGACCGAAGTCGGTTCAGATATAGCTATAGCTGTCATACATATTGTTCATCCGATTTGTTATTTTTGTCCACCGCCGCCGTAATATGCACTATGCAACAACAATATTTGGGGAAATATATCAAATACAGCTTAGTAATACATTTGCAAAATTTTATCGAGATCGGTTCAGATTTGGATAAATCTCCCATATATAACTTCGTCCGATTTACTTATTATTGTGCACCAAACGTCTAATATTTGTCCAAATGGGATGGAATTTGGCACTTACGGCCAAATTGAGTCTTGAAGCTAGTATGTCAAATTCGGTGAAGATCGGTTCAGATATAGCTATAGCTTCCATATATATTGTTCATGCGATTTGTTATATTTGTTACCCACAACCGTAATATGCACTCCGTAACAACGATATTCAAGGAAATATATCAAATACAGCTCAGAAATATCTTTGCCAAATTTTATCGATATCGGTTCAGATTTAGATATAGCTCCCGTATATATTTTTATCCGATTTCAAATTAAATGTGCACAACATGGGCAATACAAGTCCGAATTTAAAAATACAAATGCTTCGGCATATTTAGTCCTTTGAACTTTTAATTATAACTATAATCATAGCGTGTATGATTGAATTCTCCCATAAAAACTTTTGTTTGTTATGGGCAGCTCTACTAAATTAGCAAAGTGGTGTAGGTATCATAAAGTCGGCCCCGCCCGACTTTAAGACTTTCTTTTGTTATATGGATAAGTACATTTTGGATTATTGAAGTAGGTACAAGAAACTTTTTATTGATATGACTCAACTTCACTGCAGATTAGGTGCAGGGTTTGAAGAAAATCAATGATTCCTTTCGCATTTTGCAAGTGTTATGATTATTTAAATTTTAGATAAGTGGCAAGTTTGAACAAGTTCGGATGATCACTTCGCTTTCTGAGCTATTTTTATAATTTTCTAAATTTTTTAACATTTGTAGTGGATAATTGAATCCGAAGATTTGAATCTATTTTCCAACTTGATCTAAGTTTGGAAAAACATACTCTCTTTAATCAAGACGGCTGAAGATATAAAAATTATATATCTCCTTGAAAGCAACGAGAACATTCAATTTATAACTAGCTTCGGAAATCGATACACATATGTCAGTTTGTGATGAGGGACCATTAGCCCGTCATCTGATTGGTATTTCATTGCCCATCAGACAAATGAATTGGTAACACATCGATTAATATATTCTATTCACCTCGAAATTCCAAAAGTTTTATTAAAATTCCCGGGTGGTGTTAACCCCAAACCCTAACCTCCCATACTGAATATTTTTGTTGTATTACATCTTTAAATACCCATGACCGTTTATCATTGTCACAGTTGTAAAATTATGCACAATTAAACAATGTTAAATGTCACAATTGTCAACGCTTTGACTGCGCAGCTGCAAATATCAAAGATAGAGAAACCGTTTTGTTTTATGATAATTTGCAAACATTGCTGTGGCTGTTTAAACCTAACCACAACAGCAACAACAACAACACTACCAGATATTTACTTTTGACAGAGAGTCGAGACAACAACAGCAAAAAAAGTGCTACTGCCTCGTACATTTGTTGACAGGTTCGTCGATTAGTTAGTACATGGTTCATATTGTCATCGTTGGAGTCAATGACAAAGAAATGAAAGAATGATGCCTCCCTGCATCTTAGCTGAGTCAGATGAATGAATGATTCCCGGGAATGATGTGCTGTCAACGGAGAACACACGCAGACACGCTCATTCGCAAACAGAAACACAAAAACAAAATAAACAATCAATGTTAAGTATATCCGTAAAGAGCTGTCAACTGGTGGCTATTTGTTCTTGTATTTACTTTAATAGTTGCTTTTGTTGTATCGTTTGTGATTTGGTTGCTTTGCTGCTGTTGCTCGCTGCCGTTGTTTGTCCCCACTTAATATTCATACATCGGCCTGCTGCCGTTGTATTTACAAAGCGCTGGCTGTTGTTCAATAGCATTTCACATAATAATTCTTGTTGTTGTTGGTGCTGTTTGCTTAAAGAGACACGCGTCGTCAGGAATCATTGAAATGTCGTTGTCGATCGTTTGTTTTTGTTAACCGTCAGTCAGTCACCTGTTAATGCGAAATGCAAACAGGTGTTCCGCAGTTGGCCAAAAGGCTACATTTCGTGATAATGAATAGGCAATGAATGATCAGCAACTAGCGCGTAAAAGAATAGAAATTACGTTTGTTAGCATACAGATGACCGTTGCACAGGAATATACTGTACGCATATAGCAAACGACTTTATGGTGCTTGTTTCTTAAGTCTTTTGTTTTTTTGAGATGTTTTTACAATTAGTTTGAAACATCTAGCTTTGATCTTCTACGATGTTATGACCTAGTAGCCATCAAAAAAAAAAAAAAAAAAAAAAAAAAAGTAGTAGTAATCTAAATTTCTGAGGACTTAATCTGTAATTATTCGATAACTTTCTGCACAACCTGAATATCCATATAGAGAGCCAACGGTTTGCCCAATCCGGTTCCCCATTTTTTCATGAGCTTATCAGTCTTCATAAACGAAGAACTCTCCATGAAAAACACAGAACGTGAAAGCAATTTTTTATACGATTAAACACGAAAGTTTAATCTTGACGGCTTCATTATATTTACACCCTTCATCAGTCCTCAGTATATCTTTAGCTCTGGCATTTAGATTCAATCTACGGGAGTCCCTGTGTCTGGTCTGGTGCACACGACCGGAAGAGGTATCCGATTTGGTCCACACTTGACACATAGTAATATTTTTACAAAACTTACATTACGTTAAGGGATGGGAAATGCTGATGTACTTCTCCCACAATATTTTCAACGAACATAAATTATAATTTTGTTCGAACTTAATATTTGTATCAGTGCTAGATCAGGTACAAAAAACATGTACTCGTATACACTGACCCTAAAACTAGCATTTATTAAAATATATTTTGACATGCGTTACGATTATTCAAAATATTAATATTTTATCGAAGGAGAAGGAGTGGACCGATCTACATCATCCTCATACCAGATCTAGGGTTGGTAGAATTAATGAGATGTGCCAAATTCGGGCTATTACTGCACATTTTATAAGAGTTGTGATTATTCAAAATTGTGACCCTTAGTGACAGAGGTACCAGAAGGAGTGGGCCGCTTTCACACTTGACGTAGCAATGATGCAAATTTTAAGATTGGCAACGTTTGAAAAGTAACTGATAAACCTTTCCCTTTCTATCAGATAAATTATTATCCATAAAAATGTTAACCTTTTGTCTGGGAGGTACTCGCAGGAGTTGACATATGTTGCCCATCTACGAGTTGACATATGTTGCCCATCTACGATCTAAGATTACGTTGCACAAATGTTGGACCAAATGGAATACTCCCTTCGAGAGCTAACTTTTTCACCTGTCAGTCAGACGGCCAGGTGGACACCCCTCCATGTTCTGCAACGGATTTTGTCAAAAGAGACTTAGGGTCTAAACACGTTGTTTTGATGAGACACGTTTTGGCCGTATCAAATGGTCAATACCCCCTGCACCCACATGGTCGAGGGTATAAAAATGTGATTTTAATTGTATCAGCTGACATTGGTTATGCTTTTTCTTATTGGTGGAAAAATAAAGCTCTAGGCAATGTGTGTCTGAAATAGTAAAAACCAGTAAGGAAAACTCAAAAGTCGGGCGGGGCCGACTATATAATACCCTACACCACTATGCATATTGAGTGGAGCTCTCGTAACAAAATAATTTATTTGGAGTAGATCATACCACCTATCAGCATTTGGCTTTAGAACACTTATAGTTTGGTCTCAGAGGGAACTAATATAAAGGGCGAGATGAAAAAAACGGCAACCAAGTTCAGACTGCTTTTGCAGTCTTCCAGTGACAGCTCATTATGTTTACGAGGGTACAAAAACATTTTGTCAATTCAAGTGGCTATCGTTAGAGCACTACAACATTTAAATGTGAATAAATCTTTTGTATCTCGTACCATCGCTCGTACCCGTGCCACTAGTAGCGTAGCCAGATGTCATGGAAGTGGACGGAAGAAAACAGCAACATCAGCAGAAATGGTTCGAAAAGTAAAGAAGCGATTTGATCGAAACCCGCGTCGCAGTGACCGGCCATGGTGATAATGTGGGCCGCCAAGCGCCGGCCATGGTGATAATGTGGGCCGCCATAACAGCCGATGGTCGCCCTCCGCTCGTATTAATCAACCGGGGAATCAGAATAAATGCGGAATATTATAGCGAAAATATGCTGGAGAGTGTATTAAAGCCTAGGCACGCAAACATTTTGGCCGCAGACCTAAGACATTCCAACATGACTCAGCACCATCACACTCAGCTCGCGCCACCCAAGAATGTTTACAAAATGAGGTTCCTCGCTTCATTTCCGGATACCAATTCGTTGGACTGTTATGTCTGTAGTATTTTGGAAAGCAAGGTTTGCACTAAAAATACCAAAGTGTGGATCACCTTATGATATCGCTTCGTCGGAAATTGGCCAAAATATCGCAGAGCAACATTCGGGCAGCGTGTGTTGGCCGTTTGAAGGCCATTATTCGACCAAGGCTAAAATTATTCTAAAATGTGATGCTATTTACAACATATTTTCCTTTCATTCAATAAAATTTGGCAAATGTATTTCCGAGCTCTATAAGACATCTTGTACCAAATATCATTGTTGTCGGATGCATATCACATCTGTGAGGGACTTATCCAAATCGGATGAAACATATAAATGGGAGCTAAAGCTATACCTGAACCGATCTTCACCAAATTTGATGTACTTGCTTCTAGACTGAATCCGGTCGGATGTACCAAAATTCAGGACATTTGGACTGATATTGGCCATTTATTGCAGAATTAACCTTAAATCTTTTGAAGATATATATGGGAGCTATATTTTAATTTGAACCGATTCTCACCAATTTCAATAGGGTTGGTCCTTGGGCCAAACAAATATTGTTCGGTAAATTTCATCTCAATCGGTTAATAAATGCGTCCTGCATTTTGTTAACAAGAATACATGAACAGACGGACGGACGGACTGATATGCATAAATCGACTCAGAAAGTAATTCTATGAAGATCCTCAAAAGTAACTATGAGTCTATCTGGCTTCCTTCTCCATCTTACAAACAAATGCACAAAGACTTAAAACTCTTATGTGGTGTAGGGTATAAAAAATGGTGAGATGGAGACATATAACTCCAGCCTTCTTACAGGCAACCTACACTTCCCCATGCTTCAGTAATTATTATATTCAGTTGATATTTAAAGATTACAATTGGGATAATGAATTCTATTCGACAACTCCGTATAGTCGCTAAAATGAATCATTCGATGATTACTTTCATGTGAGATAAGTCCCTTTAACTGCAACCAAAGGACGTTATTTGATTGTTTGAAGAAGTACAAAGTAAACAAAAATAACGATATTCATAATATCGAAATTCAATGCATAATTACAGAGCGAGATGAAAAAACTGCAACCAACTTCAGACTGCTGTCATTTCTAAGCCACTCGTAGCTTACCGTGATACTGGTAGCGTAGCCCGACGTCAAGGAGGTGGAGGGAAGAAACAGCAATATCAGCAGAAATGGTTTGAAAAGTAAAGAAGCGACTTGATCGAAACCCGGGTTTCAGTGGCGGAAAATGGCTCATGAGCTGAAAATATCGCAAAAATCTATTCGGCAAATATTGAAAATGAGCTAGGGGTAAAGCCATTGAAATTCCAAAAAGTGCAGGAACTTACACCGCAACAGAAAGAAAATAGACTCAAAAGAGCTAAAGGGTTGTTTCGCTTGGCCGAAAGTGGTGAACTGCCGAATTTGGTTTTCTGCGATTGGAAAACCATCGTTGTCCATCAGTTTGTAAACAAACAAAATTATCGTGTTTACTTGCCAAAGAGGTCAGCTGAAAATATGCACCTTCGGTGGGCCACCAGAATTCAAGCGCCAGCCATGGTGATGGTATGGACCGCCATAACAGCCGATGGTCGCTCTCCGCTCTCATTAATCGACCGTGGCATAAGAATAAATGCCGAATATTATCGCGAAAATATTCTGGAGATTGTAATAAAGCCATGGGGACGCAAACATTTTGGACGAAGACCTTGGACATTCCAACAGGACTCAGCACCATCGCACTCAGCACGCGCCAACCAAGAATGGTTACAAAATGAGGTTCCTCGCTTCATTTCCAGCGCACAATGGTCACCAAAATGTCCGGATACCAATCCGTTGCACTATTGTGTCTGGAGTATTTTGGAAAGCAAAGTTGGCACCAAATACCAAAATGTCGATCACCTCAAAAAAACGCTTCGGCGGGAATGGATCAAAATACCGCAGAGCAACATTCGGGCAACTTGTGACGGTTTTATTGGCCGTTTGAAGGCATAATTCGTGCCAAAGGTGACCAATTCGAACAAATCTAAACTTATTCAAAAAAAGCTGATGCCATTTCCTACATTTTTGCTTTCATTCAATACAATTTAAAGAAAAATGTAAATGTTATAGCGTTTGACTTTGTTGCAGTTTTTTTATCTCAACCAATTAAGCATAATCTACCGCACGAAAGGATATTTAGACATTTAAAGGTTGCAATCGAAATCGTCAAGTGTGTCGGACAGCTCTGTACAGTCGCCAAAATCAATCATTCAATGATTACTATATATTTCTGGGTTCAGTTCAACCGAAGAAACTTTGTTTGATTGTTTCAAATTGTATAACAGATGAAAAAAATCCCCATTTTATACCAATATTCAATACATAATTGTATTGAAACTATATTCGATAGCGAATAAATAATTGCTCTACATTAATGCATATTCATGCAGTTCAAAAATAGTTTTTGAAATTTGAGACTTGCATTCAGTCGGCATTTGCATAATTTGAAATTCAATAATTCATTCAAATGTTATTGATAAAACTTAGAAATTAAAGCTGAAAATTCAATAACTGGAATCGAAAAATAAACAGAAATTAGATCGCTATTTTTTTTTTCTATTTCACAGAGAAATTAGCATTTTTTATTCGGTTGGCCATTTGTTAATTTGACGTTTTGTATAAATATGGCACTGTGGGTGGTCGATCTTGTCTGTCCGGTCCGCTTCGGTTCGGACAGCCGAACAATATGTTTTATGCCATTTGAATAATTCATTTAACGGCCGTCAATCATAATGTCAACTGAGTCAACAGAAAACAAATGGACACAAACACCCCTACGTCTGATAGGCAGACAGACAGACAGGCAATCGGATTAGCGGGCGTAGTAGGGACGGTTTGAGCAAAACGGATACTCGAGCATTTGTGTAAATAAGATCGACAACATCGGCTGCAATGATCTATTGTTAAATAAATGGGTGACGGTGTTTATTGTTGTTTACGTTTCGATTCTAATCAAGACCAATAATAATTAGTCATTTGATTGCAATTTGAAGTGCTGTTCCACACGTCATCATGGCTGACATTAGCAACACCATGAATTGATAATGAATACATGTGGTGGGACAAAGGACTACAGATGGTGGATTAAATATATCATTTGGCATGGTTACGAATATGTATCTAGAATTTATAGCAAACTCCACCATTCATAGTATGGAGGGTATATTAAGTTCGTCATTCCGTTTGTAACTCATCAAAATAATAATTCTAGACTTAACTAAGTATATATATTCTTGATCAGCGTAAAATTCTAAGACGATGTAGCTCTCTCCTTCTGTCCTCCTGTTATAACCGCGCTGAAATCAAAATGAATTAAGAAAGGAAGCTAAAACTTTGGACAAATCAGTCTTTTGTCTGCAGACAGTCCACGTTGTCATATGGCCCTCCGATATTCGGTATTTTGTTGATTGTAGGCAAATTTTCCAATGGAATTGTCTGAAAATTCACACAAGGGGTTCTTTGTGAGTACTTTACTTCCTATAAGGGAATTATTTATATAGAACCACGATATCGTATAGCCCCCATACAACGGTAACCTCCGATATTGGTATTTTGATGATTTTAGCGACATTTTTAACCTAATTGGTTCAAATTTCATATTTAAAGTTCGTAATTTGTACTACTATTCGGTATTTTATCGATTTCAAGGAAATTATTAACCGAAAAATATATACAACGGCAACTCCCTTTATTCGGTGATATTAGCGATATTACTCACCGAAAGGGGTTTAAGTTTGATGATATTAGGGACTTTTTTTTACCAGAATTGTTTCAAATTTTGTGTTTAAAGTTTTTATGCAGGATCACGTCTTCGAATAGCCTGTTGTCCTTTGAGCTGTATTTTTGGATGGAATATTTCTTTGAGAATTTTCATGTTTCTTCAAAATGGTGGAGGGCTTAACTTAGCTGCTTTTGTAGTAATTTCTACGTCTACAAAGTCTGTTAAAAAAGTTCTTTATGTGGTGGTCAGTTTAATTGAAATAAACATGCATCTTGGTGACTTTTTGACATAGAAGCAACCTTTAGCGATGTGGATCAGCAAATCCATACATGATACCCTAACCAACGTAAAGGTAAGGAATTTCGGAACCATGAAGTATAACAGAAATGAGATACTAATTCCAAACAATGGAACGGATTCAACATACCTCTTATCGATCCGCCGATTTATACAGACGGATCAAAAATGAAAGAAGCCGAAGTCATACAATTTGGATGGAAAGTGCAGTGTTGTTAGGCGAAAAACTTTGCTATCATGAAAGCAGCAGATAACTATGGAGTATGAAATAACTGAACCGGTGACTCTATATGTGGGTAGTCATGTGACTCTTAAAGCTATTAAATCGTCTACAATCAATTCCGATGCAGTCCTGATGTGTCAGCATGGCTCTGGGTCATTTTTACCAGAGCATTAGAATTACTCTTCAGGGAGCTGGCACAACGAAGAACGGTGAAGGTAAAACAAAATGTGGCCCGATACTTCCTTGCGTAGATCCCAGTCTCCATTAAGTATGAATAGATCAACGTAACAATAAGGATATTAATAGGCCACCGCAAAATCGTACAAAGAACGTCCAAACGGGATAACTTTAACATCAAATACTGCAGGATGTGTGAGGAGGTGCAAGATAATGCAATGATTGAACGCCTGTTATGTCACTGTCTTAAAAAAGATATATCTCAAAAATTCAAGTTTTCTTTTTTCTGATGAACATTGAAAAAAAGTTAAAACATAAAGTTTTTGGTCCCTATGGTCCTTGAATTTTTTTTTCAAAAAATCCGCATTATAAATCCTTATATTCCTAAAAAATCCGCGTTTTTGCCCCTGATAATCCTTGAAAAATTGTTATTAAATAGTCCAAGCTTTGGCCCCTCATAAATCTTAAAAACATTTTTCTTAAAAAATCCACAAATCCACCATAGCGAAACATTAAAGAAATATTCTAAAAAAATGTGCTTTGGCACCAACTAGCCCTGAAAAAAATATTCGTAAGAATAAAGTTTTTGGCTCTGAAAGTTCTTTAAAAAATCTTTAAAAATCCAGGTTTGATTTTCTGATATTCTTTTAAAATTTTTCTTCAGAAAATATGCAATTGGTCGATAAAAAATCCAAGTTTTGGCCCGTCATAATACTTAAAAATGTACTTAGAATCTAAATTTGGAACTTGGTCTTCGAAAAAATATTATCAAAAAACCCAAGTTTCGGTACTGATAGTCACTGATAGAAAATATAGTCCTTGTCCTGAGAGTCCTTGATCCTTAATAGAATCTTAAAAAATTGTTTGAAAAACCTATATTTGGCCTCAATAATCGTGGAAAAAATTGTTCTATAGTTTTTTACTGTTACCCTAATACCATTGCAAGGCGTTGTGGGTCAATTTTTCTTAATAAATCTGAACCGATTTCAATATAATTTGACAAAATTTTTATTGGACCATATTCCGTTACACTTTCAATATTCCATTGAAATTGGAGATACAAAGTGCTTTTGAATTAAATATACAAAATCGGTAGAAAATATGTGGCACCAGTATAAATGCCGAATATTATCGCGAAAATATTCTGGAGGGTGTATTAAAGCCTTGGGCACACAAACATTTTGGCCACAGACCTTGGACATTTCAACAGGACTCAGCACCATCGCACTCAGCACGCGCCACCCAAAATGGATTCCTCGCTTCATTTCCAGCGCGCAATGGCCACAAAAATCTCCGGATACTTATCCTCGTGTGTCTGGAGTATATTGGAAAGCTAGGTTGGCACTAAAAAATACCAAAGTGTCGATCACCTCAAGCAAGCGCTCCCGACATTGGTTATTTTGATGTTTTTTGCCACATTTTCCACAGATTTGTCTAAAAATTGGTATTTGTATGCATGGGTCCACGCTTTGGTATAGCCCTAATATAACGGTACCTCCCGTTTATTGGTATTTTGATGATTTTTGCCACATTTTTTCACGGATTTTTCTAAAAATTGTTATTTAACATTGCATGTATAGGTCAATGATTTGGTATATCCCCCAAAATTGGTATTTGTGGGTCATAATGGGTTCTAATGTTTCCTTTACTCTAAGGTGGAGGGTATTAAAAGTTCGGCCCGGCCGAACTTAATTTTTTTCACTGGTTTAAATCACTCTGTATTTGGGGGCTATATTAAAATCTTAAACGATTTTAATATTTAAAATTTATTTTTGTACCAAATTCCGCCACACATTCTGAATTTCATTGGAATCGGACATACATTTCGTGTTTGGTGCATAAAATACATGAAATCGGCCGAAATATATGCGAGCTATACACAAACCTCAACCAATTTATCTTAGTCCGAATTTCATTGAAATGGCAAAATTATTCCGTTACGCACTGCAAATTTGAAGACTATATCTGTAATAGATAAATTGTTATATGCATACTGCAAACTAATTTTTTTGGAGGTTCCTCCGATTCTGATGCTATATCTCCGGTTCCTAGCGTAATTGCAAACATTTATATAGCCTATGTTACTTTTAGGCTATACTGTAGCGTATTTAGAAATTCTGTTCAGCAGATTTCGAGTGTAAAAATTACAAACAAACAAACGTACAAACATTTTCCTCATTTTTAGATATAGATCATTGAACAGTGGTCGTAAGCCATAACAAAAATTAAAACCCTGAATACAATGAATTTTAACCAACATGAATTTTTGCCTTTAAAATAGAATTTGCAACCCAATGCAAAGAATGTTGAAATATTTTTTTTTTGTATGATTTGTTTATACCATCCACCATACTATGGAGGGTATATTAACTTTGTCATTCCGTTTGTAACTCCTCGAAATACTCATGTCAGACCCAACAAAGTATATATATTCTTGATCAGCGTAAAATTCTAAGTCGATTTAGCGATGTCCGTCTGTCTGTCCGTCTGTCTGTCTGTTGTAATCACGCTTTCGAATGAATTGAGATAGATGGCTAAAATTTTGCACACATGTTTATTTTTCCAGTAGGCAGGTTAAGTTCGTAAATGGGCCATGTAGGTCCACGGTTTTCATATAGCCCCATATAACGGTACCTCCCTATATTCGGTATTTTGATGATTTTAGCGACATTATTCACGGGAATTGTTTCAAGTTTGGCATTTGAAGTTCAAAATGGATACTACACCCTAAGACGGAAAATTGTCTGTGCAGGTCCACGTCTTCGTATAGCCCCCATATAACGGTACCTCCCTATATTCGGTATTTTGATGATTTTAGCGACATTATTCGCGGGAATTGTTTAAAATTTGGTATTTGAAGTTCAAAATGGATACTATACCCTAAGACAGAAAATTGTCTGTGCAGGTCCACGTCTTCATATAGCCCCCATATAACTGTACCTCCCTATATTCGGTATTTTGATGATTTTAGCGACATTATTCACCGGAATTGTTTCAAAATTGGTACTTGAAGTTCGTTGTGGGAACTACAGTCTGTGACAGAAAATTGTCTGTGCGGGTCCAGGTCTTCGTATAGACCCCATATATCAGTACCTCCCTATATTCGGTATTTTGACGATTTTAGGTACAATACCCACCGAAATTGTTTGAGATGTGGTATTTGAAGTTCGTAATGGATGCTACAGCCTGTGACAGAAAATTGTCTATGCTGGTCCAGGTCTTCGCACAGCTCCAATTTAACGGCACCTCCTTATATACGATATTTTGAAGATTTTAGTTACATTATTCACCGTTTATTTCAAGTTTCGAATTTGAATATGGTAATGGTTTATGACAAACAATGCCTATGTATGACCACGTCGTATAGACCCCAATATAACGGCTATATTCGGTATTTTTAAAATTTTAACAGAATTTTTTAAGGATTTTATTTTTTAAAATTTCAAATTCGTTGCAAATGGTGGAGGGTATTAAAAGTTCGGCTCGGCCGAACTTACTGCTTTTTAACTTCTTATATTCTATATTAAGTTACCCCAAAATGTGGTGGTTTAATAGTACTATCTATATTTATTACTTGGTATTTTTCCATCGTATACTGTTAAAAGAGGTTAAGTTCTGCTACCTAGGGCATTCGTTGAGACTCTAACCTTTAACATACTGCATACTTGGAGGTATATTAATATGGGAGGTATACCGAATAGTGAGACTTTTTTGACAATTTTGTGAAAGAAGGTTAAATTATTAATAGCCTGTTGTTTAAGGCAGACAAGCAATTGCTACCCAGACAATCTAGCTTTTAATTAAGTCCATTTATTTCTTTCGTCTGGGAATAAAAGAAAATTTGTCTATTTTTTAAATGATTGCGTTCGTTGGTTTTGGAGGTGCCGTGTCGTTGCCTGGACATAATCTCTATTGCAATTAAGATGATTATGTTCGTTTTGTTTTCCCATAATCCTATGTCCGCCACCAAAACAGGTTGTAAAATTTATTGAAAACACACGGTAAAAACCCTCAAAGAATTCCTTCTTTGGTCGGTTTTGTGTAGGGTTCTATGTGGACCCAAATTAACATTATATCAGGTATCCATTAGGAACACAAAATGTGAAATTTCAGTCCGTTTCAATCAAATATTTAGCTAAAATCTTCAAGTTTCTCTAAATCGGAGGGTATTGTTATATGAGAACTATGCCTAAACATCGTAACATTATTTTTTACTCAGTATGAAACATTTTGTCACACCTTCCCATACATTTGGGACCAATGTGTATTGTCATCTATAACTTCACAAAAAGGCTACACTAACTGGACCTCTCAAAATACTTTTCTAATAGAACATCTTTTTTTTGTCCGCTTCGCTCATATGTTATTTCTCATCCCGATAATTGCTGCTAAAAGCTACAATTGAAAACTGTACACAACAATTCGAATACGATTTTATTAATATTACCCAAAATTATGATGTTAAATGAAATACAACTTTCTACAAAAAGGAAAAAAAATTAAGCCTCAACCAAAAAAATGAATAACCCGAAACATCAAAAATTGACTCTCATAATTTAGCAACTAATCGCTTTGGTTCAAATTGTTTGTGCCAAAAGCCTGGATGGACATGGATGGCTAATGGCTAGCCAAATAAATTTCCTAGTGTTTTATGAATTTCCTTCAAGGCAATTTATCACTTAATAAACTAACAGTCTAAACATTTATCCCCGAAAATATTAGCATCTCACCAAAAAATTTTTATTGCAAGTGTGAAGTATGAATTGTGATTTGTTTTTCGTTTCTCGTTGATCTATGTCCATATGTTCTCGTATGCAACTACGTTTACCGGCCACAATAAGATCTTCCATGTCATGATTACTGCGTCATAACAACAACATCAGAAACAACAAACACAACTTTTTTATGAAGAACACCACAAATCATTGACATCGTAAATCAAATTGCAAAATATCAGTAATAATAGACTTTAAAGCATAAAATATGCAATATTATCAGTCAGTTAGCCAACTGATAGATAAGTTGGCCATCTCTGGCCTAGGTTTTGCCATATGCGCCTTTTTATTCTGTTCAATGCTTTCTAGAGAAATTGCTGTTTTAGGCAGAATTTCATCAGTTGGGTGTGAATGAAAAAGAAATGATGTTCGTTTTGCAAAAAAAGTATGCCTTACCAATTGAATATAACGATAGACCACTAAATGTATGTTTATTTTCTTGGAAAATTTATAATGTGTTGTATAAAGTGCAGATATTTTGGATGTTTATTACTGATAATGATGGTAATTATGTGGATTTAAGCAGATACTTTACGATTTATTGACAACCCCCCCCCCCCCCCCTCAATAAACAAGAAGTGTTGTTTTTCTGCAAATTTAAAAGAATAATGAAGCAGACCGGGCAAACTTTTAATACCCTCCTGCAAGGAAATTGAAAAATTACAAATAAAAAAAGAAAAAAAAAAAAACACATGTAAGAAAGCTTTAAATTCGGCCGGGCCGAACTTTGAATACTCTCCACCATTTGGAACGAATTTGGCAATTCTCAAAAACAATAAAATCCGTTAAAAATTATGTTAAAGTCTTAAAAATACCGAATGTGGCTATTATATTAGGGTCTATACGACGACATGGACCTGCATAGGTAACATTTGTCATAAGCAATTACAATATTCAAATGCGAAACTTAAAAAATCGGTAACAATGTAGCTTAAATCATCAAAATACCGAATATCGGGGGATACCGTTATATGCGGGCTATACAAAGATCTGGCCCGGCACAGACAATTTTCTGTCTTATGCTGTAGTATCCATTACAAACTTCAAATAACAAATTTGAACGAAATCCGGTGAATAATGTCGCTATAATCATCAAAATACCGAATATCGAGAGGTACCGTTACATGGGGGCTATACGAAGACGTGGACCGGTACAAACAATTTTTCTATCTTTGGCTGTAGTATCTATTACGAACTTTAAATACCAAATTTGAAACAATTCCGGTGAATAATTTGTCTAAAATAATCAAAATACCGAATATCGGGAGGCACCGTTATATGGGGGCTATACGAAGACGTGAACGTGTACAGACAATTTTCTGCCTTATGCTGTAGTATCCCTAACGAACTTCAAATGCCGAATTTGAAACAATTAATGTCGCTAAAATCATCAAAATACCGAATATCGGGAGGTACCGTTATATGGGGGGCTATACGAAGACGTAAACGTGCACAGACAATTTTCTGTCTTAGGCTGTAGTATTCATTACGAACGTGAAATACCAAATTTGAAACAATTCCGGTGAATAATGTCGCTAAAATCATCAAAATATCGAATATCAGGAGGTACCCTTATACGGGGGCTATACCAAGACGTGGACCTACATGGCCCATTTTCAATACCAAAAGTCCTGCAGACTAGCACACATTTGAGTAAAATTTTATCAATCTCCTTTAATTCGAGTGATTGCCACCGACGGGCAGAAGGACACCGCTTAATCGATATAGAGTTTTATGCTGATCAAGAATATATATACTTGGTGAGGTTTACAAACGGAATGACAAACTTAATATACCCTCCATACTATGGTGGAGGGTATAAAACTCAGTCGAAAAACAGTAAAAAAAAGGCAAAAGTCGGGTGAGGCCGACTATATGATACCGTACACCACTAGGCATATTTACTAGAGCTCCCGTAACAAAAGAATTTATTTCAAATAGATCATACTACCTCTCAACACTTGACTTTAGAGCAGTTATAGTTTGCTATAGAGTGCATGATATTACTTGGAGGAAAAATATGTATCGGAGCGGAATTGCCGAAAATGGAAACGTAGGTCCCGAAATTCACTCCACTTGTGCTGATAATAGCCATTATTTGCACAATAAACCTGAAATTAAGAATATATATGGGAGATATATCCAAATCTTAGCCGTTCTCGGTAAAATTCTGTAAAGGTATTCTCGAGCTCTTTAAGATATCTGGTCATTGTTGTGGAATTCATATTACGAATTTGAGGGACTTTAACACCAATTCGGATGAAACATATTATATATGGGAGTTGTAGCAATATCTTAACCGATTTTCTCCGAATTCGATGTACTGGCTTTTAGACTGAATCCGGTCGGATGTACCAAAATTTGAACTGATATTGGCTACTAGGTGCACCATTAACCCGAAATCGGCTGAAGATATATATGGGACCTATATCCAAATCTGAACCGATCTTGATCAAATTTGGCAGAGGCATTTTCTAGCAGCATTTGATGTCCGGTACCAAATATCATTGTTCTGGAGTGCATATTTTGCTTGTGAGAGATTTAAAACCCAAAATCGGATAAAACTTATATATGGAAGCTACAGGTTTATCGGAAACGATTGAAATTTGATTTATTTGCTTCTACCCTGAATTTGGTGGGATGTACTACAATGCAGGTCATTTGGACTTATATTAGTAATTTGGTGCAAAATTAACCCGAAATCGGTTAAAGATATATGGGAGCTATATCTAAATATGATCCCATTATCACCAATTTTAATAGGGGTCGTCCTTGGGATCATTGACAAACAAATATTGTTCGCAAAATTTCATTTCAATCGGATAATAAATACGACCTGCATTGTGTTCACAAGAATGCATGGATGGTCAGACGGACTAACATGCATAAATCGACTCAGAAAGTGATTCTAGGAAGATCATCAAAAGTAACTATGGATCTATCTCGCTTCCTTTTCCATGTTACAAACAAATGCACAAAGACATTATACCCTTACACCTTGCGGTGTAGGGCATAATGAGCCTATAAAAAAGTACCAAATCGGAACCTACTCCATTATGGACAGAAATTATTCAAGTCGGAACTTTGTCGCATCATCGAAAATTCAACCTTACACTAGTAGTTTGATTCCATGTACATCGCTAGATATTAAGCATTTGCAACAGAAGTAAGATCAGGCGAATTTTTAGCTACAACTAAGTCTGGGAAATAATTTTGCATATATATTCGGGCATAACATACCGGAAGGAGAGATTTCACATTTTACTATAGTTATTGTTTTAATTCAAAATTATATTACTTTCCCATGATAGCTTCTGAAAAAAAATGTTAAAATTATTATGGACCATGTTTCGACTACATCGAGTACTCCATTCGTTGTATAAGAGACATATGTTTGACCTTTTTTATACCCTTCACCATAGTACGGGTCCGCCTATCCGTCGGTCTGTGGAAATCAATTCGGATAGCCCCCATATAACCTCCCTATATTCGGAATTTTGATGATGTTAGCGGTATTATTCACCGGAATTGCTTCAAATTTCGTATTTGCAGTTCGTACAGCCTGTGACTGAAAAGTGCTTATGCAGTTCCACGCCTTCCTATTTGGCAATTTTATGATCTAAGCAGTATTTTTAAACGTATTTTTTTATGTGGGGAGGTAGCAGAGGAAGGATTTGTGAAATATGGAGAGAACTGGTTGCTTATTTCGGATTTAACTTTGACTCTTTGTGAGGGAGGTACAAGAAGTGCCAAGTCTGAAGGAATCGGATGTTAATTTCGAGTCTTATGACCTCTTAGATATTTGTGGGGGAGGTACTTAATGGAGTGGACGATATTGTCCCTTTTCGCAACTGACCTAGCTCTGATACAAATATTAGGATTTGCAAAGTAGGAACAAAATCGGATTATCCTTTCTCTCTCTGTGCAGTACATTTTTTTTTGAAAATTTTGGCCTTTTGTTGGGGATGTACAGAAATCAGAGGATCGATGTTGCCCATTTCCGAACTCGATCTAAGTTTTATAATAATATTACTATGTACCAAGTTTGAACAAAATCGGATACTCCCTTCGAAAGTTGTCGTGCACACCAGTCAGCCAGAGAGAAGGGCGGACGGGCATCGCGAGATCGATTTCAAAAGAAACGGATTTGGTCCAAAGTGACTTAAGGCCGTATCAAAATATATATACACTCTCTAGCCTTGTGGCTGAAGGTACTTTACTCTTTACTTTTTGCTGACAGATTTTGATGTGAGCCTGAAAATAAAATAAAATTCCGTTTTAGACGAAAGGTAACAAAAGAAGAAATATTCTATACAAAATTTCACTACAAATCTTAGAATAATCCCTCTTTACTCTCTCTCTCTCTCTCTCTCTCTCTCTTTGTTTCATTTGTTGGGTATAATGTGAAAGTAAGAATTGTTCTACATCAAATTTAATTGTTATTTTCTGGATAGAGGTTTGAAACTCTTTTAAGTTCTTTGGATTACATCCAGAATCATTGGTAGAGAAAATGGTTCCTATAGATCGACTTTTTAATATAACTCCCACAACTCCCTTCTTGAACTTATAGTAAATAATTGGCAAATAATTTTATTAAATAGTTTGATTTCCAACGACCCCGTTTAAAGTTCGTTTTCAACCAATGAAATAGGACGAAAAGGGGTGGAAACTCGTTTTAATGTTAGAATCCTCGTGTTTTCAGAAAACGTGAAAGAGGGGAAAATTGCACCGTCTATTTAGTATATTTTTTATACCCTCCACCAAAAAAGGTATGGAGGGTATATTAACTTTGTCATTCCGTTTGTAACTCATCGAAATAATCATTTTAGACCCAACAAAGTATATATATTCTTGATCAGCGTAAAATTCTAAGACGATTTAGCCCTGTCCGTCCGTCTGTCCGTCTGTTGTAATCACGCTACAGTCTAAACGAATTAAGATAGGAAGCTTAAATTTTGCACAGATCTCTCTTTTGTCTGCAGGCAGGTCAAGTTCGAAGATGGGCTATATCGGTCCACGATATCGTATAGCCCCCATGTAACGGTACCCCCCGATATTCGGTATTTTGATGATTTTACCCACATTTTTCAACGGCATTGTCTGAAAATCCACAAAAGGAGTTCCTTGTGGGTACTTTATACCTCGGAAGAGAATTATCTATATAGGTCCACAATATCGTATAGCCCCCATGTAACGGTACCCCCCGATATTCGGTATTTTGATGATTTTACCCACATTTTTCAACGGAATTGTCTGAAAATCCACACAAGGAGTTCCTTGTGGGTACTTTATACCTCGGCAGAGAATTGTCCATATAGGTCCACGATATCGTATAGCCCCCATGTAACGGTACCCCCCCGATATTCGGTATTTTGATGATTTTACCCACATTTTTCAACGGAATTGTCTGAAAATCCACACAAGGAGTTCCTTGTGGGTACTTTATACCTCGGCGGAGAATTATCTATATAAGTCCACAATATCGTATAGCCCCCATATAACGGTACCCCCCGATATTCGGTATTTTGATGATTTTACCCACATTTTTCAACGGAATTGTCTGAAAATCCACACAAAGAGTTCCTTGTGGGTACTTTATACCTCGGCAGAGAATTATCTATATAGGTCCACAATATCGTATAGCCCCCATATAACGGTACCCCCCGATATTCGGTATTTGATGATTTTACCCACATTTTCAACGGAATTGTCTGAAAATCCACACAAGGAGTTCCTTGTGGGCACTTTATACCTCGGCAGAGAATTATCTATATATTTCGACAATATCGTATAGCCCCCATATAACGGTACCCCCGATATTTGGTATTTTGATGATTTTACCCACATTTGTCAACGGAATTGTCTGAAAATCCACAAAAGGAGTCCCTTGTGGGCATTTTACCGCCTCAAAATGAAGTGTCTATATAGGTCCACGATATCGTATATCCCCCATATAACTGTAACCTCCGATATTCGGTATTTTGATGATTTTACCCACATTTTTCAACGGAATTGTCTGAAAATCCACACAAAGAGTTCCTTGTGGGTACTTTATACCTCGGCAGAGAATTATCTATATAGATCCACGATATTGTATAGCCCTCATATAACGGTACCCCCGATATTCGGTATTTTGATGTTTTTAGCCATATTTTTCAACGGAATGGCCACAAGGGGTTCTCTGTACACAAGGGGTTCTTTGTGAGCACTTTACCCACCGACAGAGAATTCTCTATATAGGTTAACGATAACGTATAGCTCCCATATAACGGTACCCCGCGATATTCGGTATTTTGATGATTTTAGCCACATTTTCCAATCGTATTGCCTGAAAATCCACACATGGAGTTCCTTGTGAGTACTTTACACGCAGACATAGATTTGTCTTTATAGGTCCACAATATCGTATATCCCCCCATATATCGGCACCTTCCTAAATTAGATATTTTAAAGATTTTAAAAGAATTTTTATTGGATTTTTTTTTGAAAATTTTCTAATTCGTTCCAAATGGTGGAGGGTATTCAAAGTTCGGCCCGGCCGAACTTACTGCTTTTTTACTTGTTTTTATTTCAGAACGCCATTACATTGATGTCTTCTATTTTTACCTCAACCTTCATAATCTTGTGGATTTTCTCTGTAATTATTTTTTGTGTTGCACAGTTTAATTTTAAGACACACAAATTTAAGTACGATTTTTTTCTGTTCGAAATAATAACTACATTCACAAAGGGGTACACATAGTAGCTTCCAGTTGGAAAACTTCTACGAACAAAAAATTCAAATAGCAGTTCGTTTATTTTATGATATCCCAGCTCTTTAACCACTTATGCCAATGGTTGGTACTGATTGACGACTAAAATCTAGCAGAATTAAATATCGATTTATTCTAATAAAAATTTAATTTCAAATGCATAGTATGCAAAACACTGAAAATAATTGCGAGTCATATTTCTGCACAATTCTCCCAGTGATACGAACCTCATAGTTGTGACCATTTTTCAAATCAAAAACAAAATGAAGACATGCTAAAGATATGCAAACAAATTCTAATTGTAATTTCTTATTTTCATTGTGCACTTTAACTATTTATATTAGCTTTTCAGATTAAGGCTTATGGCAGGCACACTGTACGACGATAAATTGCCCATGGCCATGGACAGGAGATAGGTAGGTAGGCAGGTAGTGGTACATTCATCTTTTGAACAGCATCTAACAAATCTACGCCAGGCTAGGAGACATTCTAACACATCCATCTCTTCAATTCGTTTTAGTCTGGCTGACCAGCCGGCCGACCGTTTGGTAATAGAAACACTCTAAGGCTTTCCTTTTGACCATTTTTGATCAAAATATGTTTAACAATGCTAATGATGCAAAATGACTTTAACGGTGCTTCACAGCAGGCTGGCTAGCTGGCTGGGCCACAAACGTACATATGATGTACTTTTTCCACTTTTTTATGATTATTTTTCTTTCTGTGTCCATCCAGCGCAGACGCAGTATTGTTGCATAGCAATTGGTACATTTGTGCTGTTCAGAGCCGGTGTATTTTATTTCGTAGTTTTTCTTCGTCTTCGGCAAACATTTCCATAGTTTACAGTTCATCATCATTCATTTCTTTTTGTGCATTTTATATGTGTTATTTGTTCATTGAATCTCGAGCGATTTATGTGACTATGTTGCAGACTTAACGACACAATGGGATATTGCAAGGAAAAATATATTTACAATAGAGTAAAGATTAGTGTGTTCGACAAGGTCCGTAGCGTTATTTCCTCCGTCTTTAAATATATGGAACTTAACTAAAACCAACAAACGAGAAATTCTGAACAAAAAATGAAAGAGGTAAATATCAAATCGGATGAAACTTTTATGGAAAGACAAATTTTTGTCGGACTTGAAGGGCTAAATTCTAATCTATGTTTATAAAAGAGTACTCAAATTACCGAGTGATCAAGAATCAAAGCCCAGACCAAATAGCTGATACTAGAATTTAAAATTGAAATTTTACACAAGGGTCAGTCTTGGAGCGTAGACCATGTACCAAAAGTACTAAACGTACTATTTTTTATTGAACAAATGAAATGAGGATGAATCTTGACATTTAGTATGAGAGTCACTGATGGAGTGCAGGATACATGTTCCAAAGGGTTTTTGGGAATTCGAACTTTTAGGTTACGAAAAGTTCTAAACTTCTAAAATTATACAATTTGGTATTATATGAACGGATAAAGCTTAAAAAGTGAAATTTTTATGTAAATCAAGGTTGAAATTTTAAGATTTATATATGAAGGTGATTTTGGAAATGCGTACTAAGCGTGGGAACTGTATTAAATGACAATCAATTTGGTACAGTTTGGATTAGAGTGAATGGATGGAGTTGGGGCCCTATTGTAATAGCTTTGCGACAAAGAGTGGGTATTGAAAATATGTACTACAAGTTCACCAAAGGTACTAAATAGTACTATATTTTGTAAAATTGTGCACATAAAGTATGAAATTCAATAATTGTGTTCAATAATTGTACTAAAAGGTACTAAATGTTAAAATGTTGGAAATTACGGATTTGAAATTCTGAAATTTGACTTGAAGTCACTGTTGTTATCTGAGGTTAAAAAATACGAAAAGTGCTAAATGGTACAAAATTTTTTGTTGGGTGCAGGGATAGAGCCGGAATTACGAAGCCTGATATTGGGGTTTCTCTTGGTATCTGGAATTGAGATATGGAGATGATTTTGATAGAAGTACTAAATGCTACAAAATTTAGTATTGGGATACGAAATTCTGAAATTCGATATTAAGATCTAATTGGTATCTGGTGTGGAAAACTGGTGGTAGTTTTGCAAATATGTATGTTCGAAAACTACTAAATGGTACAAATTTTGGATCACTATTGGTGTGTTGGATAGAACGATGTTGATTATTTTTGATATGCGTACAAAACAATCTGAAAGATTTGAGGCTGACGTCACTATTGTTTTCTAGCGTTAACATATGGAGATGTTGAAATAGGTTTGGACAGACAAATTGGATGTGGGATCAATGCGCAATGTTTTTCCTGATCTCCTCCTTGGTAAACTTCAAACTTAAATATTTTACAGAAATACGAAATATATTGGGGATATACGAAGATCTCGACCTGCATATGCAATTTTCTGTCATAGACTGTAGTGATCATTAGGAACTTCAAATATAAAATTTGATACAATTAAGCCTAATAATGTCGCTAAAATAATCAAAACACCGAATATGGGGAGACACTGTTATATGAAATACAACGGCGTGGACCTGCAAAGACAATTTTTAGTCTCAGGTGTAGCACCTATTACGAACTAACAGTACGAATTTGAAACAACTTCGGTGGATAATGTCGCTAAAATCATCAAAATACCGAATATAGGGAGGTACCTATGTGTGGGGGCTATACGAAGACCTTGACCTGCATATGCATTTTTCTGTCATACGATGTGGTACCCATAGGAGCTTAAAATTTCAAATTTGAAACATTTCCGGTGAAATATGTACCACAAATCGGCAAAATACCGAACCAAAACTTAGACATATGTTGACAGTTCCACGCAAGGATATTTCATATATAATGCGAACACATTCTACCAATTGACAGCAAATTGGGTTAAAATTATGACTAAGGCACCTAAAAACTCTTAAATCTGTCGGTACAGTAATATGGGGTTATACCAAAATGTGGACCCACATATATATTTCCAATACCAAAAATCCTGCAGACCACGCACACATTTGAGTAATATTTTTTTAACCTACTTCATTTTGGGAAGACAGAAAGACGTGGCTAAAATTACATAGTTGGTATGCTAATCAAGAATATGTATACTTTGTGGGGTCTAAATTTTATATTTCGAGGAGTTAAAAAATGAAAAGTCAAGCTTAATATACACTCCATACTATAGTGGAAGGCCTAATGGAAACTGTTGGAACGAAACTTCCAATGGAGATTTCGGTGTAGTTATTAGAAAAGACACATGTGGAAGACCTGAGGTCGCCTATTATCGATAGGAGACAGTGAAGTGTTCTATTTTCAATTGGATGCCGCGAGGTACTCTATTATTTATATGCGACTGTGATTTCCTCTATTGTCATTAGGCGGTCTTAATGTCCCCATAACCGCAACCTTGAGGCCCTTTATTATCAATAGGTGACCTTGAAGTCCCCTTTTATCAAGAGGCGACCTTTATGTCCCATATTGTTGATCGGAGATCGAGAGGTCCTCTATTATCTAAAGACAATCCAATTGGTCCCCTTTTCCCCATATGCGACTGTGATTTCTAAACGACCTTGGTTTCTTCTCAACCTCAACTTTGAAGTCCTTTATTATCAATAGACGACCTGGAGGTCCCATATTATCAATATGGGCCAGGTAAGTATCTGATTGTTGATTGGAGACTGTGAGGTCTCCTATTATCAAATGCGAACGTAAGGTTCTCTATTGTCGTTAGAAGACCGTGGGATTCCTATTATCAATAGACGACCGTGAGTTCCTCTATTGCCGACAAGAGATAGTGCGGTACTGCAGTAATCAATATCTTTGAGCCACTTGCTAAAACTGATAAAGTAAAGCAACTGCGGTTGATGAAATACTTATACCCTACACCAAATATTGGCAAGGGTACTATGTCTTTCTGCATTTCTTTGTAATATTGAGAAGGAAGCGAGGTAGACCCATAGTTACTGTTGAGGATCTTGATAAAATCACATTCTAAGCCGATTTATGACCGTCAGGTCGTTTGTAAGTCCATCCGTATGTCCATGCATTTTTGTGAACAAACTGCAGGTCGCATTTATTATACGATTGAGATGAGAACTGCCAAACAATACTTGTTTGGCCCATTTCGGGTTAATTGTGCATAAATGGGTACTATTAGCCCAAATTGAATGAATTGTGGCACTTCAGACCGAATTCAGCCTAGAAGCAAGTACATCAAATTTGGTGAAAATCTGTTCAGATATAGCTATATCTCCCATATATATTTGTTGTAGAATTTTCTCACATGCGTAATATGATATCAGATACAGCCCCAAAATACCTCTGCAAAATTTGATCAAGATCGGTTTAAATACTTTCGATATACATCTTCATCCGATATATCTATATACATAATAAACCGATTTTACTTGTTGGCCAAATATGTAAAATCAACTGAAATGGGATAGGTTTTTTCATATTTAACATTTGGTGAAACTCCTTACGGTATTTCTATTGGTCCAACAAATATTTTTATACCCTACACCACAAGGTGCCCTGCCCACCTTGTGGTGTAGGGTCATATATCATATATTTGTGTATTTGTTTGTAACAGGCAAAAGGAAACGAGATAGACCAATAGTTCCCTCCGCCGATTTGCATAGAATAACATTCTGACTCGATTTATTTAGATTGGAGATAATCGGTCAAAATTTAGGTATAGCTCCCATATATATCTTCGTCCGATTTGCCTTATATTGTGCACCCAACGTGTAATATCAGAACAAATAGTGTGGCATTTTGCCGTAATATGGACTCCGTAGTAACGATATTCGGGGAAAAATATCAAATACAGCTCAGCAATACATTTGCCAAATTTTATCGAGATCGGTTCATATTTAGATATAACTATCATATATATCTATCCAATTTCAAGTTAATATACAACCCCGAATTTAAAGGCGCAAATGTCTCGGCAAATTTAAAAGATTCAGATGAGGATATTCCTCCCATATATTAGTTCCTTTGGACTTTTAATTGATACTATAATCATAGTTGGTATGATTTAATTCTCACAAATTCCCCATTAAAACTTTTGTGTGTTATGTGAAGCTCTACTAAATATGCAAAGTGGTGTAGGGTATCATAAAGTCGGCTCCACCCGACTTTAATATTTTCTTTACTGGTTTAATATAATTACTGGTTTAATATATCGAAATCATATCATGCACTATACAGTAATGTTATTTGGTACTAGAGCTACAAAATCGATATAGGTTGTACATCGATTCAGAGCTGGATTTATTTCCCGAATTGTGACTACTCTAAAGCCCTGATAATAAGGTTCATAGGTATGTGAAGTAGATCACATAAATTCCCAATATAAACTTCTTTTTCACGAGAGCTCTACTAAATACGCCTAGTGGTGTAGGGTATCACATAGTTGGGCCCGCCTGAATTTTGACATTTCCTTACTGGTTTTTATACCCTACACCACATAGTGGTAAGGGTATTATGTCTTTGTGCATTTGTTTGTAACATGGAGAAGGAAACGAGATAGACCCATAGTTACTTTTGAGAACCTTCATAGAATCACTTTCTGAGTCGATTTATGCATGTCAGTCCGTCTGTCCGTTTGTCCATGTATTCTTGTGAACAAAATGCAGGTCGCATTTATTATCCGATTGAGATGAAATTTTCCAAACAATATTTTTTTGGCCCAAGGACGAACCCTATTGAAATTGGTGAGAATCGGATCAAATTTAGATATAGCTCCCATATATATCTTCATCCGATTTCGGGTTAAATGTGCACCAAATGTCCACTATCAGTCCAAATCAGCTGAATTTTGGCACACCCAACCGAGTTCGGCCTAGAAGCAAGTATATCAAATTTGGAGAAAATCGGTTCAGATATAGCTATAGCTTCCATATATATCTTTCATCCGATTTGGTGTTTAAGCCTCTCACATTCGTAATATGCACTCCACAAGAATGATATTTGGTACCAGATATAAGATACAGCTCAGAAATAGCTGTTTGTAATTTTATCGAAATCGGTTCAGATTTGGATATAGCTCCCATATATATCTTCATCCGATTTCGGGTTAATTGTGCACCAAATGGCCGATATAAGTCCAAATGGACTGAATTTTAGTACATCGGACCAAATTCAGCCTAGAAGCAAGTATGTCAAATTTAGTGAAAATCCGTTCAGATATAGATGTAGCAACCATATATATGTTTCATCCGATTTAGAGTTTTAGTCCCATACATTCGTAATATTCACTCCACAACCGTGATATTTGATACCAGGTATTAGATGGAGCAAAGGAATAGCTGTTTTAAATTTTATCGAAATCGGTTCAGATTTGGATATAGCTCTCATATATATCTTCATCCGATTTCGGGATAAATGTGCACTAAATGGTCAATATCAGCCCAAATCACCAGTCTGCACGATAGAATTAGATAGATTTTGATTTTGTACCAAATATCTCATAGAGCTCTGAAATGCCATGTATAAACCTTTTTACGAGAGCTCTACTAAATATGCATAGTGGTGTAGGGTATCATATAGTCGGCCCCGCCCGACTTTTGAGCTTTCCTTACTGGTTTCTTATTTAAGATATGTGTATATATATTTAAGATATATGTATGGATCCCCACACACCTGCCCATTGTGCCAGGTGTCGGCTCATTTATTTCTCCGCACAATATGGTTATTTATCGTATGTGTACCACTTGGTCAATGTGTGATATTTATTTTTAAAATTTCTTCTTTTTTTTGTCATTCATATTCTATTTTCATTTCAATTTCTCTACAATTTTTTTTTAGCATGGAGGATAATACGTTTTCCCAGCAACAATAAAATCGCATAGCTCTATTGATTATGAAAATTTAACAGAAAAAGAAAAGAAAATACAAGTTGTTCAACCACACCACCAAAATCCCCAAAAGCAGTCAGGTGGACGTGCTCTGACAAAAGTGCCAACAAAAGAATGATTTGTTAACTGGTTTCTTTTAGTTAAAAGGCTGATCGTTTTCAAAATAAAGTTCATTTTATTTTTTTAAGCAATTAAATTTATTGCTCGTTCACACTTTCCGGTCAGGAATCACAAAAAATGTATATAAATTAAAAAAAGGCTTTGTTAAGAAATTTATTAATTTAAAAAAGAGCAAATAATAAAAGATATATACAATTTTATTATCTTAAAGGTCATTACATGTTTAATGTATTAAATAATTGAGATTGGACTTGTGCCATGGACCAGTTTTTATGCTGGTAATTATTGTCAACAACAAAATATAGTTTGTAAAATCTCCAAAAAAGAATGAGAAATAATCAAACCATTTTATCTAAAAGTAGATTTTTATCTTCACAATTTTAATGCATTTTTAATGTTAATACAACAAACTCAGTTTTGTTCATAAATCTCAAAATTGGAATTGTAACTTTAATTTCTTAAACCGTTACACATTTGCTGACGTCACGTTAAAGTAATAATTAACTTTGACATTTTCAATGATGGTAATTAATTTGAGACATTTTCAGCCGTATGTCATGTTAATGCATTGTCTTAATTTCGTAACTGATTCGTTTTAAATTTAATTTAAAAATAACCTGGTAACACATGTGAGTTTCATAACCCCGTCGAAGGCACGTGCCATTTAAGTACTACAAGGGGAATTAAAGAAAAATTATATCAAAGTTGTCAAAAAACAGAATCGTTAAATATTTTCCACTATAAAATTTTTAATTTGTAATAAAATGTCTCTGTTAGAAATGTTCAACAACAAGCCATAACTTTCCTATCTACTTCATAAGCTAACGCAATTGGAGGTATTATGATAGAGTTTGCCCCGATACTAAATCTATGCCAAGATTAATACCATAAAACTGAAATTCTTTTTGTAATTATAAACCAGTAAGGAAAGATCAAAAGCAGGGCGGAGCCGATGTGTCTTTAGTAGAGTTCCAGTAACAAGTAGATTATACTAGAGGTACTTTCGAGCAATATCTGATGCCCGGTATGGGTGCATATTGCCAGTCTTGTGGAGTGCATATTGCTAGTGTGAGAGACTTTAAACCCCAAATCGGATGAAAAATATATATGGGAGCTATAGCTATATCTGCACCACCAAATGTGATGTACTTGCTTCTAAACCGACTTCGGTCGGATGTGCCAAAATACAGAAATAGGTACCCAAGTGAGTTATCATAATCGGCATTGCAGTACGAAACTTCCCCGCAATCTGAAACAGCAATTGAGACCACAATTTGCTTTCCGCATTTTTCTCGAGTTTAGTTACAATATGTTAATGAGTCGGTCGATCCAGGAGACGAGGCTAAGTAACACCTATAGGTTTCAAAGTTGTGATGGATACCACGAAATGAGAAAAGATCGGACTGGTGTTTGAGGTTTACCATTCCTATCACACCACTCTGTATTGTACAGACAAATCTTGCCAGAGTTTGACTCTAGTATTCCCTACATACACTACGTATGAAGGCAGCCGTCAAGTGTGAAACTGCAGAGGTCATTTCTGGAGAGGAATAACCGCCTGGTGCAAGAGGATTTTAATGTCCGTTGTGAATGATTGCATTCCATCCTAGGTAATGACTAGAGGGACATAGCGCTGTCTAAGCAATTTGTAAGCTCCACTTTTTGCACAGTGAATGAGGGCTCACTCTCTGGAATAAGGGCAGACTGCCATAGATCAACGTATATATCCATCGTGCCCCAAGGCCTGATAAATTATATAATCTGGCAATCTAGACTCAAAATAGCTGCCATTATCATCGCTATCAACAGACCCCCTATTTCATATACGATATCGTGGACTACTATAGACAATTATCTTGCAGGGGGTATAATACCCAGTAGGAACTTCTTGTGTGGTATTTCAGACAACTTCATTGAAAAATGTGGCTAAAATTGTCAAAATACCGAATACCGGGGGGTACCGTTATATGTGGGCTATACGATATCGTGGACCTATATAGACAATTATCTTGCAGGGGGTAAAATTCCCACAAGGAACTCCTTGTGTGGAATTTTAGACAATTCCGTTGAAAAAGGTGGGTAAAATCGACAAAATTCCAAATATTGGGGGGTACCGTTATATGGGGGCTATACGATATCATGGACCTATATAGACAATACTCATTCAGGGGGTAAAGTGCTCACAAGGAACTCCTTGTGAAGGATTTCAGACAATTCCGTTGAAATATGTGGTTAAAATCATCAAAATGCCGAATATCGAGGGGTACCGTTATATGGGAGCTATACGATATCGTGGACCGATATAGTCCATATTCGAGCTTGATCTGCCTGCAGACAAAAGACAGATCTGTGCAAAATTTTAGCTTCCTATCTTTATTCGTGTTGACTGTAGCGTGATTACAACAGACGGACAGACGGACATGGCTAAATCGTCTTAGAATTTTACGCTGATCAAGAATAAATTTGTTGGGTCTAAAATGATTATTTCGATGAGTTAAAAACGGAATGACGAACTTAATATACCCTCCATACTATGTATGGTGTAGGGTATGAAAACACTCATACAAATTTAATATTTATATACAGATAGAATTATGCCCAAGAAATTTTTTATCGGCAGATTTCGTTATAGCTGCATGTTTACTCATATAATTTGGACAAAAATGATTTACTAACTATAACAAGAATGGGCGGGCCGAACTTTCAATACGTGGTGGGTATTGTAAGGTAAAGAAAACATTCATAAATTAGAGCGTCTGGATTTAATATTAGACATTTAACTGCAAATATAGGGGCGGCATTGTCCGAAGGTACAGTTAAATAGGACGTAAAACACATTAAAAACTCTAAATATAAAAGTCGAAACAATTTCGAGAAAACATATGGCTAAAATGATTGAAATACCGAATATCGGGAGGTACCATTATATGGGCGCTATAGGAAAACGTGAACCTATATTCGCACCTACCAAATTTTAGACAAATCCCTTAAAAAATGTGGCTTCAATTATCAAACTAACAAATATCCTAGGCTAATATGTCGGCTCTAACATTTTTATTTTGATACCCTCATTGCAGCAATCAGCCTCTATTTTTAACGAAGGTCTAAAATACAATATATTTTTATGAAATGATGTATGATTCATAATTGAATTTAAATAGTATTTTTTTTTCAATTCTCAATAAAAAGTATTCATGTATTTTTTTAATTAAATTGCAATATGTACTACAAGCAATTCCAATAGACCTCCGAAACTATGTCAAACATTTGCAATAAACTTGTTAGACATAATGAAAATCTTTCAGCAAATAGCGAAAATTTTTGTAGTTTTTTTTTGTGAGCAAGAGAAAATTACTAAAAATTACATAGATTTAATAAATGCAAATCACAAGGAGACAAAAAAAGTAAGTAATCCACTATGAAACAAATATTTCTTGTGCCTTGGATAGACACGTTAATAATAGGCCTAAAAATATTATAGATTACAGGCCTTAAGCCTTATTTTAATTAAATATTCAATGGAATTTTTACTTGTAAAAAACAACAACAACTCATGCACAGTCACAGTAACAATGGAGAATGAATCAATCAATATTTATAGCAACAACAAGTCATTTTTCTGATACACGCACCAACAACTCCAGCAAACTCTCAAAACCAGTAGTTTTTTTTTTTTTTTTTTTTTTTTTTCGGATTCAAAAAGCCTCTTTATTTCAACGGCATGATATGAAAACATTTATTTCAATTTTTTTTTTCGTTTGGTGCCAGGTAGGCTGTTAACAAATCAATATTACCGGGCTAATTGTTATCATTTTTTTCATTGTTGCGAACAAGATACCAGTAACCAGTAAATCCACCGCAGCCCAGAGAGTCCGGCAATAAATTGCCATGCAAAAAAAGTTGATTAACTGCGTGTATTCAATTGCCCGGAGGGCAATAACAAAGATGAATTTCAATACGAAAATGGTTAACGCCTTTTGAATACCCTTATAGACCTTATGGCATACGCCAAAAGGCTAATAATAAACGATCCCCAAAATCGAAAAAAAGAAACAGAGCCGAATAATACATCTCCACCCCAGTTGCAAATAAATAAAAACAATTTGAAATCTATTGTTAAAAAGTAATATTTTTAGACGCTACATCAATGGCTTACAAATCCGGCTAGACCAAACAAATCAAAAAGTATATTTTCTGGCTCTTAGATGAAATGAAACAGGCTGCCATGCCGAAAAAACACCCCATTCGAACGGCCTAAAAATGAAATAATGTTAGCGCCTTTTTGGCCATATATTCAAATTAACAGCTGTGTTCAAAATAATATAACTCGATGTTGCAATGGTTTATATTATGTGCAAGCAGTAGAGATTCGTTTCTATACTAAGACTGAAAAGGAACACTTATAAGAATAAAAAAAATAGCTGTTTTTGATAAAAATTTAAATTTTAGGTATAATTCAGTTTAAAAAATGCGCCTAAATTCCAAATTTAAATTCAAATGCCTAACATTTTCAAAGCTACATCAAATTAGACGATTCCGTAATTTTTCCTCCCTCTGCCACATTTTTGAAATTTTGGGATTAAGATTCGTTGGAACCCTTACATTTTACATATACAGGGTGAGATGAAAAAACTGCAACAAACTTCAGACTGCTGCCATTTCTAAGGCACTCGTCCGAAATTAAAATTATTCCAGTGACAGCTCATTATATTGTTTACAAGCGTGCAAAAGCATTTTGGTGAGAATTGAAATTGGAGAAATGGAATTCAAGCGTGATAGTGTAATTTCTTTATATTGGCTGGAAAACCAGAAGTGGCTATTGTTACTGTACTCCAGCATTTAAGTGTGAATAAATCTTTGTTGTCTCGTACCATCGCCCGTTACCGTGATACTTGCAGCGTAGTCCAAAAAAGCATAAGCATATCGCGATATTACATTCGGCAAATATTGAAAAATGAGCTCGGAGTAAAGCCATTGAAGTTCCAAAAAGTGAAAGAACTTACACCACAACAGAAAGAAAATAGACTCAAAAGAGCTAAAGAGTTGTTTCGCTTGGGTGCAAGTGGTGAACTGCCGAATTTGGTTTTCTCCAAAGAGAAAACATTCGTTGTCCAGCAGTTTGTAAACAAACAAAATTATCGTGTTTACTTGCCAAAGAGTTCAGCTAAAAATGTGCAAATTCGGTTGACCACCAGAACTCAAGCGCCGGCCATGGTGATGGTGGTGTGGGGAGCCATAACTGCCGATGGTCGCTCTCCGCTCGTGTTAATCGATCGTGGAATCAGAATAAATGGCGAATATCATTGCGACAATATTCTGGAGGGTGTATTAAAGCCTTGGGCACGCACACATTTTGGCCGCAGATCTTGGACATTCCAACGGGACTCAGCACATTCGCACTCAGCATGCGCCACCCAAGAATGGTTACAAAACGTGGTGCCTCACTTCATTTCCAGCGCAAAATGGACTCCGAAATAACCAGATACCAATCCGTTGGACTATTGTGTCTGGAGTATTTTAAAAAGCATGGTTGGCACTAAAAATACTAAAGTGGCGATCACCTCAAGCAAGCGCTTCGCCGGGAATGGGCCAAAATACCGCAGAGCAACATTCGGGCAGCGTGCAACGATTTCATTGGCCGTTTGAAGGCCATAATTCGTGCTAAAGGTGACCAATTCGAACAAATCTAAACTTATTCTAAAATTTGAAGGCATTTCCGACAGTTTAAGCTTTCATTCAATAACATTTAAAAAAAATAATAATAAAAATTATGGCGTTTGACTTTGTTGCAATTTTTTTTAACTCACCCTGTATGTAATATCAGCCCAAATTGGATAGAATTTTCTTATTCAACCGTTTTTTTATGTAATTGGACTTGTTAAGGCGAAGGTCATATGTAGATGATCTATGTGTTTGTTTCTCTTTCGAGACGAGCTTAATGATTTTTTTTTTGTTCATTTGGTGAAACTCAGTTCAATATATCTATTGCTCCAATAGATCATGCACTATGCACTTTATGTGATCTACTTCACATAAATAGCTGTAAAGTTTTTCGTTACGGGAGCTCAAGAAAATACGCTTAGTGGCATAATTTTTTTTTTGTATACTTTTTTACTTTTGACATTTCGTTCCTTTTTTATTTGGAAGTGGGGAGTGTATTGTGTTGAACAGTGTAATTGGCCAATTGTATGATTAATTTCAAATATTTGGCTTGAGTTTTGTGACATATTTAAAATTTAGAGTTCCCCTCTCTTTGGCATTTTTTTGGCATTTTTTCGCTATACACTGGTAAAAGATGTTAAGGGTATTCCTTGCCACTCTCAAACTTATTTCCATGATACTGAAAAAATGCAAAAAATCGATAATTTACCTATAACTCCCTAACCGCTTTAAATAACCACATCATGTGACCACTTGTTTGATAGTTATCATAAGCTTTAAAACGATACCTATATTGTAAGTGAAGCCGGGTCTAGCCCGGTTCTTGAAGCCGGACTTTCGGGTAAAACATCAGGGGTTCCGGGTCCGTACCTACCTCTGGAAAAAAATCGAAAAATTTGTACTGAACTAGAGTTGTTCCATTTTCAATTTCGCACCCTAAGGAAAAAGAAGCTCCTCGAGTCGGTAACATAAATTAGGTTGTTCTATTAAATTACAATTCGTATTTCATTGGCTATTTGTTCTTTTATATTTAAACTAGGGTAAGACGATTTTCGATTAATCGATTTTTAGTACACAAAGTTCTGAATGTCGTAGTCCACTATGGACTGTGATGAAAACCAATTAATCGTTTATTCATCATCCATTGTTCGACTTTGACTTGAATGACCTATCGAACTGAATAATTGACACTAGCGATGTCCGTCCGTCTATCCGTCTGTGGAAATCACTCAAGCTTCCGAACGAATTGAAGTAGATTGATAACATTTTACTCAAATTTTTATTATGTCTGCAGGACTTTTGGTATTGAAAATGCGCCATGTAGGTCCACGTTTTGGTATAGCCCCCATATAACGGTACCTCCCAATATTCGGTATTTTGATAATTTCAGGAACAATATTCATCGGAATAGTTTCAAATTTGGTATTTGAAGTTCGTAATGGATACTTCAGCCTAAGATTTTATATATTCACCGATTTTTTTTAAGTGTCGCATTTGAATATTGAAATGGCTTATGACAAAAGTTACCTATGCAGGTCCATGTCGTCGTATTGACCCGTATTTTTCTTTAACAGAATTGTTAACGGATGTTTTTGAGAATTGCCAAATTCGTTCCAAATGGGGGAGTATTCAAAGTTCGGCCCGGCCGAACTTACACCTTTTACTACTTGTTTATTGGAAACGAATATTTTTTGCTATATAATAGAAATAAGGACTTCATGTCTTTAGTGAAATATAGTAAAATATGATGAAGAGTACTTTTGCCCTCAACGTCGTTCTGCTAAAATTTGTTTTGTAGGAGAAATGTGCAGAAACTCATGTGAAGTATCACTTTACCCTATAAATGTGTTGTTAGCATTATGTATTCCTGGCGTTTGAATAAGATTTTGAATTTTAATGCATTATGGGGTTGCGGTTGCAGAATATTGTATTAATTAAATTAATTGATTAAAGGGATTTCTTATATAGTCAAATTATGGATCACAATCCCTTTGGAGATTCCTTCATTCTAGTTAAAGTGGCTGCAGATTTACAAAAGATTTAATTGAAATTAGAGTAATATCTGGAGGAACTTTGATATGATGAATTTAGGAAGTCTTTTACCAATATAAACCATATTGTGCACATTTGTAAATTGCAAATTTTTAACAATTTTGTTTAACATTTTGGATACAATTATTAAAATACCTAATATCGGAAAATACCGTTATATACGGAAACTGTCTGCCATCTTAGGTAGAACCCTTGCGAACTGCACATACCTTCATAAGGAGGCTATAGAAAAACGTAAACCACCATGGACTTGGCTGTTGGCATACGAGGAAAATCTAAGCCGCATACTTCTCACAAATATCTCATATATATCAAATCATATACCAATTACTATATTTGTGACTTTAAGGATTTTAATCAAAATAATACCGTATTAATATGAACACAACTGTATTGCTCTATTATTCATCCATACTTGGCACGATGTTGAAGAAAACAACCGCCAAAAAAGCTAACAAATAAAGGGCAACAATGGCCAAAATATTTAGAGCATTGACATTTGATTGATGTTGGCACGGGGTCAGTTTTTATGCTTATTTTTGTTATTGTTTTTTCTTACTCACCCAGTTGCCCCTCTGCTAGGTACTTGATTTTTAAAGTTTTGCTTATTCCCCCCTCAAAAATGTTTGATAAAAGATAACTTTTACAATGTGTTGTAGCACAAAAATAAAAAAACTTTTGGTTTTTTCAGGGTGGTACCGCTTATTTTCATGGGATGAGGTTGCGCTATTTGTAACTTCCATGCCATTAGCATGCCGCCCATTTTAGCCTACATAAATAAATTAAAAAATGATGTAAGATTAAAGCTAAAAAGCTTATAACATATTGACTAATGTTAATTTTGCTAAGATATGCTATCTAATGTCATCAATTTTGTTCAAAGAAGAAAAAATTGGTAGCACAGCAAAAACGAAAGACTTAAGACACGAACTTGTTATCGCAATTTTGCTTTTCTCTCTCTCTATCTCTCTGTGGCATATGTTACCATTTAATTTATTGTGCAAAACCTTTTCATCAAAAACACAAAATTATAATTCAAAGGTTTCTTAATGGCACCCAGATTGCAATTTGATAAAAATGTCTACATTAATATCTGCTAATAGATATGAGACACGAACATTTTGAAAATGTCAACCATATATTATTTGATAAATTATAAGTGGTGTAATCTTAAAGTATGCATAGCACGGGCAAAGAAGAGAAACCCACTGACAAAACAAATCAAGAATTTTATGCAGAAATGAGAAATGTAGGTCAGATATTATTTCTATACATAAAATAATTTAAAACATTTTCTTAAATTTTCTCCAAACTAGGGACAACGTCTATTACTTATATATTAATTTCTTGTAGTTAACCATAATTAAATTTGGAAAAATAGGAGCTAACACAAAAACATTGTAAACATCTCAGGATACAATCTATCGAAAGGAATTTGGGAGATGCCGTGATGGGTTCTGTAGATAACAGAGTTTTAAGGCTAATTTTTTGTGGGTCATTATTGTTTCAAATAAATTAAAGAACTTCCAATATTTGTTGTTATTGTTGTTTTAGGAGCTACGCATGTTTTGTTTGATTTCTGCGATTCCGGTTCTAATTCCAGCTTTAAAAATTGGGCTATTTTCGCGGTGTGTAAACAGGCTGGAGTAAGTGGGGTAGGTTTGGCATGGCAATTGAAGAGGTGCAGCATATTGCGCGATCCTGTATCACGAGCCGATCAGACGTTACGCATATCTATGTCAGTTTGTGTTCAATATGAATTAAGATGACTATAATATCCTGAACATAATTCCGCAAAATTATAGGTGTTTGTCTTCGCAGCCGACGTTTTTCAGCTGCCTTTGACGGAGGTTTGACACCAAGGAGGACATCCATACCAAAATAATTGATGACATCTGTGACTGCATCACTATGAATATCACTCAGACCTGCTGATAGGTTTCTTTACCTAGAAGTTTTCTTATAGCGTTAAACATTCCTCTCTAGACCATTATCTCCTTCCTAACACATCTGGGTGTGGGAGTTTTATCCACCAAAGGATGGTTTGGATGTCTCCTAGCGAAGCAGGTACTGCAACGCAAACATATGGTTATGCAGATGTATGGGAAGGACTTTCGCCCTCTCATGTAGATGGTCCTCAGTGTCATGAAAACAGGCAATTCTCAGGGTCGCATTCTGACGGGTCTGGATGTTCTTTCACTGCATCGCACTTGTATTCGCAGACCACACTGTGATACAAGGCTCACTACCGCCTGACCTATCGCGTTATAAGAGGCCAAGGTCTGTTTGTCCACACCCCAAGTGCTGCCGGTTAGCGCCTTGTTCTTACTTTTCAAATAGCTGTGGCTTGCGCTGACAACTTGAACATGTTGTTGAAGTGACCCATCGGATCTTGGGATAGTTCCGCAGGCCATGTGGCCGATGATTTACTGGTAGGAAGACAGAGGTTTAACAGTTCCAGAGATATCACCCTTGAATTTATTGTTCCCGAAGTCCCGTACGACTGGCGTACACACATATAGTTGATTATCCAACGTTACAAACATAGACGGAGGGACGTTGTCCCTACATTCAGGTAGTTGACTGTATCAAATGTCTTTGGCAAATCAAGGACTTGTTCGGGTTAAATGACATTTGCACCATCATCCATAGTGGTGGTGCCTGCTCAGCTGATCAGATCTGATACGATGTAGTACTCGTCGCCTTATCCTATCGATCTCAGGCCCCACTTTGGGCGCCAGTTAATAAAACAATTAAGATTTATGTCCCTGCCAAGAGGAGTTTAAATTTTTCTGCTTTGGGAACAGGATATCCGGGAATTCTTTACCTCCGTGCCGGGATCAAAGAAAACCCCTGGCCTTTGTTCTTCTAGGTTTTCAAAACCTCATCCACAACAGATCTGTTTTGGTGCGATGTAATAGATGCAGATAATGATTGCGCTCCAGAAAAAGTTTCCAATATTTTTCTCTAGGCCAGACGAATTAAAAATAAATGTCTTTATTATTTAGGATACCTTATCGACATTTATAAAAGATTTGGGCAGAATTTGGCAATATATCAGCTCTGTACTTGGATCTTGGGATTCTAATACCATACGGTTTTAGGCAAAATATAGATGAACTTAAGGTCTTTTTCAAAAGACTTTTATCTTCGGAGATTAGAACGTTTATCATGTTCTACAAAATTAATATTCTCAGTTTATGGAATTAACTTTCATGATCAATGAATATATCTAATTCGCAGCTTAAGATGGTGTTAGCTTATGTAGACCCATATAAGACTTAATTGCACATGCAACTGTAATTTTTTTTTTATTTTTTTTTTTATTTTTAATTAATACATTTCCAAAACATTTAATTGCAAAAATGTTGCCGCTTTGGCAACTATATTGACTTAAAATTCAAACCGATTTCATAATACATCAATAACAGCAAAAAAATATATATTTATTACATAAATAAAAACGATTTATAATTAACCTACTTGATTGACCATTAACATTTTCGGGGGAAACATACATAAATTACCTGTAAAAACAACAATATCCACCTCTATCCCCTCCTGCCAAGAAAAAAAGCGAAAACAATCAAAGATTTTTTTTTGTCAAACTGTCAGTGCGACGAATGGGGGTCTCTTGTTATTTCCGAATATATCTCTTTTTTCATATGTTTTGTTAACAAAAAATAAAAAGTATTGAAAAACTCCATTCAAATAACTTGCAACAACAAATGAACAATTTGGTGAGTGCAACAACAGCATCACCACAACACCAGAAACAATAACAAAAACTATAAAAAATGTCGACAGCGAAAAAATTGTAACAAAATGGGTGTGTTTTGACGTGCAAAAGATTTTGGTTGTTTCGCTGCCAGTCTGGCTGGCAGGCTGTTCGGCTATCTGACTACCTCCCCGGATGGTGGTTTTGTGTAGCCGAACTTACTGAATACCCGTGAAACAGAACGTGTGTTCGTACGTACGTACAACAAAAGTTGTGTGTCTATTTTAATTAAGTGTCTGCCACATGTAATGACTACACATTCGTACATACAGTACGTGGCCATTGAATTGAAATGAGTCAGTATTATTGAATTCAAGTTACAAATTACAATTTCACACTCATTTATTTCGATGAGTTCAATTTCTTGCACAGAAGTTGAGATCGATTCCGATTTCAATTCCAGCTGTTATGAATCGTCTCGGAAGCCTTGGTTCAAACTATGCAGAATATCAATCTGGAAATGGAATCTGAACAAACTTACTTCATTGCAAATCTTTTATAAATATTCTACCAGTTATATTAGTAGATTTTTATATTCCTTGTTTAAATGGTGGAAAATTTACGTTTATTCTTGACCACTGTTAATTTATAATTTCAAATACTCAAGAAGTCACAATATCAAGCCCATATATTATTATAAATTTTTGTACCCTACACCATTAGAAAAAAGAGTATATTTAGTTTTTCATACCGTACGAAGACGGATGGGGATTTATATCGGAAATTTGTGTGAAGAAAACCATACTACTAATGATCGTTATTGAAAGCGTATTACGACGTTATATAATAAAATTGTATGAAACTAATGAAATATGAATCAATTTCAAAAAAAAAAAAAATAAATAAATAAATAAAATATGTTGTTGTTGTATATTGTTGACCTGTTATATTTATTTTACTTATTTGGTTAATTGCTTGGCTTAAGGTCATTAAAAACTGTTTTTATTTTTGAATTTTTCCTTTTTTATTCATCCAATATTTCGATTTCCTCCGGAAATCATCTTCAGGGATCTGTTTTACAAAAAACACAAATTACAAACTGATTTTAACAATATATAACACAATAAATAACATACATTTTTAAAGTAAAAAGCTCGTCTATTGAGTTTAAATGTCACTATCAAACTAAGTTTTCTTTCGTCGGTGTTTATGAACTAGGCTTCTGTAAATGTGAGCACAATGGTCTGTATCGGTTTTATAATTAATTCGTTTGTCATTTGGTAAACTTATAATATGTAACATTTCCAATGTAAATCGTCTTTGTAATTATTTTCTTGTGCTAATATGTCGACGGTTTTAAGGTCGGGTTTATGTCCTGTCAATGTGCAATGGGCAGCTAAAGCAGTCTTCTGTTCGAGAGGCTTGTCACTTTTTTGATCCGATTTATGTCCGGAAAGTCTAGTTTTTAATTTCGTCTTTGTCGTGCCGACATATGACTTTTGGCGTACGTCAGCGTCGTCCCCATTACATGTTATCCTATAAACTACATTGCACTTATCCTCATTCTTAATTTTAGATTTTGTTTTACTAAACAGACTGTCGACATTATTACGAGATTTAAACGCTAATTGATAGTGGTCCTTATTGTGGTCCTTATTGGACCACTATCAATTAGTGCTCTAACGATAGTGCAATTGGAGTGCTCTAACGATAGCCACTTGTGGTTTTTCAGCCAAATATAAAGAAATCACAAAATCACGCTTGAATTTCATCACGAATAATTTTTTTCTGTAAAATTCTCACCAAAATTCTTTTGTACGCTTGCAAACAATATAATATCACTGGAATAAATTTAACAACTGTCGGACGAGAGGCTTAGAAATTACATCTGTCTGCAGTTGGTTGCAGTTTTTTCATCTCACCCTGTATCGGTTTGAGATGCAGTCTTCAACTTTGGAATGTGTAACGGCATTTGGTACAAAATTTAATTTGCCAAATTTATGTTGAAATAAGTTCAGATTTAGATATAGCTTCCGTATATTTTTTCGGTCAATTTCATATATTTGCTGCACCAAACATGATATATATATCTACAAAAAATTGTCAAATTATATTGAAATCGGTTAAGGTTTGAATATAGCTTCCATATATAATTATTCAAAATTTTGACACTTTGTGGGGTAGATACTTGATGGAGTTGACCGATATTGTCCGTTTTCGCACCTGACCTAGCAATATTGCAAATATTAGGATTTGCAAAGTTGGAGTAAAATCTGATTATTCTTTTTCTTTCTGTGCAGTAAATCAATTTATTTGAAAATCTTGACATTTTGGGTGGGAGGTACCAGAAGGATTTTGCCCATATCCGAACTCGATCTAAATTTGACAATACTATTTCGATGTACCAAGTGTGGTACAATTCGGATACTCCCTTCGAGAGTTATCGTGAGCACCAACCAGACAGACGGACGAACTTACATCGTTAGATAAACTTCAAATGCCCTGAAACGGATTTGGTCCAAAGAGACCTAGGGTCTAAAACCGTTATTTCGATAAGGTACGTTGAGGGTATAAAAACTAAAAAAACCTCTCCCCAAAGAATTAAAATTCAATTCCAATATAATTTTAATGAAGTATAAGTATGTTACTCCTGCCGATATTTTAATTTTTGGTACAAAACTTTTCCCTAGTTTACAAAACTTTGTCAAGTGGGGCCATACTTTTATTTTGGGGGTTTCACATATTTTTCAAAAAAAAAAAAAAAAAAAAAAAAAAGAAAAAGATTCACAGTTTTGGAAATGCAATATAAACATGGGATAAGGGATAATAAGTTTCTCTTAGAAATGTAATTATTGAAATTCGCCCAACTAGTAATTGAAGGGTAAAACGGTGTCGGTCCAGCCGAAATTAACTCCATTTTGAACTTGTTGATATTAGACGTAACAACAACGACGACACAATCATTGTTGCAATAACATCAAAAGCCAAAGTGTTACCAAAAATGGTGGCAAAGTTGTTGTTCTTGTTGTTGCAATGACTGTATTTCACTTTATTTTGTGATTTAAATCTGACACGTATTTCTATGGACGTTGTTGTGCTGATGTTTTTTTTCTCTTGCAACTTCAAGTTCTTCAAAACATTAGAAGCCACCAGAAACGACATACCACCAGACAGCTGACATTTTGTCAATTTTTATTTTGAGTATTTTCCCATTTTTAGACTCAGTTGCAGAGAAACCAACAAAAACAACCACAATAAAAACCTGACAGAAACTAAAGCAATTATTTTGCATAAAAACTGTCGCAGATTTAACAGATTTTTTTTTCGTTTCGTTTTGCCCCGGAAAAGTACAATTTGTCGTTGGCTCTAGAAGCGGAGTGTCAACAGGAACCCGAGCAACAAGAACTCAACTGGTGCCGATGCCGGCGCTGTTGGTATCGGTTGTGTTGAAATGGGTTTGGCTTTTCGCACCGTTCCGCATATGGGGTGGGAGTGCTAGTGATTTAACACTTTCGCTGGAATATTGACAAGTTTTCTTTTTGTTGTTGTTGTTGTGTTTCTTTGCAACCGCAAATAATTATTTCAAAATGTACCGTTAGCAGTTAACATTTGTAGTGCAATAAATGTTGTTGTGTTTTCCGCTTGTAAAACGTACCAAGTGTGGGAATAAATTTAACAGGCAGATCGACGATTTAGTTAAGGAGGGTTCAAATTATAAGTTGTCTGGGGTGGGCTATTTTTCTGGTGTGGATTGTGTTGATATTTAGAAGTTTGTAACACCTAGAAATAGTGAATATTGGCCCACCATCTCGTCACATCTACAACTTATTGATACTTCTCCAGAAATACTTGAAATAAATTTGTTTAATTTTTTTTGCTACTATTTTCTGAAAAATTTTATTTTCATAGAATTGATTTTTCTTAGCATTGCATTTTCAAAATGTGTCCATAAATTCATCACAATCCAAATATTCTTCCTTGAATGCATAATCCTACACATAATATATTCCAATCATAGAAAAGTAAATAATAAAGACATCTCAACGGATTACAAAATAAGAATATTCGTAGTGTCTATAAATGATCCATCAAAATAACGCCTTCATAAATTAGAAAACAAATCTACTCTGAAGTGGAAATGCCGTGCTTCAGCTGGCGCCATAATTTTGAGGCAAATATGTATTTTTTATATTTTCTCTTTAGCTTTGTTAAACCCCAACAGCAGAAAAAGAAGGAAACATAAGTATGTAAATTTTATAATCGTCGGAGGTTGGCCATAGGATACCCTACATGACTCCATTAGACTTATATGCAAAACAAAACTATTTCTACATCTCCATATGTACACTCTAGAAACCAACAGTGACCTCAATATCAAATTTCAGAATTCCAGCTCTATTTCTTCAACCAATAGCAAAATTAGTAACATTTAGTAAATATATCCAAAACAATATACATCTCTCAATCCAAGACAACAAACAATAGTGATCCTAAATTACTATCAGTTAGTACTTTTCTAAAAAAAATTATAGTACTGTTTTGCAAAACACCACCAGTACTCAGCACCAGATACTAATACAGACCTCAATATAAAAATTGAAGATTCCAGCCCTATCCGTTCATCCTATAGCGTACTTAGTACCATTCAGTACTTATCGTACAAATATAGGACACATTCCATCACCTAATATAAAATATAGTACTATATAGTACTTTCCGTAAAATTATAGTGCACATTTCCAAAACTACCTCAATATCAAATTTGAGGTTTCCAGTCCTATACCTCCATCCAATAGCAAATTTTGTACTATTTAGTACCTTTCATACAACTATAGTACACATTTCCAAAACCACCTCTTTTTCACAAACTTTCCCTTCAAATAACTAGCTTCTTATTTTCACCCAATACGGAATTGTACCAATTAATACAGTTCTTACGTTACAAAACCAACTCTGTACATTAACCCCATTACCCTTAACCCCATTCTCGTACCAAATTTCAAGATTTTAGCACTTTTCCTTCACATAGTTCCAAATGGTACCAAATTAAATGCATTTTAGTAATTTTGGTACATCGACATCAAAGACTCCTACTACAAAATTTCAGAGTTACTGCTCTATTCCTTCCTCAAATACAAAAGTTTAACTATTTAGTACTTTTTTAAACCAAATTCTCCGTCATGTATGAGCCAAACCGCACAAAAGGTTAACCCTATGCCAAATTAGAATTTCTACTCAATCTCTTACCCAAAAACCAAATTTAGTACAATTTAGTCATATTTTATACATACAGGGTTAGATAAAAAAAACTGCAACCAATTTCTGACTGCTTTCATTTACAAGCGCACAAAAGCATTTTGGTGAGAAAAAAAGTTATTCGAGATACTTGTAGCGTAACCCGACGTCAAGAAAGTGTATGAAAGAAAACAGCAATATCAGCAGAAAGGGTTCGACAAGTAAAAAAGCGACTTGATCGAAACCCGCGTCGCAGTGACCTAAAAATGGCTAGTGAGCTGAACATATCGCAATATTATATTTGGCAAATACTGAAAAATGAGCTCGAGTAAAGCCATTGAAATTCCAAAAAGTGCAAGAACTTAGACCACAACAGAAAGAAAATAGACTCAAAAGAGCTAAAGAGTTGCTTCGCTTAACCGAAAGTGGTGAACTGCCGGTTTGGTTTTATCCGATGAGAAAACATTCGTTGTCCAGCAGTTTTAAACAAACAAAATGATCGCGTTTACTTGCCGAAGAGGCCAGCTGAAAATGTGCACCTTCGGTTGGCCACCAGAACTCAAACGCCGGCCATGGTGATGGTGTGGGCCGCCATAATAGAATATGTTCGTTCTCCGCTTGTATTAATCGAGCGTGGCATCAGAATAAATTCAGAATATTATCGTAAAAATATTCTGGAGGGTTATTAAAGCCTTGGGCACGCAAACATTTTGGCCGCAGACCTTGGACATTAAAACAGGACTCAGCACCATCGCACTCAGCACGCGCCACCCAAGAATGGCCACCAAAATCTCCGGATACTAATCCGTTGGAGTATTGAGTCTGGAGTATTTTGGAAAGCAAGCTTGGCACTAAAAAATGCCAAAGTGTCGATCACCTCAAGCAAGCGCTTCGCCGGGAATGGGCCAAAATACCGCAGAGCAACATTCGGCTTCATTGGCGGTTTAAGGGCCTTAATTCGTGCCAAAGGTAACCAATTCGAGCAATTCTAAACTTATTTTAAAATTTGATGCTATTTCCGAAATTTTTTGCTTTCATTTATAAAATTAAAAAAAAAAAAAAAATAATTAAAAAGTATGGCGTTTGATTTTGTTTTTTTTTTTATCTCACACTGTATTTTCAAAACCATATCGAAACCTCAATCTATCCGGTTCACCTTAATCCAAATTGTACAAAATTTAGTACATATAAAAGTAAACATTTTAAAAACTACCTACATTTCCCAATCCTACACTCCAACAGTAACCTATTTTCCATATTCCAGCTCTATTGATTTCCCAAAATCCAAATACTACACATAAGTACAAATTTCTACCTACATCGTACAATCCAATAGACATCTTATTTCCAGATTTGAGGATTCCATCCAGGTTGTACCAAAATTATTTCAGTTGTACCAAAATAAGTACCATTTAGTACACATGAGCATGAATTTCTAAAATTTCCTGCATACTTCATTCCTAAAATACAACAGTTATTTTATTTTCAAATTTCCGAACTACAACTCTTTCAGTATTCCCAAAAAATTTAAATTTTGCAAATTTGAGTACCATTTAGTACACATAAGTACGAATTTTCGGAACTACCTACATACCTCAGTCTTAAAATGCAATAGTAATCTTTTTTGCAAATTTCAGTATTCCAGCTCTATCGTTTCACCCAAATAGAAATTTTACCAATTTTAGTACCATTAAGTACTTTTCGTGCACAAAAGTACTCATTTCGAAAACTACCTCCATATTAGAATTCTACACTCCGCCATTGACATTACTGTTAACTTAAAATTTTTGTATTCCAGCCCCATCCGTTCCTTCAAGTTCAAATTGTATAAAATTTAGTATCTTTTCGTATACATGAGTACTCATTTCTTAACTGAATTCTTACATCAACTCTACTCCTCAAACTGGATTTCCATTCCAAATTTTTTAGCACTTACCGTTTGCATGATAAGAAATGGTACCAAATGTAGTTCATTTTAGTACTTTTTATTTAGTACTTTTACACTTATAGTGCGAATTTCCAAAACCCTTTGGTACATCAATTATACACTCCATCAGAGACCCTTATTTTAAATTTAAGACGACCATTATTCAAATACAAAAGGTTCCATATTTAGTACCTTTTAATACTTTTCGTACCGTTCTAGTATGAATTTCCAAAAAATGAGCCCTCGGTCCAAAATTTCAAGGATAAGATAGATCAATTTTATGATAACGATGACATTGATCAAGACGATGGAACAACGATGTCCCACAATGTTACAATTTTGTTAACCAAAAAACAAACCATATTTATTCTCTACACATAGTAATGTAGGGTATGAAAATATGACTAAAACCCACTCAGGAACTCCTCATCGTCCAATTTGCATCGAGAAAATAACTCAACACGTTGGCGTTAGTGCAGTCATCTATGCTCGTAGTTATGTTCCTGACGATGCCATACAATAGCATTGCTGTCGGCCATGAAGATATATAATGTTTAAATGTAATAATAAAAATCTCCAAATGCCGTGCTGGAAGAAATTGTGAAACAGTGGGAGAAAAAAACATGGTCAGATGGCAATGAGACACTAATCACGTGTCAAAATCTGGATGAGGCAAAATTTGCACTTTGGGGATGAAAGGTCTTCCTGAGTGCATATGAAAGCCTGAATGACAGATTCGCCGTAGGTTGTATTTCGTTGTTCATTTCTTGAACCGAAGAAACCAAGGGTGTTCGAAGTTTTCATGATATTTTTTCGTTTCGCCCGAAAATTTACAATATTTCATTAATGTTATTCTTTTAATACAAAGAAACTTTTTCCAGAATCGATTTTTCTGTTTAATTAGTTTTCGAATATTTTATGCCGTATACTGTTATGCATACCAAATGTGTGTAGGTATTACAATTCTGATTTTACAAATAGTTACAGCATCTGTGTATATTTTCCCAAATTTCGTAAAAGATTTCATAAATTTTGGGAGTGGCATAAAAGTTCAGTCTTGTTTTGGAAAATACATTTTTTCCTCCACTTTCCCCACTGTGTTCTAGTGCTGCTTATGTTCAAAAATGAACTCTTTCTTGGCTTCTTCAACAAAAAGAGCGCCAACATCTATTTTCTATGGTTTAACTGAATACTTTGTCTTCCTTGTGGAGTGGATGAACAAATAGAAGAGGAAGAAAAAAAAAACAGGTGCAGTCGTCATTATTCAGTCAGGCGGACAAAAGCCGACTGACTGTCTATTTGAATAAAATCTAAACCAAATAAACGGCTAAATCTCCCCAGCATCCACATCAGCTACAGCCAAAATGCGGTTAGGAGTTGTTGATTGTTTAGTTTTTTTTTTTTTGGTTTCTTTTTTGGCACTCATTCATCTTCGTTTTCATGTGGGCTGCAATATATTTTTCGTTTGGTATTGTTCTGTTATTTGTAAGAAATGTTTGTGATGGGCAGCTAACGTTTATTTAAAGAGATTTCCTTTGTTATAAAGTATGTAGTAATAAAATTTTAGTAAGATATAGCATATATTCAATGAAATATTTTTTTATTTCAATGCCCAGATTAATTTCACGAAAAAGGGTTCTGTCAAAATAAATTATAATCAATTGATATTCTATTTTTCCCTGTTTAACCATCTTTTATTTAAATTTGAACAAAGTCGTCCTTTCGGAAAAAATCACATAACTTGTAACTGTGCCAACCAATCTGCTTAATTCATTTTATACCCTCCATATACATAGTTTGGAAGGTATATTAAGTTTGTCATTCCGTTTGTAACCATTTTAGACTCAACAAAATGTTTATATATATTTTTTATACCCTCCACTTTGTCATTCCGTTTCTTACATCCTTAAATATTCGTCGTGGACACCTGGAACTATATATATACATAAGCAGCATAAAATTCTAAGTCGATTTAAAGATGTCCGTCTGTCTGTCCAAAAGTTGGCAGAACAATTTGTATTGTGTCTAGGATGGTTGGTATTGAAAATGAGATATATCGGTCCAGGTTCCCTTATAATGGAACCTCCCGATATTTGGTATTTTGATAGTTTTTATCAATTTTTTTCACGGATTTGTTTGATATTTATGCGTCATAATAGGTTCTAGCTCGTGTGGCGAAACATTGTATGTATATATGTTTTGGTACAGCCCCCATATAACAGTACCTCACTTTTTTCGGTATTTTGATGATTATTGTAAAATTCTTTTCACGGATTTGTCTAAAAATTGGTATTTGTAGTTCATAAAGGGTTCTGGCTCCGGTGGCAGAACACTGAATATTTAGTTCCACGTTTTCCTATAGCGCAAATATAAAGATACCCACCGATATTCAAACATTTGATAATTCTAGTAATTGTTTAAAAATAGGTTTTTACGAAGATTTGGTAGATGACAATCCTTGAAGTATAAAATTTTCTATAGAGGTTCCCGTTTTGGTATGCCCCCATATAATTGCCTCACCCACTTTATTGGTTTTTTAAAAAAAACATCATCCAAAAGGTCTTACTGGTATTTGTAATTTAAAGTGGAAGACGATTGAATTCAGATACTTCTATGAAACAAATGTTTTCTCTACCCAATGGTGGAAGTGTTAAAAGTTTGACTCGGCCTATACTCAATATTTTAAAGTTTATTATGGGATCTGTGACAGAAAATTATCTATACAGGTCTTCGTTTTCGTATTGATTCTATATAATTGTGCCTTCCCATAGCCGGTATTTTGATGATTTTAGCTTCAGTTTCCAGCTGAATAGCTTAAATTCGAAGTTTTAACGGGTTCTACCTCCAATTACTCCATATAAGGGTACTTACCGATATTTTCCAAATGAAGGAGGCAAAACTTTTTATACTTCAGTAATATAGCCACAGAGGGCCAATACGTGCCTTATCGAAATAGGTTATAGGTCCTAGATCTTTTTGGACCCAATACGTTTCAGGATATTTGAAGTCCATCAGTCCGTTCATTCTGCAGTTTTTCTGTCTGGCTGATCCACACAATAACACTCGAAAAGATAATTCGATTTTGCCAAAATTATATTTAGATCGAGTTCGAAGATGAGCAACATCGGTCCATTCCTTCTGATACCTCCATCACAAAAGCCAAAATTTTCACAGAAAATAATTTACTTCATAGAAAGAGAAAGGATCATCCGATTTTGTGGAAGCTTTGCAAAGTTTAATATATTCATCAAGGCTAAATAAGGTATGAAAAGGGACAGTATTGGTCAACTTCTTCTAATACTTCCCTCACAAAGGGTCAAAATTTTGAATAATCGCAGCGCTTATAAAATTTAAAAGAAAAGACCAATTGTCTTCAAATATCGCATATCTCAGTATTTTTTACAGCTCTAGGTCTGACATGAAAATGGATTAGATTATTTCACTCTTTCCAGTACCTCCCTCACAAAGAGTAAACATTTTTAATGATCGCAGTGCTAATAAAATGTGAAGAAGGGGACAATTTTCTTCAAATATTACATATTCTAATATTTTTACCAATTTTAGATATTTTTATCTAAATTGAAAAGATCATCAGACCAACCTCATAAATTGCAGAATGAGCATTGTATTCGCCTCAAACTTGGCACATACAAAGATTTCTATCAACAGAAGATGTGATGTGAATGGGGGATTTGTTGGGCCATCCCTTCTGATACTTCCCCCACAAAAGGTCAAGGTTGGAATAATTATGAGTTTCCTATCTCACCGAACTGAGTCGATCTAGCTATGTATGTCCGTCCGTCTGTCCATGTTAATTTGTAATCACTCTACAGGTCGCAATTATAGCCCGATCTTCACGAAATTTAGAATGAAGTTGGGGCTAGGGCCAGAATTGAAGCCTATTGCTTTTGGAGATGATCGCATAATATTTAGGGGTTGAAATCGAATAGTAAGTTAGCATGGGGCTAGAGCTTAGGGCTGGGCAGAAACCTTCCAATGTTGATGTTCATCGGGTAATATTAAGTGGGTAAAATTATTACATTTGAGTTAAATAAAAGTCAAATATTTCATTAAAGCGCGAAAATTTTTAATCCCGGCGAATCACAAATAGACCTGACAGTCCTGACCGTTACGTGGATGCCGATAGTAAATATATCGGATATATATATAGCGAAATATATACAATGTATATATACAAAGGAAGGGGATGTTAGCGAGAATGGTAATATCTCAATTATGGCTGGACCGATTTTAACAAATTTTGTCAACTCAGAATGCCCTCTTCGTATAAAAGTATAAAATCTAAAATATCGCATATTGTAGTATTTTGTGACATATTTTTATTTTTTCATATTTTTTATCGCATGCGATCATTTTAATGTGACGTATAATATTGAAGAGTATATTTTGTAATATTTTTTAACCTTGCAACACAGGTTGGGGTTATTATATACAGATTGCAATTATTGTTCGATCCTCACAAAAATTTTCACAAGGGTATTTTTAGGATCAGGATATCCTCCAAAGATATCTTCCATATATTTGTCCGATCCTCACAAGGGTTGGGTTAGACTCAGAAAGTCTATTGTTTTCAAAGATGTCCGCAATATATTTAGGGGTTGAAATGGACCAACAACTAAAAATGTTCCAAAGGACACGAAATCTCGAGTTAGAGTTTAGGACAGGGTACAGCACGACGGAGTGCGTAAATATTGGCAAATGTCCTTGGTCAAAATGCTAAGGGTAATATCTGGGCAGTGCTCCGTGACATAATTTTAAAAGCGAAATCTTCCAAAATGGATTTGGACATAAGGGGGCTTCTAATATATTGGTCGACCCCGCACGACTATAGCCTTTGTCCCTGTTCCTTTCTTATATTGTTGTACTTGTGCATTCCCTAAGTAAACAGTTCTAAATAATAAATAATTACTAACAAAATCAATCATTACAAAAAGTTCCACAACTACAGACAACTGTGACTCTTCATCCCACTGACACAGTTTTGAAGAGATTACTATTTATCCCTATACTAGCCATATTAAGATCAAATATTTTTCTCCTGCATTGTAGACAGTATATTACTTTCATGTAAAGAGGGCTATATTTTCCTTTTGTAACTAAATGTTAAAAACCTAATCTCAAGCATTTAAGCCGATAAGATTTACATTGATTTTATATCTTCTAATAACAGATATTATCAAAAAAAAAATAAATAAATAAAAAAAAAAAAAAACTCAAAGCCACTGGTTACATTAACTTCACTACAAACAAATTCAGATGATGTGCTTCCAGAATTACATTTGACAGCTATGCTGGCAGGAAAATAGATTTTCAAACTCTTAGAGTATTAATTATGTAATGCTTATAAAAGTGAAGCACTCACACAATAATCATTTTGCTATGTTAAAACAAAAGACTTAAGGCACAAACTTGATGCCATGGAAAACCTCCGTGATTTATGGTGCCTCCCCAATACATATTTTCCTTCAAATGTAAATCTATCCCGCAAAGATGGTTATAAGGAGATGCAAATAGGAAGAAAACAGACCACCAAAACTCCTCCTATATATGCCATGACTCGACAGATAAGCCGACCGTTATGCCAGCTTACAGAGTTCATGGCTTAGTTAAGGTAGGGTAGCATTGTTGGTTGTCCATTGTTGTTTTATGTTATTAATAAATATATACAATTAGTTAGTTTGGAAAAATAATTACCAGCTGTCAATGGCTGATCTTGTGTCAGATTATGTAAATGCTAGTACGACTACCCTTCTTAGTTTTGCTGGTAGTGGCGTTGGGGGTTCCATGGATGATTATATAACGATAACAATATATAATGGCAACTAAAGTAGTTGTTACCTTTTTTATGGAAGATTTTTAAACGGCGATAATAAAAAATGTTATAAAAAATCCATAGAAATATGAACATGGACAAAACTAAAGTAATATGCATTCGGGGACTGGCGTCATAAACTTCACAAAAGTTTCCTTATCATAAAGTACTTAAGTGTCTATCGCTCGTGTCTCGCTCTCTAACCATGTAGTAGCCAAGAATAAAATAAATTGAATTCTTAAGATAATTAGTTTCTGTGATTTTTTTCTTTTTTTATTACGCGAGGTAGCCAGACACTTGGCCATAAAACAAAAAAAAAAGAAATATCCAACTATTTACTTATCTCAGGGAGTGGCTGGAAACAATAATTAAGTTAAACAAAGGCGGATCTTTCCTTTTGAACTTGTATTTAAAGATTGATTTGAAACGAAATAAAATAAGATACAGCAGCTCACGAACCTATAAACATCAAAGACATTGAAATTGGTTCAGCGTTTGTTGCCAAGGTGAGGTCTAGGTGAAGGTCGACTTAAGGTTGGCCTAAGAGTAATTAAACAAAAAAAAAAATGGGATAGACTTTATAGTTTGCTTTACATACTTGGAAAGTGAAAAATGGCAATATAACACCGAATTGTTGAAAAAATCGTTAGAAAGTACGTTGCGTCACATTATTCTGAGGATAATAAAAATAAAGAGAAACAAATTTCACTTTAAACAAGCTAGCAAATATCAATTGGGTTTCTAGAGAAAATATACCCTCACCCTATGACTTCCAGGGTGAGTAGGTCAAAACACACCAAACGAAATATTCGGAACTTTTTTAGGAAATTTAAATCAAATTTACAATTCCATAAAAATGTCTCCAAATGAGTATCTGATTCAATCCAAACATGGAACGTCCTAATATTGTTGTCAAACTTAGAACCAGATCGAAGGTGGAAACTATTGGTGTACTCTTTCCTCTTCCGGATCCCCTTTTATACATCCCCTAATACACAAATTAAGAAATTAGGAAAACTGAATGTCTCAAAATGCGAAGAGTGTAATTCATAATTTGGCATATTGCAATATTTTTATCCGAATATATTGAAAAGTGGTGAACTTTGGCCAACATCTAGCATACAAAGGGTCGAAATTTCAAACAACCACGATATTCATTTTTTTACCCTCAGCCATATGGCTACACAGGGTATATATCATTTAAAATGACCAAAACGTACCTCATCGAAAAACTGGTGTAATACTCCAGGTTTCTTTGGACTAAATCGGTTTCAGGAAATTTAATCTAAACTTGGTACATAGTAAAATTCGCATGAAACTTAGATCGAATTCGGATATAATCTATATTGGCCCACTCCTCCCCCGCAAGAGGCCAAATTGTTCAATTAATTTACAAGAAAGTATCGACCAGATTTGTGACAAACTTTGGAAATCCAATATTTGTTAAGTTGTTAAGTCAGGTATAAAATTGGAATACGAGGTGAGATAAAAAAAACTGCAAAAAAGTCAAACGCCATAATTTTTACAATTTTTTTAAAATTTTATTGAATGAAACCAAAAAATGTCGGAAATAGCATCAAATTTTAGAATAAGTTTAGATTTGTTCGCATTGGTCACAAACGGCCAAACTTGCTTTCCAAAATACTCCAGACATAATAGTCCAACGGATTGGTATCCGGAGATTTTGGTGGCCATTGTGCGCTGGAAATGAAGCGAGGAACCTCATGTTGTAACCATTCTTGGATGGCGCGTGCTGTGTGCGATTGTGCTGAGTCCTATTGCAATGTCCAAGGTCTGCGACCAAAATGTTTGAGTGCCCAAGGCTTTAATACCCCCCCCCCCCGGTATATTTTCGCGATAATATTCGCCATCTATTCTGATGCTACGGTTGATTAATACGAGCGGGCTGCTATGGCGGGCCACACCATCATCATGGCCGGCACTTGAGTTCTGGTGGCCAATCGATAGTGCACTTTTTCAGCTGACTTCTTTGCCAAGTAAACACGATCATTTTGTTTGTTTACAAACTGCTGGACACCGAATGTTTTCTCTTCGGACAAACGCAAATTCGGCAGTTCACCACTTTCGGCAAAGCGAATCAACTCTTTAGCTCTTTTGAGTCTATTTTCTTCCTGTGGCGGAGTAAGTTCTTGCACTTTTTGGAATTTCAATGGTTCTCATTTTTTCCACATTTGCCGAATGGAAAATTGTGATATGTTCAGCTCACTAGCCATTTTTCGGTCACTGCGACGCGGGCTTCGATCAAGTCGCTTCTTTACTTTTCGAACCATTCCTGCTGATGTTGCTGTTTTCTTCCGTCCACTTCCTTGACGTGATACTGATAGCGTAGCCCCATCAGTATCACGGTAACGAGCAATGGTACGTGACACAAAAGATTTATTTACATTTAAATGCTGGAGTGCTCTAACGATAGCCACTTTTGGTTTTCCAGCCAAATATAAAGAAATCACACTATCACGCTTGAATTCCATAACGAATAACTTTTTTTCTGCAAAATTCTCACCAAATGCTTTTGTACGCTTGTAAACAATATAATAAGCTGCAACTCGAATAATTTAAACAGCTATCGAAAACAGTCTGAAGTTGGTTGCAGTTTTTTCATCTCACCCTGTATAGGTCCACGTTTTGGTATAGTCACGATATACCGGCACATCCCGATATTCGGTATTTTGATTTGTCGGATTTGTCTACTAATAGGTATTATATGGTGGTCACAATGATTTCTAGTTCCGATGCGAAATATATATAGGTCCATAGCCTAGGTCCATAGCCCCCATACAACGGAACCTCCCTATATTCGATATTTAGATGATTTTTGCCACATTTTTTCATGGATTTGTCTAAAAATTGGTATTTTTAGGGTATAATGGGTTCTAGCTCGTGTGGCGAAACATTGTATGTATAGTTCCACGTTTTGGTGTACAAATGTACCTCCCGATATTCGGTATTTAGATGATTTTTGCCACATTTTTTCACGGATTTGTCTAAAAATTAGTATTTGTAGTTCATAATGGGCTCTAGCTCCTGTAGCAGTTCCACGTTTTCCCATAGCGTGCACATAACGATACTCACCGATATTTGGTATTTTGATAATCTTAGTATGAAATTACTTCAAATTTGCTATTATAGAAGATTTGGTAGATGATTTCTATATAGAGGTTCCCGTTTTGGTATGGTGCCCATATAACAGTACCTGCCGATATACGATATTTTGATGATTTTTTGCCACATTTTCCATGGACTTGTCTAATAATTGGTATTTGTAGTTCATAATGGGTTCTTGTCCGGTGACAGAACATTGAATATTTGCACATATAACGATACCCACCGATATTCAGTATTTTGAAAATCCTAGTCACATTTAACGATATAATCGTTTCACATTTGGTATTTTAGAATACCACACATTTAACGATATAATCGTTTCACATTTGGTATTTTAGAAATTTTTATAGATGACAATCCTTGAAGTATAAAATTGTCTATAGAGGTTCCCGAATATTGCTTTTAAACTTGTTTATATTTATGTTATAGCATTTGTACGCTCGTAGGTTGTAATTTGGTATTTGGACACCCTGGATACAGCTGAGCTTACATAAGCCTCGGTTCCCAGGTTTTTGAGTCAATGCTTCTCATAATAACAGCACCCTAATTTCAATTTTGAATGCAGTATCTGCTTTTCCAAAATAAAATTATATCTCGCATCAATCTGTATAGTTCTGGCAGCTCTCTCATTCCCAGTCCCCACAAAATAGCATCGGCCTGGTGGTTTCAAATACCTAATTGAAATGGCTTAAATTTCTGAAATGGCTTAAATCTCTCTTAACATCAGCACAATCATCCACTAATTGTTGTTATATTGAATGTCCTATTCACAATATTAAGTGGATAATTCACAAAAAAATAAAAGATAAAGATCTCAAAAAATGTGGTCTATTCACATTTAATTCGAGACTTGATTTTCAGAAGCTTTCAAACTGATTATTTGTTTCATTGTAATTTTGACTCTTTAGAGTTTGTTAACATCCTGAAAATCCCCAAGTTCCGGATTTAAGCATCAATATGAAAAACATAATTTGGAAAATTGACTACAATATCAACATTTATTCGATATTATTTCAGGTACAATCCCCATAGGTTTCCACAATAATCCCCACGAATTATTTTCATATATGCATGCATTTACTGCAAAAGTGTACTCTTACCCATTAACACACTACCACGTACCGCATTTACGTAAACACCCTGAGTCACAGCCGCTAAACAAGCCATATTAAATTAAAAGCCAGGCATTTGTGAAACAATGTATGACCGAATGACCAAGTCTATCATCAAACAGACAATGACAAACGTACAATGATTGTGATGAGTTGCTGTTGCTGTTGTTGTCGAGTCCGTCTCAACTGTCTGTCAGTATTGAGATCACATCCAAAGACCAAAGAAAGAAAAGCGCGGCGGTTCAGTTCAAAACAAAAGAGAAAAATCTGTCCATGCAAAGAAAGACAGTCATCGCTGTATTCGTCGCCGCCGTCACCGTCACCGTGGCCGGTTGAGTGTCTTGAATTACTTAAAAGATTTGTGTTAATAGCATCAAATATCAGTGATTTCACCAAATCTTCAACGATCAACTGAAAAATAGCCAAGGCACTTCACGTACGAGAGAGTAGTCGTATCAAGTCATCATTTCCTTGGCCAAACAAAACAAATCTCAGTGGAATATCGAAAAGAAATATTGCTTGTAGTTGGTTGTTGTTGCTGTTTTATGTTGGTATTTGAAAAGTGCTCTGGGCGAAAAATAGGAGCGTTTCTGTTTGCAAATTCTTGATAATCAAGGAAATTGAATTGTGTTTATAAAGTAGCTGGTATGGCCATTTTTGGGTGGATGTAAACAAATTCAATAATGCATTTAAATAAAATATAATAAATATTTATAATAAAAATAAAATATACCAGGGGACCAAAGTAAACTTCTCTCTTTAATCAAAGAGATTAAGAGAGTTTTTCTTGTCACTGTGTCTAAGAAGGTATATCAGAATAAAATATTCAAAAACACCTCAAATATTTTTAGTGGATTTACGCACATATTTGGCAGTATGAGATATTTGAGGATTTTGATGTGTCGGATTCGAAGAATTTAGCTGGTTGGAAATATTACTTTTTCTTCAATTTTCACAATTGAAGTTTTGGAAATCATCTTTGAAAATAAAGAAAAAACGTAGAAACTATTGACAAACACATTTACGTATACAAGAGTTTGACATAATTCCTATCAGCTAACATGTATTTAAAATTCCAAAAAGCATTGTTCTTATAATAGTCCATAGCAGACATTTCCTCCCGAGTGAAGTTTTATCCCAATGACCCAAATGTGTTGAAAATTCGAATATTTTATACTATTTTGAATCCAAGCAAATATTTAAAAACTACAACACTGTACATATGTTGAGTGTAATATAAGTTTGACTATGCCAACAAGTTTGTAAGGACTCGAAATATAGTATCTAATCTCACCATGCAGTATATCGATCTTCCCATGTTACGGAACTGAGTGAATCTAGATATTAGTGTCTATCCGTCTGTACTTATTCATTTGCAGTTTATCTACAGGTCGCAATTATGGCCATATCCTCTTGAAATGTTGGTAGGGTTTACGGTCCGTTTAAAAAAAAAAAAAAAAAAAAAAAAAAATATATATATATATATATATATATATATATATATATTATGGATCAAAATCATATATATATATATATATATATATATATATATATATATATATATATATATATATATATATATTATGGATCAAAATCATATATATATATATATATATATATATTATGGATCAAAAAAATATATATATTATGGATCAAATTATGGATAAACTCGAACACAGTGAGCTGCCCAATCCGAATGAGTTCCGATCCACTTTAGAAGGCCTCGACATCTGTTCCCGAACAAATTTACTGTGAGCTGAAATATCCGAACAACGTAAGAAGACCTGGACATCTTCTGCCGAATATCTCTACAGTTAACGCAAATACATACATTTCATCAATCCCAACACCAATATCGTCGACAAGTGATTGATGATTTTAGTGACATAATTTACGGGAATTGTTTCAAATTTCGTGATTAATAATCTTAATGCAGGCCCATGTCTTCGTATAGTCGTTATGTAACGGTACTTCCTAATATTCAGTCTCTCTATGATTTTAGAGACATTGTAGACCGGAATTATTGCAAATTCCGTATTTTGAGTTCGTATAGAGTACTATATAACGGCATATAGTAGAGACATTATTCACCGGCATTGTTTTTTATTCCGTATTTAAAGGTCCTAACGGGTTCTACATCCTTTCATTGCGTATGCAGATCTTTGTCTTCGTGTAGCCCCCATACAACGGGTTTCATTTAAACCGTATTTTTCACAAAATTGTTTTTAAATATTAATTTCAGATCCAGATCTGAACAAATGGAGTAACGTAATAATGTATACTAATGTCTCATAATATTTTACCAGGTTTGGTAAACTTGCGAAACTTGAAAAAAAATCTTTTTCTAATGTAGCTAAAATCATCAAAATACCGAATATAAGGAGGTACCATGGGGGTTATAAAACGTGGACCGGCACAGCCAATTTTCTGACATAGGCTGTAGTATTCATCACGAACTTCAAATACCAAATTGAAATAGTTCCAGTTAATAATGTCTCTAAAATCACAAAAATACCGGATATCGGGGGGTACCGTTATATTGGGGCTATACGAAGACGTGAACCTGCACAGACATTTTTCTGTCTTAGGCCTTAGTATCCATTACGAATACCAAATTTCAAACAATTCCGGTAAATAATGTCGTTAAAATGATCAAAACACCGAATATCGGGGGTACCTTTATATGGAGGCTATACGAAGATGTGAACCTGCACAGACAATTTTCTGTCATAGGCCTTAGTATTCATTACGAACTTTAAATACTAAATTTGAAATAGTTCCGGTAAATAATTTCTCTAAAATCATCAAAATACCATATATAGGGAGGTACCGTTATATGGGGGCTATACGAAGACGTGGACCTACATGGCCCATTTTCTGTGTTAAGCCGTAGTATCTATTACGAACTTTATATACCATATTTGAAACAATTCCGGTAAATAATGTAGCTAAAATCATCAAAATACCGAATATTGGGAGTTACCGTTATATGAAGGCTATACGAAGACGTGGACCTGCACAGACAATTTTCTGTCATAGGCCTTAGTATTCATAACGAACTTAAAATACCAAATTTGAAATAGTTCCGGTAAATAATTTCTCTAAAATCATTAAAATACCGAATATCGGGAGGTACCGTTATATGGAGGTTATACGAAGACGTGGACCTACATAGCCCATTTTCAACACCAAAAGTCCTGCAACATAATACACATTTGAGTAAAATTTTATCAACCTACTTCATTTTGTTCGGAAGGTAGAGTGATTTCCGCAGACGGACGGACATCGCTATATCGACATATATATATACTTTGTGGAGTCTAAAATGTATATTTTGAGTTATTACAAACGACATGACAAGCTTAATATACCCTCCATACTATGGTGGAGGGTATAAAAACGTATAATATTTTTACTATCTTACGTCCGATCAAAAACTTTGAACTTATATGTGATTTGGTACACCAAGTTATATTCCCTACCATACACAACAGTTCCCGATTGCCTTCAAATCGTCAACAATCCGAACGGCGACGTCAATGCGGACTCCAACATTGATCATTCACAGGTTAAATTAGATTGTCATTACGCTATTAACACTTCAAATATTCATCTCGATCAACACCTAATTCCAAGAGGATTTTACGACATTAGTTTGTCTCGGTTGAAATCTAGGATAATTTGTCCATAGAGCAGTAAACATTTTCGATTTTAGTAGATAGGTAACCCTCATTTTAATGAAACCTAAGCTGTAATTTGACATGTGAGATCGCAAAGGTTTTACTCCCGCCTTACTGAAAACTTCTAACATTAATAAAATATTTAGTATCGACCTCATATAAAATGTTATCCTGATTTTCGGCAGCTAAATTGGCATTTAATAGATATTTTGAGTTCTTAATGGTTCTACGAATAACTTGTGTAATTTAAAATATTGTAAACTTAATTGTAGGTCCAGAATTTGGATTTTAAATTTATTTTCTTTGCCTGATTTGACTCTGGAGTCGAAGTCGTCGAAAAGGACTGACTCGACCTCGCAACCCTTGCTGCAATAGAAATGAGAACTGTCATAGCACAATTTAGCAAATTTACCCACGATTTAGCAAATTTACCCACAAAATTTCGTGCGGAAATATAGTCTATCAAACCCCTTTTCTAGCTTCCTTCATGTTCCTTTCCAATTTATCTGTTTACCAAGTACTATGCTTAGAAAACCTTTTTTTTTTCTAAATTCCTCTAGTTCGAAAACATTTTGGTGAGGAAGCACACTAGTTTTGATAGAGCCTGTACTTTTGCTTACTAATATGAAGTTCCAATAAATAAAAATTTCTTCTGTTATCTGATATCACTGTATATATAAATCGTTGTACCACATAATATTCCAAAAACATAACTCACATTGCCCTTCATTGCCATACTACCTCGTTATAAGTTTCAATTAATTGTACTTACCTCGTATTATCTACCCATTTTTTATCAGTAAGATATTTATTCAAATTACTCTCTTCATTTGCTCTTTGTCTTTAAGTTCGTAACGTTGTGCATAAACGAGTATTTTTATTTTTCCATGACTGGGTTTGACCACACTGCAGCCATGGCCATCATCATCAAATCTCAGCAATCACACCAAACCCTAAAATGATCAGATGAAATTGAAATTGCAAACATTGCAGCATGGCCAAGTTAAGAGGGAAGTATAAAAACAATAAGATGTTGAAGCTGTTGTTGTGTTGCACAAGAAAATCATCGCAGCCCTTAAGCTTATTAATGTCATTGTTTAGCAGGAAACTAGGCTTACAATTAAATACCTTATGGCAAAAATAATGCTGCTGATGATGATGTTACAAAGTGCGAAATCGATACTAGACATAGTCGTATTAGCGATTGCATGGTAAGCTAAAGTAAGGTAAGGTATTAATACTCAATAAAAACTTAATTATTATGAAAACTGTAGGCAGATTTTAGGTTTAGGCACGAGACAACAATTGGTAGAGGTTGTAAATTTAAAAATAAAGAGAAGAACCTAATTTGAAAAAATGATGTTAATTTCAATGCAATACTGCTTATTTTATTACTTATAAGCGGAAATGAAAATGTTTTTTTAAGGATTATGTGTTTTATTTGCTGACATCTCATTATTCACTTAACGTCAATCTTATGAATAAATTTGATTTAATCGAGGAACAAGAGAATCCTGCAAATGTGCTAATTAAAAATAACAAAGTTCATTGGGACCGAAAGACACTAGAAACAAGTTAAAAAGTATCAGTCGGTATTGCCGACAGCTGTGCGTGAAGTAAAAGATATAGTGAACCCAAGTATTCCATTTCATCTAATGATAGAAGAAATATTGATATGTGCAAGGTTTACGCAAATAATTGTTAATAAAATTTTAAATTTTTTTTTGGGGGGAGGTGGAGTTAGCCAATAAATTCCATAGTCACATCAGACCTCTGGTTGGGATAAATATTTACCTAAGCCAAGTTAGAAGAGATTCGTTACATATTGAAAATTGTGTCCCTTTGTGGGGGAGTTACCAGAAGGCGTGCAATGATATCTAACATACCCGCACCAGATCGTGCGTTAGTTAAAATATTGGGATGTGTGAAGTTTGAAGAGAGTCTGATGTTTATTTCGCATTTTATGATCGTTGTTGACCGTTTGTGCGGTTGGTACTACAAAGAGTGGACGAGTCGGAAAGATGGTAGATCTTCACAACAGATCGCTTGCTAGTAGAAATATTGGGATGTGTGAAGTTAAGAATGAATCAGATGCAAAATTTCGTTCCGTTTGGGGGAGAGGTGCCTGAAGGAGTGGACCGTTATATTCCATTTTCACCCCAGATATTTTGTTAATGAAAATGAGATGTGTGATAAAAATATTGAGTTTTGAAGAAAGTCGGATACTTTTTCTTATTTTATGAGAGATAAAATTATTCAAAATTTTGACCCGTTGTGTGGGAGGTACCAGAATGAGTGAACCGATAAATACACTCTTCACGCCAGAACTTGTGTTAGCGAGGATAATGGGATGAGCGAAATTCAAAGACAATAAGACTTTCATTTCACATCATAAAAGATCTGTAACTATTCAAAACGTTAACCCTTTGTGGGGGAAGTATTTGATGGAGAGGACCGATATTGTCCACACCTAGCACTGACTCAAATATTGGGATTTGCAAAGTTTGCACAAAATCTATAAATTAAATTGTTTTCTCTGAAAATGTTGACTTTTTGTGGGGGAGATACAAGAAGTAGTTGGCCGACATTGCTCATCTCCGAACTCGATCTAAGTTTGACAATAATATTACTCTGTACCAAGCTTGGTTCAAATCGGATATTCCCTTCCAGAGTTATCGTGCGCACCAGCCAGGTAAATAGGCAGATGGACGGACGGACAGCCCTAGATCGACTCCAAGTGTCCTGAATCGGATTTGGTCTATAATAGTTATTTCGATGAGGCAAGTTTTGGCCGTATCAAATGATATATACCCTTTGTAGCCGTGTGGCTAATGGTGTAAAAATGTGAATTATTTGGAAACATTTTGTGATATATATTTTTTTATTGAATATTTTTTCAGCTTGACTTATCATTTGGAATTATACGTTCTGTAAAGTGTTGGTTTCCTTTTTTCCATTCTGATTGAAGAAGCTAACGAAAAACGAATTTGTCTACCATATAGCCGTAGCTGTGCCTTCGTCTCTAAATTAACCAACACAGGTATATTGGGCTTAAATCAAATTTTGGATCTACAATTGCCATATATGAAAAATCTTGAACCAATAAGAAAACAAAATTCATAAGTTAAAGCCCATTCCCTTGGAAAATGGGACTAGAAACAATGGAGTACCGAATTTCAATAGACACCAATATATTAAGGGCATAACAAGTGGTGGATTTATATGATTTGATTTGAACAATGCTTCTCAAAGCTTCAAAATACTTAGTTTGCAGGACCACAACATACAAAATACAATATTTTTTAATCAAACTAAGATTAAAGCAATAAGTTCGGCCGGATCCTCCAAACTTTGAGAGAAATTTTCTAATTAAAAAAATCGGTTAATTAATACTCCAAAAATCATAAAACCTATAAATACGATTTTCTGTTACAGGGTGTAGCACCCATTAGGAAGTTCAAATTCTAAATTTAAAACATATATTGATAGCTCTAAGCAAGGATGTTTCTTATATAATGACAAATTGACAGCATTACAGCAAATTTGGGTCAAAACTGTGACTAAAACTCCCAAGAAACATTAAATCTGTCGGTACAGTTATATGAAGGCTACCTATTGAGGACGACTTATATAGCCCATCTTCAGTACCAAAATCCCTGCAGATCTAATACACATCTAAAACAAATGTTATCGACCTACTTCATTTCGTTCGGAATTTAGAATGATTTCCACAGACGGACAGATGGACGGATATCGCTAAATCGACATTAAATGTTATGCTGATCAAGAATTTGTATACTTTGTGGGGTTTAAAATTTATATTTCGAGGTATTATAAACGGAATGACAAATTTAATACCGAACATTTTGTAGCAAATTATAGATTTTTCTTCAAAAAATTTGTCAATATAAAACCTGATCTCACCCTTTTCCCATAAAAAAAGAAAAAGTTTCGTTTTTTCTGCAGCGCCGTCTTGTAGAAAATAATTTTTTTCCAGATTAATACTAAGCAAAAATTCATTAATGATCTCTCTTAGATCCTATCAACTCATCGTAACTGTAAATCAATTTCATTTTGGAAGAAATAGGGTCCAATTAACACAGCCGGACCACTGACCGCATCAAAGAATCCCACGTCTTGAATACAGAGGCTTCTCAGTAATAAGTCTTGGAAAATCCAGATACGACAATATATCATTTTTACATTACCAACGAGATAGAAATGGCCCTTGTCAGTCCAAATGACTTTACGATGAAATTGGGTATTATTTTCGTATTGTTGCTAGAGACAATTTTTAAGAGCCATAGGAAAGTTTGCTTAAAAACATATAATTCTATCCATTCAATCTTTATTTGAATTTATAGTACGGTCCATAAAAGTTAATTTTTGAAGGCTATTTCATGCAAATCTTGACCGCGACTGCATCCCAATGGTCCATCCGCTTAGTCTAATTTTGGCGTACTCTTTCCAGCATTTCGGCCGGTATCTAAATGTTACAATGCTGTCCTTCAATGTGACAACAGGCTAAAGGCGTTCAATTGGACGACTAGACGGCCGATTGACAGATCCCTGTGTAGCATTCAGTACCGACTTTTTGGAACCACATGTGTTGCAAATCAAACGCTTGCATTTGCGCAAAAAGTTGTATATTACCCCACGTTACGATTCGCATCATCCCATTAACCGCACCAAACTTGAGCCAAAAATGAGCTTCGTCGCTAATTGGTAGCAACGCTTGATAAACTTTCTTAACAGACTTTGTTTTTTGATTTAAATCCAATGATTTGCAAGCGTTGTTCGTTTGCAAGACTGTGCATGGTTAAGTTATAGACCAAACTGAAGATGTTAAACAATGAAACAAAACACGAAACGGAAACACATAGCTAGATTGACCCATCTCGTTGTGATATAATGATCTGTATACCAGATGGTGGGTCTGGGTGTTACACACTTTTAGGCCAAAATAAACCAATAATAACCTCCCCACAGAGTGGTGCAGGGTACAATAATGAACACTATGCTTTTTTATACCCTCCACCTTGGAAAGGAAGGTATATTAACTTGGTCATTCCGTTTGTAACATCCATAAATATTCGTCGTAGACCCCATAAAGTATATATATTCATAATCAGCATAAAATTCTAAGTCGACGATAAATCACGATACAGCCCACATTATTTGACGTAGAGCATCAAAATTTAGCAGAACAATTTGTATTGTGTCTTGGATGGTTAGTATTGAAAATGAGATATATCCGTCCACGTTTTGGTATAGTCCCCATATAATGGTACCTACCGATATTCGGTATTTTGATGGTTTTTGTCACATTTTTCATGGACTTGTCTAAAAATTGGTATTTGTTGGTCATAATGGGTTCTGGCTGTGCTGGCGAATCATTGTATGCATAGGTACACGTTTTGGTATAGCTCCCATATAAAGGTACCTCCAAATATTCGGTATTTTGATGATTTTTTGTAAAAGTTGGTATTTGGTGTCAAAACATTGCACGTATAGGTCCACTGTTTGGTATAGCCCTCATATAATAGTACCTCCCGGTATTCAGTATTTTGATGGTTTTTGTCATATTTTTTCACGGATTTGTCTAAAAATTTGTATTTCTTGGTCATAATGGGTCCTGGCTGCGGTGGCGAAACATTGTATTTACGTTTTGGTGTAGCTCCATATAACGGTACCTCTAGATATTGGGTATTTTAATGATTTTTGCCACATTTCTTCGCGTATTTGTCTAAAAATTGGTATTTATGTGTCCCAATGGCCTCTAGCTCCGTTGCCGAAACATTGTTTTTACGTTTTGGTAAAGCTCCCATATAACGGTACCTCCATGTTATGTTTCCTTTACTCTAAGGTGGAGGGTATTAAAAGTTCGAAGTTAATGTTTTTTTACTTGTTTCTCCTGAAGCTAACATTAAGTATCAATTTTTGGGTTTCTTCCGTTTATTCCTTTTTTTTAATTATTGCGCTTTGGTTGATAATCCTTACTTAAATACAGACTTATGTTTTTCTTCGCCTATTCAGTTTGTTGCTCCTGTCGTCAAATAGTCTACTGACAATTGTATTTTGCCCACGCGCTACCTGTACTTAGCCAGTTTTTTCTTTATTTCTTTTAAACAAAAGGCTTGCATTGTATTTAAAAATCAAATCACATATTTTTCACTGGGGCAAAACATTTTCTCAGTTTATTTTTTTCATCGATTGACAGTTGGTACATTGTTTTGGCAACCTTTGCGACACATTTCCCAACAAGAAAGTTTGTTTCATAAGATTTTCCTATAACTGGCTTCTGTCAATAGAGACAACAATACTTCCGTTTCAAATGAACAAAGTAGCAGCGGCGCAACAACGCCAGCAAGTGCATTTCAATACAGACATTAAACCGAATTCCTGAACTAAACTTTATGTTTGAGAAACTTGACTTTTTGCAGCATTTAAAAGAGCGCACAAAAAATATGCTAAATAGGAAAGCAAGAAGCGGAAAACAAACAAAAAAAAAACAACAGCAATGATCTGAGCAACAAACAGTTAACAACTGATAATGGCCGCAGTAAAATTGTCGGGCTAACAGAAAAGCGGCTGCTAAATTTTATAGCCCAGATCTATTTACACAAAATATTAAATGCAAAAAAAAAAGGAAACATAAAAGAAGTCAAACAAAAGACAAAAAATTTCACAGGAATAAAAATCTACATAAAATTTGCAAAAGCAAAAAAAAAAAAAACAAAACGGAAGATAACAGAAGAAAATAATAGCGACTCTAGGGAAAAAATCTTGGAAAAAGATCTAAGGAGAAATTTTTGAAACCATTTAAATTTGGCATTGTTTTCATTTTTGGTGTAGAAAAACCTTTTCAACCATGGGCGTAGAGTTCAATTTATTATGGGGGTGGACAAATGTTTGTAAAAACATTTGATCTCTTTAACATTTCAAAATTATTGAAATATAAATGGATTATTCAGATCCATTTATATTTCTGACTATTACTCAAGGGGGATTCTCTTCCCCTCGAAAATGTTTTCACCCATTGCAATGTTATGTCTAAGCATAAACTATTTAATTTTCTTAGAAAAAAAACGAACAACAATGAATTTGCACAAAAACAAAACCCAAGATATCAAATATACAAAAACCTGCAGTGGCTCAAGACGAAGAAGCAGAAGCTCCACAAAATCTAATACAAAAACGCAATTATGGCAAAGTTTATGATAACATTTGAGATTTTCATACTGGATATAAACTAAAAACAATACAATAGCTGGCTGGTTGGCTGACTGGCTCGCCAGTCTGATTTTGTTGTTGTCTTTTCAACAGCATGATGTTCCCAGACAACAAACAAATAGCTTCCTTCAATGAAACCAAAAAAAAACCGTATCACTGGCAAAATATTACCCGACCCATTGTCAGAGCTAAGCTGAAAAAAGTGTTAAGAGTTGCTAATAATTAACAAACTTGTACACGAAAAATACAAAGCTGGCAAAAAAGAGGAAAATCATTATGAAGTGTTTTGATAGCCTGTCGACTCAATGACTTTTGAGAATTTAAATTTGAGTTGAATTGGGCATATTTCATTTTCAGCCAACAATATTTGACATAGAGCGTCAATTTGTATTGTGTCTAGGATGGTTGGTATTGAAAATGAGATATATCGGTCCATGTTTTGGTATAGTCCCCATACAACTGTACCTCCCGATATTCGATATTTTCATTATTTATGCCACATTTTTTCACGGATTTGTCTGAAAATTGGTACTTGTAGGTCATAATGGGTCCCTGTGCGTGTGGCAAAACATTTCATGTATGGGTCCATGTTTTGGTATAGCCCCCATATAAAGGTACCTCCCGATATTCGGTATTTTATTTTTTTGCCACATTTTTCATGGATTTGTCTAAAAATTGGTATTTGTTGGTCATAAAGGGTTCCAGCTCCGGTGGCGAAACATTGCATGTATGGGTCCATGATTTGGTATAGCCCCCATATAACGGTACCTCCCAATATTCGGTACTTAAAATCGGCATTTATCCGATTTTAAGGTTATTGTCCATCATATATGTAATATCAGCCCAACTTGAACAGATTTTTTCATATTCAACCGAATTTTTCTATTGGTGGTACTCGGTCGGGTATATCTATTGCTCCAATGAATATTTTTTAATATAATTATTATCGAAGACCTATGATACAGCAATTTTATTTGGTACTATCGGTGCAAGAGCTTCCGGCAAATATGTTGAAAATCGATTCAGAGTTGGATGTAGTTCCCAAATTGTGACTACTTTAAAGCCATGACACCCATTCAAATAAGGTTCACAGCTGGTATAATATACTTCACATAAATTCCCAATACAACATTTTTGTTTACGGGAGCTCTACTTAAGACGCATAGTGGTGTGGTTTCTTTACTGGTTTATTGTTATAGACGCATTTTCCATTCGATTTTTTTTTAATTTTGGTTTTTGAAAGTCCCAGTGGGTTTGATAGGTTCACTTTTAAAATTAACCCCATATAACGATACTTCTCGATATTCGGTATTTAGATGACTTTAGACACATTTTCTTCGAAATTTCTCGAAGTGTATATTTGCAGTGCGCAATAGGTTCTACCGTCTGTGGTTGTTAAATGCCTCTTCGTTTTCGTATAGCCCCCATATTCCAGTATCGGTCCACTCCTTCTGGTACCTCCCCCACAAAGGGTCAAAATTTTAAATTATTACAACTCTCATAAAATGTCATGTAAGAGTCTGATTGTCTTCAAAAGTCACACATCCCGATATTTATATTAACCCAATGTTTGATGTTAAGATGAAATATATCGGTTCACTCCTTCTGGTACCTCCCACACAAATGGTCGAAATTTTCAACAAAAAAAATATATTTTTTGCACAGATAGAGAAACGATAATACGATTTTGCTCCAACTTTGCAAATCCTAATATTTGCGTCAGTTCTTAGTTAGATGTGAAAATGGACAATATCGGTCCACTCCATCACGTACCTCCCCCACAAATGGTCAAAATTTGGAATAATTACAATTCTCATAAAATGTGATGTAAGAGTCCGATTGTCTTCAAATTTCACACATCCCAATATGTATATTACCCATAGGTCTAGTGTTAAGATGGGCTAAATCGGTCCATTCCTTCTGGTACCTCCCCCACAAATGGTCGAAATTTGCAAAAAAATATATATTTTCTGTACAGAAAGGGAAGCAATAATCTAATTTTGCTCTAATTTTGCAAATCCTAATATTTGCGTCAGTTCTAGGTCTCGTGCCAAAATGGATAATATTGGTCCACTCCATCAAGTACCTCCCACACAAATGGTCAAAATTGTGAATAATTACAACTCTTAAAAATATGATGTAAGAGTCCGATTGTCTTCAAACATCGTACTATTTTTATGAACCCAAGATCTGGTAGTAGGACGGAATATATCGGTTCACTCCTTCTGGTACCTCCCACAAACGCTCAAAGTTTTGGATATCCAGAAGTTCATAAAAAGCGAAATCAACATCCGATTCCATTCCAGACATGGTACATCTCAATATTTCCATCAACACAAGATCTGTTATAAATATTATAGAGATCGGACCATTTCTTTTGCTATCTGCCCCACATAGGGTTACAAATTTTGAAAAACATAACGCTCAACGAAGGTGAAATAAGCATCCAACTCTCTTCAAATTTCACATATACAAAGATTTTTGCTAACACAAGATCTGTTGTGAAGATGCTATATATCTGCAAACCCCTTCTGGTATCTCACCCACAATGGGAAAAAATTTTCAATACTTTTATTTATGATTTCCCATAAATTGAATATAAATGTTAGATTTTTCTTATATATATAATAATAATATTTTTATATTATTTATTTAGGTCCTATACGAAATGGACAATTTTGGTCCATTCTTTCCAAACCCACTAAATAGAGGGTCAAGGGTTTGAAAATTCATAACAGAAGTCAAAATATTTTAAAATAATCGAACATTGGCTGAGGGTATACATCTGTCGGCAAAACCGATCGATACTTTTTTACTTGTTAAGTTCATAGTGGGTACCATCTAGAGGGTTTCATAAAACCCTCACATAAGGTTACCTCTCAATATTTTGGCGCATATCTTATTGGCATTTTCTGACGGAATTTGGTATCACAAGTTCCATTTTACAAAGATAACTGATACCACCCAAAAATGGTTCAACGGTCCACAAAGATATATTTTAAAACAATATAGTTTCCAAATGGCTGAGGGTAATAAAAGTTCGTCACAAACTCAACAGCGTTTTTATTCTTAATTTATTTTACCTTCAGCCTTTGTCATATGAGTTGCTTTTACATAACTCTTGGAAATAATATCCCAGATAAAAACAAAAAAGACTGACGTGACTTTCGAAATAGATTTACCGGTTAACCGAGTTTTAGCCACAAACAAATGACTTCAAAAATATCTTTCCCATAATGGGGTTTATGTCCGCAATTGTTTTTGTAATGATCCCCATTATTATATAGATTATGTCCGTTACTTTCTAGAGATTATAACCAACTTTTTTGAACCCATTCCATTATGGGGGTTATTGTCGAAAAAACGGTCATAATCCCTAATACAATTAATTGAATATGACATGGCGTCTTTAAAACTATCCATCGGAAACTGCGGATGTGCCGACACATTGTGTTTTTGGTAAAAGTCCCAAGTTAGTCCCATATCGCTAGGTTTACGTAACAATTTTTCGCCCACATAATCGCCTGTAAAGAATTGCGGTTTTATTTGGGATGGATCCGAGCAAGGCCGAGCTTATTAAACACAACGGGATTCAAAGAAAATTAAATCACCCTCGTAAATGTTAAGCTCAAAAGGAGTATTTAAAAACTGTTCGCACCAATGATCAAAAAACATTTTTGAAACATTCCCTTACATATGTCGTGACACCGACTTAAGCTTTCTAAGTTTTAATGTATTTTGTACGACTATGTGTTTACGGACGGATTTCACAAAATTTATACACGGAATATACATACATACCAATTTATTGTTTAGTTTTAAGTCTCATGCTTAGTTTGAATTAGAAAATCTGCGTTCTCAGAAAAAAATGAAAGCACCTTTACTCAATATATATCCAAATTTTGTTGATGCTCTTCCACACGATTTAGGATATTTGACTGCATTTTTCAACAAATCTTACTGCAATATGAACTGATTTTTAATAGCCAAAATTCTTTGTTATAATGACTTACCGGATTTTCGTTGGAATTTCTGCAATTTGTAGCCCAATTTTGGTTCAATATTGGTCATATAACTGCACAGAACTCGAGGTACTGCAAAAGACATTTCACCCGATTTAGTAGAAATTTTACAATTAGCAATTCCCTTTTAAATTTTGTTCTTTTTCTTCTTTGGTGTACAAATTATTGAACTTAAAAAAATAAAATATAGGAATTCATGTTGTCAAAATATAATGTTTTCATTGTATACTTAGTTCAAAAAAAAAAAAAAACCTTTAATAGAAGATCATTCTGTGTGGTTGATGTAGATGTACTATATAGACGGAAATGGGATATTATTAATTTATTTTTGACTGGAACCACGAAAATTTACAAAATTTCTAGGAAATTGCCTAATATTAACGCCTTGTTCTTATGAGGAAAAACGAGTAAAAACAAGGAAAAAAGCGGTAAGTTCGGCCGGGCCGAACTTTGAATACCCTCCACCATTTGGAACGAATTTGGAAATGTTTAAAAAAATAACATTTGCCAACAATTATGTTAAAATCTTAAAACTACCGAATATAGCCGTTATATTGGGGTATATACGAAACTTTAAAACAACCCATGAATAATGTCGCTAAAATCATCAAAATACCGAATATAGGGAGGTACTGATATATGGGGCTTGTACGAAGGCCTGGACCTGCATAGATAATTTTCTGTCATAGACACTAATTCCCATTACGAACTCTAAATACGAAACAACTCCGTTGGATGAGGTCGCTAAAATCATCAAAAATCCAGAATCGCCAAATATCTAATATCGGGGGGTACAGTTGCATCTGGGCTATACAATATCTTGAACCCATATAGATATTTCTCTTCCAGGGAATAATATGCTTGGAAATAACTTCTAGTAAGGATTTTTAGACAATTCCATTGAAAATGTTCATAAAAAAATGTGGTCAAAATCATCAAAATGCCGAATATTGGGGCCGTACCGTTGTATGTGGGCTATACGATCTATTGAACCTATACAAACAATTCTCTTCCAAGGGGTAAAGTACTCAGAACGAACTACTTGTGTGGATTTTCAGACAATTCCATTGGAAAATGTGGCTAAAATCCTCAAAATACCGAACATCGGGTGCTACCGTTGTATGGGGGCTATACGATATCGTGGACCGATATAGCCCATCTTCGAGCTTGACCTGCCCGACCACAAAAGACTGATCTGTGCAAAATTTTAGTTCCCTAACTTTATTTGTTTTGACTCTAGCGTGATTACAGCAGACAGACGGACTGACAGGGCTAAATCGTCTTAGAATTTTACGCTAATCAAGATTATATACTTTGTTGGGTCTAAAATTACTATTTTGATGAGTTACAAACGGAATGACGAACTTAATATACCCTCCATACTATGTATGAACGAAATCTGCATTAATATAAAAGTCAAAAGCGACCTTTTTAAGAATATGCAATTTCGCAACATGATTTGGTTTTATGGGAATTTTGACGTTTTTCACACATTTCAGCCGACTTCTGCCCTGTCCCAAACTCTAAATATTTGCCAAATTCTGCTTCGACCTTGTTAAATGTGACCTGTAGAGCAACTGAAATATCAGGAAAAAAACTTCTCTTGTCCGTTTCACATTTCCAAAAAAGGCTTCTATTCCGAGCCTAACCTTACCTAACTCCATGAAAAATTTCGTGAAAATAGGGTGACAATTGCGACCTATATCTAGATAACAAATTAACATGGGCTTTGAGAAAATTTTAAATCTTATGATTTTGCTAGGTGATAAGAAGGTCGCCGATATCACACAAACATACACACACACATTTTTCAGGTGCACAAACTTCTTTCTGTACCCTCGCTCATGGCATTGCAACCTGGAAATATGGCAATACAGCAACCATCAAATATTATGAATAATTTGCCAACATTAAATTCAACTCACCCACTACTCGATGGAAATGCAAATTTTACAATATTTTGAAAAATAGTTTGGGTTGTTCCAACCATTCATCTATATGGCCACGAGTGATACTTGTTCAGCCAAAGAAATGGAGGCAACTATCTGGCCCGGTATTTTCTGCTCCTCCTGCTCCTCCTGTACGAATGGCTCAAATGTGGTGGGCATAAATATAATTTGCGCTCTTTGAATTGTGTTGAGGGTGTTGATGAGTTACTACTACTACCAGCTAATGTTGGTGCCGTTTTGAATGCAACGTGCCACATAGCATGACATGTTGCACTTTGAATTTCATTTTTTTGTGGGTCTTGGATTTGATTTGTTTAAACAAATCACCGACGAATCATGAACTCAAGCCAACGCCTTTTTTCGGCAGAATGGTGTTGGATATGGTAACAAAATAAAAGAAAAAAATGTTTGTATAGATGTAACAATTTTTCAATATATTTTCCTGTTTTTTTTTTTTATTGCGATACTTGTGCCGAAAATAAATGAATTATAGAGCCAATGTAGATCATAAAAATATGCAAATTTTGCAAAGGTGGTAAATTTAATGATTTTTGTTCCATATTAATCATTTATCATAATCGACACGTTTGCTTACAAATCAATTGTTGCCATGCAGATTAAAGAACTTAACTTAATATAAGATGTGCTATTTGAGATGGACACATCACATTTTGTAGTTTATATTTATAATAAATTGATGCAAATTAATGTCTTTGAAATGTATAAGGGCAGATTTCACGTTGCTTCAAAATGGTGAAGGGTAATAAAAATTCGGCCCGGCCGAAGTCTTTTGAATGCTTCTAGGACTCATAGCTAGAATTTACTGACGATTTCGTTCAACCGTTCAAAGGGAGCAGAACGACGCCTTTGGTGACTCGTTGGGGGTTAAAATGTTCGACCAAAATAATCCTCGTATTTATACCCTACACCACATAGTTGTAAGGGTATTATGTCTCTGTGCATTTGTTTGTAACTTGGTAAAGGAAGCAAGATAGACCCGTAGTTAATTCTTATTATCTTCATGGAACAAAATTTGTTTGGCTCAAGGATGAACCCTATTGAAATTTGGTGATAGCCGGATCAGATTGAGATATAGCTCCCATATATCTTCAACCGATTTCGGTTTAATTGTGCACCAAATGGCCAATAAAAATCCAAATGACCTGAATTATGGCACATCCGACAAAATTCAGTGTAGAATCAAATAAATCATATTCGGTGAAAATCGGTTCAAATATAGCTATAGCTCCAATATACATATGTGTTTCATCTGATTTGGGGTTTTAAGTCCCTCACATGCGTAATATGCACTTCAGAAGAATGATATTTGGTACCGAACATCAAATACTGCTCGAAAATACCTCTGTCAAATATTATTGAAATCGGTTCAGATTAGGTTGTAGCTCCCATATATATCTTTATCAGATATCAGGTTTATTGTGCACCAAATGGCTAATACCAGCCCAAATGGACTGAATTTTGGCAATTACGACTGAATTTATCCTATAAACCATTACTTCAAATTTGGCTCAGATATAGCTATAGCTCCCATATATATGTTTTATCCAGTTTTGTGTTTAAGTCCCTCACATTCGTAATATGCACCCGCAAGAATTGTGCCAAATTCATCACGATCATTTCAGATTTGGATATAGCTCCCATATATATCTTCAACCGATTTCGGATAAATTGTGCACTAAATGACAAATATCATACCAAATTATCTGAATTTTGGCGCATCCGACCGAATTCAGTCTAGTAGCAAACACATCAAGTTTGGTGTAAATCAGTTCACATGAAGATATATATATGTTTCGTCCGATTTATTGTTTAAGTCCCTCACATTCGTAATATGCATTCGACAACAATGATATTTGGTACCAGATATATTTTATAGATCAGAAATACCTTTGACAAACGGCAAAGATTTGTATGTAGCTCCCATATATATCCTAAATCCGATTTCAGGTTTGCTTTGCAAATAATGACTAATATCAGCCTAAATGGAGTGAATTTCGGGACGTTCGTTTCCATTTTATGCAAATCGGCTCCGTTATATATTTTTATAGGGTATATTAACTTTGTAATTCCGTTTGTAACCCCTCGAAATAGTAATGTCAGATCCAATAAAGTATATATATAATCACGCTATCTTTCGAACGAATTGAGATATAAGACTAAAATTTTGAACACACGTTTATTTTGCCAGTAAGCAGGTTAAGTTCGTAAATGGTTCATGTGGGTCCACGTTTTCATATAGCCCCCATATAACGGTACCTCCCGATATTCGGCATTTTGATGATTTGAGCGACATTATTCACCGGAATTGTTCCGAATTTGGTATTTGAAGTTCGTAATGGATACTACAGCCTATGACAGAAAATTGTCTGTACAGGTCCACGTCTTCGTATAACCCCCATATAATGGTACCTCCCCATTGCGGTATTTTGATGATTGTAACATCATTATTCACCGGAGTAGTTTCATATTACGTATTTAGAGTTCGCAATGGGAACTACAGTCTGTGACAGAAAATTGTCAATGCAGGTCTAGGTCTTCGTAAAGGCCGCATATATCAGTACCTCCCTATATTTGGTAATTTGACGATTTTAGCTGCAATACTCACCGAAATTGTTTGAAATGTCGTATTTGAAGTTCGTAATGTATGCTACAGCCTGTGACAGGAAATTGTCTATGCAGCTTCAGGTCTTCGTATAGCTCCAATATAACGGTAACTCCCTATATACGGTATTTTGATGATTTTAGCTACATTATTCGCCGTTTATTTTAATTTTCGAATTTGAGGGCTTAAGGGCTATACTTGGTTTTTTTAAGATTTTAACAGAATTTTTAACGGATTTTATTTTTTGAAAATTTCCAAATTCGTTCCAAATGGTGAAGGGTATTCAAAGTTCGGCCCGGTCGAACTTATTGCTTTTTAACTTGTTTTAATATAATGATTCTCCAAGTGATATCATGCACTCGATAGCAACGTTATTTTGCATAAAAAATTAAAATGTCTCCGTCAAATTTAGTGAAAATCGATTCAGAATTGGATATGCCTATTAGTTATCTCTGAAACCAAACTTTAACTGCTCTAAAGCCAAATGTTGATAGGTAGTATGATCTACTTCAAATAAATTATTTTGTTACGGGAGCTCAACTAAATATGCATAATGGTGTGGGTATCATATAATCGACTTTTCCATACTTGTTTTCAATTAATTTAATTCAAATTCAATTAAAAGTTCAGCTCGGCCCAACCTTCTGTTTTTTACTTATTTTAATAGGAAATTAATCATTTTTACCCGTTTTGTACATATAGCCTATCCACAGGTTAACCAACAACTATATAAAAGTTTGGTGTGCCCAATGAAAGTAAAAGTCAAATCGATTGGGAAATATGGAAAATCGGAGTTATCCGTACTTGAGGACTTTTCCAGAATTTCAAAACTCTATCCCATATATGGCTTGTTCAAAATTGGAACGTGAATATATTGCTCTCGAATGTAACTTTGCCCGATTTGGAAGAGTTACGCATGGAAACTACCATCATCAATTAATACAAGCTAAACTTTAATCAGCCAACTTGAGATGTATTTTGGGGGATACTACAATAACAAAAAACTGTCTAAGGAACCATTTCTGCTCTATCCAAAATGTTACGAAATATATCTCAAACTAAAGGGCTCGCTTTGTATATGTCCAAAACTAAATGAAGATCTTAACAACGTATGGCCTGAGAACCCGAAACTCCTTTGAGGTTTTAATCTACAGACGAGTACTATTAATTCTAACTGGAATTTTCCACATCCCAGAGTGGCTTTGTACCGCAAACCTGCGAAATGTTATCTGTATGGCTCCATATTATAGTACAGTTATTTTTGATAAGCTTCCAAAATATTTTTGTCATGCATAGAAAACTTCCTTACAAATAATTATGACATGGTTACTCATAGCCTTATTTATTAGTGGAAAGTTCATGTTTTGATGTGATGTCTTAGCTCAAAAATTAATAACATTTACTCACATAAACTGCCTACTATAGGCTTAACCAAGAAATAACACCTTTAATTTACCGTTATATAAATTGCATACAGAAGTCCATTAAAACGTTCTGCACTGCTCTGATCATCAATATATCATATTACCATAAAATTCTCTAGCCTACAGTGCCAGAAGCTATTGTTCTAGAGTTACTCTAAAAAAAACAACTTATAATTCCGAAATCCATTTCCGTTGAAATCTATCTTCGTGTTTCAAAATCTAAACGAATATTTAAATAAAAGAAATACCTCATCTCTCACACTAGGCTGAGTTTTCAGTCGTTCATTCATAGATGTTATACCAGGCGCGACAGTTCCCATTATAATTCACATGTTGTTATTGTTGTTGATGTCGTACAACAAAAAGAAAAAACTAAATCAAATACCAACCGGCTAGTAAATATTTTATGTTTATATGTGTGTAGTCGTAGCACATTATGAGGCTGGTGTTTGATGTGATATGCTTTGCTCTAGTCCACACACACACACCACTTACATACCTACATATCTTATGACTTATTACAATAAGTTCCAATGACTGCTTACCGGTATTATTATTGTTATGATATGGATACATGGGTCTGGTTGGTGGCTGCTTGCATATATATGAAGACATTTTGTTAAACAATGTCTACGCGAAAAAATAACACAACAAAAACCTAAAGACAAATGAAAACAAAAACAAACTGTAACAATACCCTCTAAACACATCAAACCGTCAACCAACCAACCAACCAACGAACCAAGTCAATGAATGAATGGACCAGTAGGCAGTTGTATGAGACGAACAGTGGTAACGTGTACTCTTTTTATGGGATATATGTCATACATGTCCTGAGGAATCACTGCTGAAGATTGTGGCGCCCAATCTAAGCACTGTGCCTCACTGCAAGTCGATGGCAGACGGAAAGAGAGATAACGAGATTCAGATATAAATAATCACACAACAAAACTCACAAATTAGCAACATAACGCACTGATTCGCTGCTACTTACTAAAGTGCCTGAAACACATTCACATAAAACAAATCTTTGTAGGTTTATAAATTTAAAGCTACAACAACGCTACAGACATAACATAAAACAATCCACTGATTTGCAGTTAAAAATTAAAAGCAGAAACAACAACAATAACATAACAAAGGGGACAATAAGATCAGAGACTCAGTAAAGGGCACGACAAGTGATATGAATTGTGTCTGAATCTGATCTCGGATAGGCAGTTTCGCTATCACTGTCAGTCAGTGTTTTGTTGATGTGCCGGAGTTATGAAAAATTTGATATAAATTGAAATTTAACACCCTCTTTCACAAGCATTGTACAGTTTTAAGTGTTTTTATTGTTGTTGCAAATGAGACATTGTAGTTGTTTTATTTTACTTTTTGTTGTCGACTTTATTTCATTCAAGAATTTCATTCATACATTTAGAGGGTGTTTTGTCACACTAATTTAAGACTATTTTATGCGTATCTGACAGTCGTTGCTCAGGGTTAAAAAAAATGAATCTAAATACTTGGAAGCAACAAACGTCAATGAAGTTGCAACACAAGTATCAACTGCCAATGTTTTGTTTGATGAAACACCACTGCAGTTAAAGAATGTTATATTGTTCCCAGTGCCTCATTATTGTATGTGTCAAAGTTTAAGCAATATGATCAACATCGTATTTTTAAGCATTTGCAAGAATGTCTTCTGGCCCTGCTGGGCTGGGTTTTTGGAAATTCGAATTGTAAGTTTAAATGCACTAAACGGTACTAAAAATTGAATCCCTTGTACCGGTCAAACGGATAGAGCTAGAATTGTGAAGTTTGAAATGAGGGTCCATAATAGGGTGTAGGATTGATGTTCCATTTTTGTACCCTATACCACATATAGTATGGAGGGTATATTAAGTTCGTCATTACGTTTGTAACTCACAATTTTAGACCCAACAAAGTATATATATTCTTGATCAGCGTAAAATTTTAAGAAGATTTAGCCCTGCCCGTCCGTCTGTTGTAATCACGCCAAAATCACAGTCAAAACGAATTAAGATAGCACAGATCTGTCTTTTGTCTGCAGGCAGGTCATGTACGAAGATGGTCTATATCAGTCCACGATATCGTATAGGCCCCCGATATCGGCACCACCCGATATTCGGTATTTTGATTATTTTAGCCACATTTTTCAATGGAATTGTCTAAAATTCTACACAAGGAGTTCTTTGTGAGTTCTTTACCCCCTATAAGAGAATTGGAATATAATTATCTATATCGGAAGATAATTATCTATATCGACCCAGAATATCATATAACACCCCAATAAACGGTACCTCCCGATATTCGGTATTTGACTGATTTTGGCCACATTTTTCAACGGAATTGGCTAAAAATTCACATAAGGAGTTCCTTGTAAGCACTTTATTCCCTTGAAAAGAATTATCTATTTAGGTCCGCGATATAGTATAGATCATATATAACGGTACCCTCGAAATTCGGTATTTTGATGATTTTGGCCATATTTTCAACGGAATTGTCTGAAAATTCACATAAGGAGTTCCTTGTGAGTACTTTACCCCCATAAATAGATTTCACTATATAGGTCCACAATATAGAATATTCCCCTTTCAAAATTCAGTATTTTTCGGATTTTAACAGAATTTTTAATGGATTTTTTTTTTTAAATTTCCTAATTTGTTGCAAATGGTGGAGGGTATTCAAAGTTCGGCCCGGCCGAACTTGCTGCATTTTACTTGCTTTTTATTCGAACTATAAATGTTCTAAAAGTACTTAATGTTATGCCATTTGGTATTATATGAACGGATAGAGATAAAATCTTGATGTGATGGATCTGGAAATAATAAATCTGCAATGGGATGTTGTGTAGGCTATATGTATAATAAGTGAAAAAAAAGTACTAAACTGCACTAAATTTGGCACCGCAATTCACAAGTGCTCAAATATAAGCCAAAATTGTAATAAACTAAGTTTCATCAATAGTGGTCACTTTTTCACAATTAACGAAAGTATTTTTTTTTTTTGTTTTCAAAATCTTTACCCCTTAATGGGGACTAAGAGTCCAATTTTCGCAACAGATCTATTACTTGTGAATATATTGGCACATGGGAAGATTGAAGAAAATACCTGAATTATTTTGCATGTGAAAATATTGACCCTTTGTGAAGGAAATAAAATATGGAGTTAACGGATTGCGTCCATTTCGTTATTTGAACCAAGGTGGATTTATAAAAATGTTTAAAATAATTCCATGCATTCCTGTAAACATGTTAACTTTGGTTTCATGACCGGTGCCATTTACCCTATACTTGCGTCATCGGTCGTTGTGGTCCTATTTTGGAAGACCATCCAAAATGCTAGGCGTTTTCCTGTCTAAATTCTATATTCATGCGCATTGTCTTTTTGGGTTTTAATTGTGGCCTGTAGAGCGATGGTTAATTCAGAAAAATTTTCAGTTTTTGGTCCATTTCAAACCTTAAATATTTTGCGAACATCTTAAAAACAATAGGCTTCTATTCTGGGTCTAATTGTTCCAGAACTGCAAGAAGCCATATAAATATATTACAGAGAGACTTCGGTTTCCTGTTCCACACGGAGGCTTCGGTACTCCGTCCCACTCAAAGACCTCGGTTTCATTTACCCTACCGAAGCTCCGGCTTTCCGTCCCACTTAAAGACCTCGGTTTCCGGTACCCTGCGGAGGTCTTTGTTCGCCACAGAGACTTCGGTTTACTGTACCCCACAAGGGCTCTATTTCTCTGTTCCTACAATTACGTATCGTCGTTCCCTATCATCAACCGAATTTCCGAACATTATCGCACCCTCGTTCCCTATTATCAACCGATTTCCCAAACATCGCCGCATCGTCGCTTCCCGACCAACAACCGAATTCTCGAAACCCATCGTATCATTCGTTCCCTGATCATCGGCTGAATTTCCCGAAAAACACCATCATCGTCGCTCCGACCATCGCAGAACTCGAACCTCAACACACCTCGTCATTATCGACTGCTGCCAGCAACCAACACTTGTATTATCACAAGCATCCCCCGGTCTATAAAACCGTCGCATTCCACTTGAAGTAGAATTTATTTATACTTAAAACAATAAACACTCGTTTTTGGCACCCAGAGGGAAAAATATATATTTTTTATTTCGTAAGGTTTAGTGAGTCGTTATGGCGACCCTGGGCATGACTGAGCGTATCCAAGCCGGCTACAAAACCAGAACTTCGTTTATTGTTTGCGATTGAAAGCACATTTATGTGATGTATCTTCCGATATTTTCATGAGCTCTTTTTACACGAATTCTTCGTCCTATGGATATTCGTCCTATGTAGCGATAGTTCATGCTTAAGTTCACCTAATCGTGTCAGTACGTTTCCCCTGGAAAAACTGTCGGTATGGAGAAATGTATGAAGATTACCCATATCTTCACATAACTGTCCTAGTTTGTCAGGCATAGCTAATTCAATATAAATTACATATTTAATATTAGCGGAACAATTTATCTACCTCTCCTCCTGGCCTTTAAAATATAACGATCCTTGTAATAGGCCAATTATAAATAAGGCCCATGGCGGTCAAATGAAGAGAAACTAACATCGACGGTGTTAGGATTTAAAAATTCTGTTAAAATCTTAAAAATACCAAATGTAGCCGTCGTATTAGGGTCTAAACGACGACGTGGACCTGCATAGATAACTTTTGTCATAAGCCATTACAATATTCAAATGCGAAATATAAAAAAGATCTCTTTATAATGTAGCTAAAACATTAATATGGGAAGGTACTATTATATGGGGGCTATACCCAAATGTGGGCCTGCACACACAATTTTCTGCCTGAGGCTGCAGTATGCATTACGAACTTCAAATACCAAATTTTAAACAAATCCGATGCATAATATCGCTAAATTCATCCAAATACCATATTTCGGGAGGTATATTTATATGGGGCTATACGAAGACGTGGACCTGCACAGACAATCTCCTATCATATGCTGTAGTATCCATTACAAACTTTAACTACCAAATTTGAAACAGTTCCGGTAAATAATGTCGCTAAAATCATCAGAATACCGAATATCGGGGGTATCGTTATATGGGGGCTATACGAAGAAGTGGACCTACATGGTCCATTTTCTGGGGGCTATTCGAAAACCGTGGACCTACATGGCCCATACCTAAAGTCATAAGAAGACATAATACACATTTGAGTAAATTTTTATCAACTTACTTCATTTCGTTCGGAAGCTAGAGTGATTTCCAGACGGACAGACCAACGGACAATGTTCAATCGACATAGAATTTTATTCTGATCAAGAATATTTATACATTGTGGGGTCTCAAATGTATATTTCGAGGTATTACAAACGGAATGACAAACTTTATATACCCTCCATACTACGGTAGAGGGTATAAAAAGACTGCCATCTTTCCCTTTCCACAATCAAGAAACACTAAAACTTTAATTTCAATCTTAAATTGCTGCAAAGCTTTAATGATAACATTTTATTAGATATCACCCTACGCGTCGGTATATATCTTGAAATATTCCCTTCCCATTTCTTTCTGTAGTATGACTACAGCGGACCATCTGGTGTCTGTGTGAAGTAGATGCTTCATTCTTTAACCCAGAAGTGAAAAAATTTCGGATGTTATATGCCACAAAATATTTACGGAGATAAAATACAATAAATTTTTAAGCTGTCCAATGACCGTAACATAAAGCATACATTAAGCCATACATACAAATAATCTAAAATCTGACAAAATGGAAAATCAAATTGTTTAGATTAAGTGGTTTGTTCTTTTTATTTTTAATTTTTTTCGGTTAATTTTGTTTGTCCATTTTATTTCACTCTTGTAATGTGTAATGAAGAATTTGTAATTCATTTCATGCCAATCACTCAATCAAAACGTCATTTTTCTTACACTTGGCAAACACAGTTATCCACAGCTCCAGCTGTTGCTGGCTGATATGAAAATGCTTTAATCCACAAATGTTTTGAGAGTGTTTTAGCGTTGCTGTCGTCTAGCTGGGTAACTATGCAGTGCCAATGCGCTGCAGTGCTGAGCTCTATTCGTGTGTGTGTGAACAGAGAACAAGACAGGTGGAAATTGAAATAGAAACGTCAGAATTTCTGCTCTAATTATAAAGTGGTATGTCAGTCGTTGTTTAGCCGTATGTCTGTCTGTCTGTCGGCATGTCTTAGACAGGCAGCCAACCAGTGTTTTTTTCTTTTCTAATGTGAAATGAGCTTTGTTTATTTTTTTCTCTGAGCTTTTCTGCTCGCAAACGGCTATTTCTTTCCTCATTCACGGAGTCGTCGTTGTGGATGTTTTTCCTACTCTCAATCGTGTGATAGAGAGTATATTAATATCGTTCATTCGTTTGTAACATCTTGATATAATAGTTCGCCGAAAATGATACACGGACACGATTGATTTATAAAAACGTCCCTACCAAATCTACAGGAACCTATACAATAAATAATTTAAATTGTTTCTTAACCCAAAACCAAACAAGTTTAAAAGTATCAGTCGGCTTGTTTAGATGTATACCTTCACCCAAAGTACGATTATTTATTTTAACCTCCACCAGACTATGGAAGGTTAATTTAGTTTGTCATTCTGTTTGTAACACTTCGAAATATACATTTTAGACCCCACAAAGTGTATATATTCTCGATCAGCATAAAATTCTATAACTGTCCGTCTATTTTAATTACTCTAGCTTGTAATGTGTATTATGCTGCAGTACTTTTGGCATTGAAAATGGGTCATCTTCGGATAACCCCCATATAACGGTACCTCCCCCTATGCGGTATTTTGATGATTTTAGCGATATCATTTACCGGAATTGTTTCAAATTTGGTATTTGAAGTTCGTAATGGATACTACAGCTTATGCCAGAAAATTGTCTATGCAGATCCACGTTTTATAACCCCCATGGTACCTCCCTATATTCGGTATACAGATGATTTTAGCTACATTATAAACATTTTTTTTTCAAGTTTCGCATTTAAATATTGCAATGGCTTAAGACCTACCTATGCAGGTCCACGTCGTCGTATAGCTAATAAATTGCTAAATTTGTACCGAATGGTGAAGGGTATTCGAGGTTCGGCCCGGCAGAACTTGCAGCTTTTTTACTTGTTTATACTTATTTTGACTTCTGTTATCTGGTTCGGACTGTATCTGGTTCGGATTATATATCTTCCTTCCTTGACTTTGTATGAGATATGTAATTATTTTTAGAAAATATTAAAATGTGCGTGAGGTATCAGATATAGTCGACCGAATTATTTCATTTCCCTATTTCATCTAAAAAAAAAGATTGGCAAATATGGCAAAATTACAAAAAAATCGAACATTTATATCTAATTTTATGCGAAATCATAGATTCCATGTTCATGTTAGGTTAAACGAAATATTTAGATATAGCAGGTTGTAAAGAATCGCTGACTGGTTTTGCAAGTTATTATAGACAAAAAAAAAAAAAAAAAAAAAAATTGACCCTTTGTGGTCGAGGTTACAGAAGGGGTTCGCAGATATTAATCATTTTCATACAAGATCTTGTGTTAGCAAAGATGTTTGTATGTGTGACATTTGAAGAGATTCGGATGCTTATTTCCCTACCACAGATCTTGAGTTGATGGAAATACTGAGATGTTCCAAGTCTGATCTGTTAATTTCGCGTTTTATGAGCTTCGTGGATGCTTATTTCGGATTTTATAATCGTTTTGGTTATTCAAAACTTTGACCTTTTCTGGGGGAGGTATCAGAACGAATGGTCCGATCTTTACAATCTTTATAACAGATCATGTGTTGATGGAAATTATGAGAAGTGCTAAGTCTGAATGGAAACGGAAATTAATTTCGCGTTTTATTAATTAAAAATTTTGTGGGGGTGGTACTTGATGGACTGCAGCGATATTGATCATTTTCGCACGGATTCAAATATAAGGATTTGCAAAGTTGAAGCGAAATTGGATAATCTTTTCACTTTCTGAGAAGTAAAATAGTTTTTTTTTTTTTTTTTGAAAATTTCGGCCTTTTCTGGTAGAGGTACCAGAAGGAGTGGATCGATATTGCCCATTTCCCAACAAGATCTAAGTTTGATAATAATATCAAATGTGCTAAGTTTGGACAAAATTGGATACTTCGGATTCCCGGCGAAGCGCTTGCTTGAGGTGATCGACACTTTGGTATTTTTTAGTGCCAACCTTGCTTTCCAAAATACTACAGACACAATAGTCCAACGGATTGGTATACGTAGATTTTGGTGGCCATTGTGCGCTGGAAATGGCGCGATTAATTTCAGTTCGTAACCATTCTTGGGTGCGCGTGGTGATTGCGATGGTGCTGAGTATTGTTGGAATGTTTAAAGTCTGCGGCCAAAATGTTTGCATGTCCAAGGCTGTAATACACCACCTGACCTCTTTGGCAATTAAACACGATCATTTTGTTTATTTACAAACTGCTGAACAACGAATGTTTTCTCATCGGACAAAACCAAATTCGGCAGTTCACCACTTTCGGCCAATCGAAGCAACACTTTAGCTCTTTTGAGTCTATTTTCTTTATGTTGCGGTGTAAGTTTTTGCACTTTTTGGAATTTCAATGGCTTTACCCCGAGCTCATTTTCAATATTTGCCGAATGGAGTATTGTGATATGTCCAGCTCTCGAGTCATTTTTCGGCCACTGCGACGCGGGTTTCGATCAAGTCGCTTCTTTACTTTTCCAACCATTTTTGCTGGTATTGCTGTTTTCTTCCGTCCACTTCCTTGACCTCGGACTACACTACCAGTATCACGGTAACGAGGGCTCCAGCATTTAAATAGCCACTTGTGGTTTTCCAGCCAAATATAAAGAAATTACACTCTCACGTTTGAATTCCATCACGAAAAACTTTTTTCCTGGAAAATTTTCAGCAAAATGCTTTCGTACGCTTATTAACAATATAATGAGCTGACACTGGAATAATTTTAACAGCTGTCGTACGAGTGGCTTAGAAATGCAGTTTGCAGTTTTTTCATCTCACCCTCTCTAGCCATATGGACTAGGGTATTAAAATAAAACTTAAAACGCAACCACAAAACGTAATAGAGCATGGCCACTGACAACAAAGGCATCCCCATGTAGAGGGTATAGCCAATTCGTCTATACCGACTGCAAAACCATTGTGTCTTGCATTTTTGTTAAATATATTGTAATAAAAACTATATTTTGCACTTTTCTTGTATTTATTGTTATTGTTGTTCTTGTTGCTGCTGCTGTTGTCATGTTTGTTATAATTATTATTTTAGTTACACGCTTTAAGTTTATAGAAGTGTAATATCATATTTTTTTACTTAGCTGTTGTTTTTGTTTTTGTGCTCAAGTGCTAAAGTATGCAATGGTGGTGTAAGATGTTGGTCGGTTGTTGTTTCTGCTGCTGCCGCTACTGCTGCCGTCGTTGTGATGGTTTAATGAACCCAAATAGCTAGGAGTTTCAGTTTCGTCTGCTTCCTCTTCTGCTTTTCATTGAACGACGAAGCAAACAGAAAAAACTAACATTTACAATTATTGGGAGGTGGTCTTTGCGTTTTTAGCTAATGTTTATTATTTGGTCAGTTCTATTGGTTGCTGTTGTTGTTTCTATTGCTATTTTATTGTGGTTAAGACATTTAGGTTTTTTGTTGCTCTGCTTTTTGCCGTTTTAATTTAAAGCATTTTTTATGTGAAATAAATTGCATCATAGATTGCTGGACTGCTGTGTGGACTGTTGTTCTTATGAAATTAGTTGCTAAATGAAAAATGCAGAAAAAAACCGAAAAAAATATTTCATAGTTAAAATTAAATTAAATTTACCCAAGTTAATCAGAAGATTTAAAATTCGTGAGAAGTGCACAATTTTTTCGGGATGTCATGGTATTGGTTGGGAGTGTGTTATGGAATAAATTTTAAGTTTACTAATTAAATATGGTTAGAAAAGGATGGATAAGCAAGAGTTTTTTTTTTTAATAACACACACAATTCAGAAAAATGCATGAAATGTTTATTTGACCGCGACTCGCCTCAAATAGTCTAGCCGCTAAGATCCAATTTTGGCACACTCTTTCCAATATTTCAGCCGGTATCTCATCTAAAATATGGTATTTTAATGTGTCGACAAATACGGAATCGTCTATATAGACAAGAGTTTTAACAAGGCGTTAAATCGCAAGACCTAGATCCCGGCTCCGAACGCGAAACGAAATGTTCACCGAAATCACCTGTCAATAAGTCCATTGTTACGCATGCTGTGAGAACGCATAGTTAGGGTTTGTAATACCTCTGGCTGATATTCACTCTAAAATCGGCAAATCAGCTTAGTTACGAACCCATTGAACCAGAAATAAGCTTCGTCGCTAAACACAATTTTTCGATTAACAAGTAAAAAACATTAAGTTAGGCCGGACCGAAATTTTAATACCCTCCCATTGGTGTTACACTTTCAACTACAATTGCCTGTGGGACCGTTTGGATAATGCTGTTAAACTTTTCAAAAAACCATAAAGTGTGTGAGGTCGTTATATGAGGGTCATACAAAAGCGGGAACCTGTATAGACCAATTTATACTTCAAGGATTGACATCTAAAAAACCTCCTTAAATACCGAATTTGAAACAATTTGGTGGGTAACTATAACTAGGATATCGGTGGGTATCGTTATATGTGCGATAAGGGAAACGCGGACCTAAATATTCAATGTTCAACCGATTACCACATTAGACAAATTGGTGAAGAAATGTGGCAGAATCGTCAAAATACGGAATTACCGGAGGTACCTATATATGGCGCTACACGAAAATGTGGACCTATACATGCTATATTCCGCTACAGCAGCCAGAACCCATTAAGAACTATAAATACGAATTTCTGGACAAATATGTGGAGATATGTGGCAAAAATCATCAAAATACCGAATATCGGGAGGTTCCGTAACAAAAACTAGGACCTATACATACAATGCTTCGCCACCGGAGCAAGAACCCATTTTGACCTACAAAATACAAATTTATTAGAGTCTGTTACTTGTTTTGCATTTTATTAGAGCTATAATTAGAGAATCAATTATTTGCTTAAGCTTTTGTACGGGCAGATTTTGTCCTGCTCTCTTCGAACCAAATTCTTGTCGGTACATTTGGAGGCGATCTAGCTACGCCCGTTTACCTAGCTGGGTCGCCCGATAACTCTCGATGGGTATATCTAATTTTTAGATGAGCAAGATGGCATCACCGTTTCTTGTACCTCCATCACAGAAGCTCAAAATTTTGCGAAATAATAAAAGATAAAAACAGGTTAAAGCAATATATTAATCGATTCTCGACTTCGAACCGAAAATCAGAGTTGTCAACGCAAAAAACATTTCAAGGAGCGAAAGAGATAATATTTCAAACAAATTGCTCAGAATTCGGACCTACTTTGGTGGGAAACGTAGAAAAAAGCTTCCGACTTTGAGCAGACACCTTGGACGTCCAATATATCGTTCGCTGGGAAATATACAGGGTGAAATAAAAAACTACAACAAAGTCAGACGCTATAATTTTTACATTTTTCTTTTTTTTTACATTTTATTGAATGAAATCAAAAAATGTCGGAAATAGCATCAAGTTTTAGAATAAGTTTAAATTTGTTCGAATTGGTCACCTTTGGCACTAATTATGGCCTTCAAACTGCCAATGAAACCGTCACACGCTGCCCGATTGTTACTCTGCGGTATTTTCGCCCATTCCCGGCGAAGCCCTTGCTTGAGGTGATCGACACTTTGGTATTTTTTAGTGTCAACCTTGCTTTCCAAAATACTCCAGACACAATAGTCCAACGGATTGGTATCCTTTTGGAATATCCAAGATCTGCGGCCAAAATGTTTGTGTGCCCAAGGCTTTAATACACCCAGATACAGAATATTTTCGCGATAATATTCCGCATTTATTCTGATGCCATGGTCAATTAATACGAGCAGGGAGCGACCATCGGCTGTTATGGCGGCCCACACCATCACCATGACCGGCGCTTCAGTTCATGTGGCAAACAGAAGGTGCACATTTTCAGCTGACCTCTTTGACAAGTAAACACGATCATTTTGTTTGTTTACAAACTGCTGGACAACGAATGTTTTCTCATTGGAGATAACCATATTCGGCAGTTTACCACTTTCGGCCAAGCGAAACAACTCTTAAACTCTTTTGAGTCTATTTTCTTTCAGTTACGGTGTAAGTTCTTGCACTTTTTGGAATTCCAATGGCTTTACCCCGAGCTCATTTTTCAATATTTGCCGAATGGAATATTACGATATATTCAGCTCACGACCATTTTGCGGCCACTGCGATGCGGGTTTCGATCAAGTCTCTTCTTTACTTTTAGAACCATTTCCGCTGATGTTGCTGTTTTCTTCCGCTGATGGTGCTGTTTTCTTCCATCCACTTCCTTGACGTCGGGCCAGTATCACGGTAACGAGCGAGACAAGGAAATCACACTATCACGCTTGAATTCCATCACGAATAACATTTTTTTCATTAAAATTCTCCATAAATTATTTTATACGCTTGTAAACAATAAAATGGGCTGTCACTGGAATAATTTTAACAGCTGTCGGACGAGTGACATAGAAATGGCAGCAGTCTGAAATTGTTTGCAGTTTTTTATGTCACCCTACATATGAGAGCTATAACTGTTTCTGAACCAATATTTAACATCCCTCTTTGGCTATTATTACACTTTTGGCGAAAAATATACTTGAAATCGAACGAAGATATATATGGGAGCTATATCCAAATCTGAACCGAAATTTAAATTATTTGAAAGAGGTCTTTGTGAGTAGTATCTTATATCTGCCACCAAATATCATTGTTGTGGAGTGTGTGTTACGAATGTGGGAACTTAGCACCAAATTGGATGACACATACATATGGGTGCTATAGCTATATCTCAACCGATGTTCTCCAAAGTTAATATACCTACTTATATTTATAATTTTTTGTTAATATTTACAAAATTTTGGCTAATGTAACGCATTTGCGCACATTTAAGCTGGAATAGGGCCAAGACATACGTGTGCGCTATATGTGGGCCAATTATGACCAATTTTAATAGGGTTTGTTCTTGTCCGCAAAATTTCAGTACAATCAAGCAATAAATGCGACCAGCAAATACATGGGCAGGCAGACGGACGGAATCTATGAAGATCTGCAAAAGAAAGTATGGTCCTATCTCATTTCCTTTTGCCTGTTACCAACAAATGGACAAACGTGGTGTCGGTTAAAGATATCAATTGGGGAATTCTGCCAAATACTGATAAATTTTTACATATCTATCCCCAGATTCTGACTAAAATTTCCAAAATCACATTCAGAAGACTAAAATCTATGAAATTTTTATACCCTACACCACATAGTGGTAAGTGTATTATGTCTTTGTGCATTTGTTTGTAACATGGAGAAGGAAACGAGATAGACCCATAGTTACTTTTGAGAACCTTCATAGAATCACTATCTGAGTCGATTTATGCATGTCAGTCCGTCCGTCCGTCCGTCAATCCATGTATTTTTGTGAACAAAATGCAGGTCGCATTTATTATCCGATTGAGATGAAATTTTCCAAACAATATTTTTTTGGCTCAAGGACGAATCCTATTGAAATTGGTGAGAATCGGATCAAATTTAGATATAGCTCCCATATATATCTTTATCCGATTTCGGGTTAATTGTGCACCAAATGGCCGATATAAGTCCAAATGGACTGAATTTTAGTATATCGGACCAAATTCAGCCTAGAAGCAAGTATATCAAATTTTGTGAAATTCGGTTCAGATATAGATATAGCAACCATATATATGTTTCATCCGATTTAGTGTTTTAGTCCTTACATTCGTAATATTCACTCCACAATCGTGATATTTGGTACCAGGTATTAGATGGAGCACAGGAATAGCTGTTTTAAATTTTATCGAAATCGGTTCAGATTTGGATATAGCTCCCATATATATCTTCATCCGATTTCGGGTGATTGACCACCAAATGGTCGTAATAGCATCAATTTTGGCAAATCCGACCGAAACCAGCTTAGAAGCAAGTACACCAATTTTAGTAAAAATCGGTTCTGATATAGCAATAGCTCCCATATATATCTTTCATCCGATTTGGTCTTTAAGTCCCTCACATTCGTAATATGCACACCACAGGAATGATATTTTGTACCAGATATCAGATAAAGCCCAAAAATGGTTGATTTTAATTTTATTAAAATCTGTTCCGATTTGGATAGGCCTCCCATATATATCTTCATCCGATTTCGTGTTAATTGTGCATCAAATCGCCAATATCAGCCCAAATGGCATGAATTTTGACAAATCCGACCGAAACCATTAGATAGATTTTGATTTTGTACCAAATATCTCATAGGGCTCTGAAATGCCCTGTATAAACCTTTGTACGAGAGCTCAACTAAATATGCATAGTGGTGTAGGGTATCATATAGTCGGCCCCGCCCGACTTTTGAGCTTTCCTTACTGGTTTTTAAATAAAATTATCTGAATCATTTTGACAAAAAAAAAAAAAAAAAAAAAAAACAAAGAATTATTTAATTGGAAGGATGAAAATAATTAAATCGAATTTGAATATTATTCCGAATAATATTTCTGTATAAAGCAATCATAAATTAATACTTATAACTGGCTCTAATCCATGCTGTGGGTAACCTTAGTAGATTATTATTACAACTCACGATTTAATAATGCAACAAAAATTATGATAATTACCCCCTATGTGGTTTTTCGGTAGCACGTGTTTTTGTCAGATTTGATTTTCGTTTTGTTTTTGCATTTTGATTAAATATCTATTCTCGCATACTTTGGGTTCGGGTTTATTTACTCTCATCATTCTTGGCTACCAAACAATAACTGATTATTCTTTTGAGATTTAACGTTTCGTTTAGTATTTGTGGGGTATTGTGTGTTGTTTTTTTTCTGTTGCTGTCTGCTAAATTAATTCATAAGATAATAACGTGTTTATGTAACTTAAATGCAATTAATTAATTTCTTATGTTTAGCCTTTTGTGCAAAATGCGGCAATGGTGTGTGTTGTTGCTATTGTTACAGCAGCTGTTGCCGCTGCCGCTGCTGCTGCTGTTCTATCAGTTTTGGTTCGCTTGTGGTTCTTAAATGCAATCAAAAGACAACCCCGCTACCGCCATCGTTCTCATCATCATCGCCGGTAAACAACAATAACGAATATTAATAACAAATGCGATTACATGCGGTTTATCGGAACATGCAATGCTTGAGCAAATGCAAATCGCCCCACATTATCCTCCATGGGTGTGACCAACCCATAATACAAGTTCGCATTTGAGTACCCAGCAGAACCTAAACAATTTTCATTCGATTACGTGTGTTTAGAAACGCAAGGCTTTTATTAAAATTCACATGATTTAATTTTCTACTATTTTGGTATTGTTAAAGAACTATGAACCAATTTCGTGTTGCATAGCGGGCAGCAGCAGCAGACCTCTGTTGACCATATTTAGTACCATGTACCCACATATTTTCCATCAGCAATTTGTTTTAACATTTAAGTAAATAAGCGGCATTTATATCTTAGTAAGTTATTCTTTTATGGACAGCAATCAATTAACTACATTTTGTTTTTGCGGACTGATAAATATTTAATTTGAATAACTAACAAAGATTCTGAAATTGAAATGATTGCTTTCCATTTTTGTCATGAAGAAGTATGAAGAAAATAAATTCGAAAATAATCGAAAAAAACATGAAAAAGAACATAACTGGAGGGATCGATAACTATTGAATATATCGAAATATTGAAAATTCTTTATATGATCATCATCAACAGTAATTTTTATGGCCAACATCCCTACATCTTCACCGATTTCGATTAAATATTGTTGGGATAAAATTTAGGCAAAAAATGTAGGAAAATCATAAATAATACCGAATATCGGGAGGTACCGTTATATGAGGGCTATACGAAAACGTGTCCTATACGTACAATGTTCCTCCACCAAAGCTGGAGCCCATTACGAACTACATATACCAATTTTTAGACAAAAATTGTCACTTGAGAAAATGTCACGAAAATCATCAAAATACCGAATATCAGGAGGTACCGATATATGGGGCTATACTAAAACGTGGACCGATATATTTCATTTTCAATACCAGCCATCCAAGACACAATACAAATCCTTATGCCAAATTTTGAAGATCTACGCCAAATTGTACAAATATCTAAGGTTGGTAGAAATATTGGGACCTACCAATTAGCCACGTAGGTCCACGTTTTGGTATAGCCTCCATATAACGGTTCCTCCCGATATTTGGTATTTTTATGATTTAAGGTACAATTTCCACCGGAATTGCTTCAAATTTGGTATTTGAAGTTCGTATGGAATACTACAGCCTATAACAAAAAAATTGTTGTTTACCACGTTTTGGTATAGTCCCCAATAATAGTACCTCCCCATATTCGGTATTTTGATGATTTTGAAGTTTGTAACGGATATTACAGTCTATGACAGAAAATTTCCTGTGTAGGTCCACGTCTTCATATAGCCCTCATATAACGGAACCTCGCCATACTCGGTATTTTGATGATTTTAGCGATATTATTCACCGGAATTTTTTGGTATATAAAGTTCGTAATGAATACTACAGCCTATGACAAAAAATTGCCTGTGCAGGTCCACGTTTTGGTATAGCCCTCATATAATAGTACCTCCCTATATTCGGTATTTTGATGATTTTGAAGTTCGTAACGGATATTACAGTCTATGACAGAAAATTTCCTGTGTAGGTCCACATCTTCGTATAGCCCTCATATAACGGAACCTCCCAATATTCGGTATTTTGATGATTTTAGCGACATTATTCACCGGAATTTTGTATATAAAGTTCGTAATGAATACTACAGCCTATGACAAAAAATTGTCTGTGCAGGTCCACGTTTTGTTCTAGCCCCCATATAATGGCACCCCCCTATATTCGGTATTTTGGTGATGCAGATCCACGTCGTCGTATAGACCCGAATATAACGACTACATTCGGTATTTATAAGATTCTAATTAAATTTTTAACGAATAGAACAGTGTTTGGCTTGCTTGTTTGGGATACCATAGTATTTTGTTGTTGCAAAATCGTCAGGCAAAATCCCATTATTGTTGTTTTTATAAAAACAACGTTTGTTTATGAGTGGAGAACGATTTTAACGAATTTTATTTTTGGAAAATTGCCAAATTCGATACCTTCCAGAGTGGTTGTTAGTTTCAAATACCAAATTGAGAAAATTTGCTAACAACTTTGGCTAAACTCACCAAAATTGCAATTGTCCGCAGGCACCTCCTTAGAAATAATATGCCTCTAACAAAAAATTTAAATTGATTGTGAAATAAGACAGAACCCCTTACAAACCCTACATACCGAATATTAAACGATTCCCCCGGAATTTTTGCTAAAATAATCAGAATACCGAATATCGGGAAGTACTGAAATATGGGAGCAAATAGCAAACCGTAAACATATTTATGTAATGATCTGCCACTTGAGGTAGAACCCATTGCGAAGCCTAAGTACCGAATTTTAAACAACTCCGATATAAAATGAATCTTAAATCATCAGATGTTTAATATCAGGAGGTTCCGTTATATGGAAGAGTTAAAACTACCGAATTTTAAACAATTCTGTTAAAGAATGTGAGCCGTCAAAATAGCGAATATTGGGGGCTGCATTTATATGTGGACTATACGAAAACGTGGACGGACATGTCCCATTTACGAACTTAACCTGCCTACTGACGAAATACGCATTTGTGCCAAAATTATGTTGTATGGTGCATTTTTTCTAGCCAAACACGTGAGGAGAGCCCCATTCATACCCTACGCAGTGTTACAGATTATTATGTCTTTGTGCTTTTGTTTTGTGCGATTTCACTTCACAACAATGCTATTTGGTACCAGATATCAGACTTTACCTTTCATAAATATCTCTGCAAAATTTTGTCGTAAAAGGTTCGGATTTGGACACATCTTCATTCAATTTCAAGTTTATTGTGCGCCAAAAGTCTAATATTAGCTTAAATTGCATGGATTTTTGCACATTCGACACAATTTAACCTTCGAGCAAACGCGACATGTGGTGAAACTTGGTTCCGATATATCTATAATTTCGATATATTTATTTTAATATCCTTCACCTTATAGTGCTAAGGGTATTATGTCGCATTTATTATCCGATTGAAATGAAATTTTGTTTGGCCCAAGAACGAACTCTATTGAAATTGGTGAGAATTGGTTCAAATTTAAATTTAGCTCCCATATGTATCTTCAACCGATTTCGGTCATTAATATCTAAATGACCTGAATTTTGGCATATCCCACCGAATTCAGTGTAGAAGCAAGTACGTCAAATTTTAAGAAAATCGGTGCAGATTTTTAAGGTTTTAAGTCTCTCACCTGCGCAATATACACTCCAAAAGAATGATATTTGGTACAAAATAACTTATTTAATTACAAATACCTCTACCTATAGTTAATCGAGATCGGATCAAATTAGGATATAGCTTCCATTTTTTTTACCCAACATCAGATTTGTGAACCAAATGGCTAACATTAACCCAAATGGACAGAATTTTGGCAATTCCAATTCATCCTACAAGAAAGTGATTCAAATTTTGTGAAACATAGATATTGCTTCCATATATATTTTCCCCGATTTGCGGTTTAAAGTCCCTCACTTGCGTAATATGCACCCCACAACAATAATCGTTGCAAAAAGATATCAGATACAGCTCAGAAATAAGTGTTTCAAATTTTGTCAAGATCGGCGCAGATTTAGATATAGCTCCCATATTTCAAGCTTTTTGTGCACCAAATGGCTACAATTAGTCCAAATAGAGTGAATTGTCGTACTTCCGACCGAATTCAGTCTAAAAACAAGTACTTCAGATATAGCTATAGCTCCCATATACATGCTTCATCCGATTTGATGATAAAGTCCCTCACATGCGTAATATGCACTCCGCAACAATGATATTTGATACCAGTTTTCAGATACAGTTCAGAAATATCTCTGCCGAATTTCTTCGAAATCGGTTCAGAGTTTCTTAATTTAAGTCATTTCGAAATCATTTCATGGACTCTATTATTTGTTACTAGAGGTTCAAATGCCTCCGTAAAATTGTGTCGTAAATAATTCAGAATATACATCTCATATATTAGTTACTTCTAATTCCAAGTTATAACTGCTCTAAAATATAATCTGGTTAAACTAAACCTGGTTCATAGTTGGTACAAGTAGATCATACACATACATTTTCATTAGAATAAATAAATTATAATACAATTTTTCATTATTATTATAAATATGTGGTGGTGTGGGGTGTTTAATAGTCGGGCGGCCCGACTTTATATGTATTCTGTGTAATCCATATAAGTAACTCACCCAATTCAAAAATTCAAATGAAAAAATTCTTTGCCCAATTAAACGTGATTATCAGCATCACTTTAAGGTAGATGTCTACCAACGATGATGAAGACAATAACGACTGACAATAACATTTGACACCTCAACTTACAAAATTTTTCATTTTTTTATTAACAAATGGCTTTTATGTTATTAACACATTTTCGTAATGAAGGCGTCTTAAACGGCCGTTTAACATTAACGGCTTAACGTCTCCGGTAAAAAGCTTAATCCAAATTGCTTTCTTTTTATGCTCTAATTTACCATTCAAGATGATATGGAAAAAATCTCTGGTGTTGTTGGCTTACAACTGGGCAGATTGACCGACAAACTACACACTGTAACAACAACAACTCAACCCACATAATTCTGATTGATATTTTGAGCAATTAACAACCACTTTTTATTGTTTTTTATACCCTACAACACTATGTGTTGGGGGTATTATAAGTTTGATTGGGCCAAAAATTATGTAACACCACGAAATATTGGTTTCCCACATAGGAAAGTATATATGGATCTTCCTAGCTCGCCGAGCTGAGTCGATCTAGCTATGTATGTCCGTCCGTCCGTCTGTCCGTCTGTCCGTCTGTCCGTCTGTCCATGTTAATTTGTAATCACTCTACAGGTCGCAATTATGGTCCGATCTTCACGAAATTTAGAATGTAGGTGGGGCTAGGGTCAGAATAGAACCCTATTTCTTTTGGAGATGATTGCATAAAATTTAGGTGTTGAAATGGACCAAAAACTGAAAAAAATCCTGATTTTGAAGTTGCTCTACAGGTCGCAATTATAGACCAATCGACACGAAAGTAAGCATAGGGCTAGAGCTTAGGTCTGGGAAGAAGCCTTCCAATTTTGATGGTCATCGGGTAATATTTAGTGGGTGAAATAGGCCACAACATATGTGTTAAATAAAAGTCAAATTTTGCATTAAACCGCGAATATTCTTAATCCCGGCGAAATCACAAACAGACGAACAGGTCAATTCCGACCGTTACGTAGATGCCGATAGTAAATATGTCGGTTATATACAGAGAAATATGTACAATGTATATATAGAAGGAAGGGGATGTTAGCTAGAATGCTTATATCTCGAGAATGGCTAGACCGAATTCGGCAAATTTCGTCAATTCAGAATGCCCTCTTACCATAAAAGTATAAAATCTGAAAAAATCGCATAAAAAGATGCCTATATTGATGTTAATACAGATTTTGTAGTATTTTGTGAAATTTTTTTATTTTTTCATATTTTTTATCGCATGCGATTTTTTCAATTTGACTTATAATAATGAATTGTACATTTTGTAATATTTTTTCATTTTACAACACAGGTTGGGGTTATTATATAAAGATTGTAATTATCCTCAGGAAAAGGGTAGGGTAAGGCTCAGAATGGCTAGGCCTATGGTTTTCAAAGATGTCCGCAATATATTTAGGGTTTGAAATGGACTAACAACTAAAAATGTTCCTGATTTTGCAGCCGTTATAAAGATAACAAATTGAGTCCAAAGGAAATCTCGCATGAAGTCAGAGTTTAGAACAGCGGGTAGAATGGACCACTACTTTTGTGTGTAAAAATACCAACATTACTTACAGGCGATATCCGAAATTCACAAAAGGCGAACTTCTGGCTTTTTATGCTCATTTCGTTGACGAATATAGCCAAATATCGTAGACGAGAAAGTATATAGATGAGTCTAAATTTGGAGATACAGAGGGGCCTCTTGGTTTTGGAGATAACCGCAATATATTAGGGGTTCAAATGAACCAAAAACAGAAAAATTTTCCTGATCAAACAATTGATGCCATTCGACACGCCTGTGTAGAGCGTTATGGACAGGGAAGAATTCTAGCATTTTGGATGACCATTGGATTATATTTTGCAGTGAAATGGACCACAATAACTAACAGCACGAGGGAGTGCGTAAATATTGGGCAAATGTCCCTGGTCAAAATGGTAAGGGTAATACCTGGGCAATACACCGTGACATAATTTCAAAACCGAAATCTTCCAAAATGGATTTGGACATGTTGTAGTGTTGTAGGGTATCACATGGTCGGCCCCGCACGACTATAGCCTTTGCTTACTTGTATTGTTGTGAAGTTGATTCCTATTTGGCTGATATTCGTTTCAGATGTATCGGCATGGCAGGTTGACTTGGGCTGTTGTTCACATTTAATTGAGTTTACTTACCATTTGCAAAAGTAATTGACATATGCGTGACATTTGTTAGATATTTTCTTCAAAAATGCAACAACAACAACAGTACACACATAGAATAGCCAGCAAACGGCAAAGAAAGGTAGGGGGAGAAAGAGAAAAATCTTAAAGAGACCAGGAAAAAAGTCAAAATGTCTTTTGAATTGACGTTGGTGTTCCCAAAAAATATGTGTCTCTGTGCGAGAGTGTGTGTGTGTGGCATATTTCAAGTTATATTGTTTTGACAGATTTCATTTAAGATTTTGACATTTTGATATGATGAGTTCATTAAAATGTTTGTTGTTTATTTTGAGGCTCTGTATTATCGTTGCCGTTTGTCAAAGAGTTATTTGGTTTTGCTTGACTCTTTAATCGATGGCTGTTTAATGACAAAGTCATTAAAATTTGAGAAAAAAATTGGTTGATATTTTTGTCACATTTTTTTTTAGTTATGAACATAACATGACTTTTGCCTCCAAGTGATTTGCCACACACAGCGCGTTTGTTGCCTAAGTCTTTTGATTTTGTTCATGTTCGTAAGGTGAAATATTTCGATAATGACAAGGTGTATAGAGGGGAGGAATTTATGGGTTTGCGCCTATGTTGCTTAATGAAAATGTAAGTTATGTTTTATTGATATACCTTTTTTAGTTGCTGTAGAAAATAATAGCAATAAAAATATACCTTTAAAGGATAAAAGCTCGAATTTCATTATAACCTAAAATGGAGGAGGTATTTTGCGCTTGTTCAAGATTTTCCTTTTCGCTAACGCCGCATTTATCATTGTCTGAAGTGAGTCTCCAATGAGTCTCCAGTGGGTTAACAAACTAGAGGGCCAGTGATTCTGCGCAAATACAATACAATTGGATGGCCAGTGAGTGGGAACGAACGTTTTGAAATTCACTCCATTTGGGCTGATGTTAGCCATTATTTGCACAATAAACATAAAATCGGATTAAGGATATATATGGGAGCAAAATACAAATCTGAGTCGATCTCATTGTTGTGAAGTATCATTGTGCGTAATATATTGTGTGCCTATTACGCATGTGAGGGACTTCAACACCAAATCGGATGAAACATATATATAGGAGTTATACTTATATCAGAACCGATTTTCACCAACTCTGATTCGATCTCGATAAAATTTGACGGATTTATTTTTGAGTTCTATAAATTATATGGTATGGTGGAGTGCATATTACGCATGTGAGGGACCGGATGAAACATATATATATGAACCGATTTTCACCCACTTTTAAGTATTTTCTTCAAGGCCTAATTCGGTTTTGTGTGCAAAAATCCACTCCATTGGGCTTATACTAACCATTAGGAGTACAATAACCATCAAATCGAATCAGATGAAGATATATATGGGAGCTATATCCAAATCTAGTCAGATTTCGATAAAATTTGACTGAGGTATTTCCGGGCTCTATCTAATATCTGGTACCTAATATCATTCTTGTGAAGGACATATTACAAATCGAATGAAACATATATGGAAGCTATAGCAATATCCGAACCGAATTTCTCCAAATGTGATGTACGTTCTTTTAGACTGAAATCGATCGTGTGCCATAATTCAAGTCATATGGAGTGATATTGGCCATTTAGTGTACAATTGACCCCAAATCTGTTGAAGATATATATGGGAGCTATATCTAAATTTGAACCGATTCTCACCAATTTCAATACAGTTCGTCCTGAACCAAACAAATATTGTTTGGGAAATTTAATCTTAATCAGGTAATAAATGCCATCAGAATTTGTTTTCCCAAAAATACATCTACAGACTGACGAACATGAACATACGGAAGAATATACATAAATCGACTCAGAAAGTGATTCTATGAAGATCCTCAAATATAACTATGGGTCTTTTTCACTTGCTTCTTCGTGTTACAAAAAAAATGCACAAAGACATAATATCCTTACCACTATGTGATGTAGGGTATACAATTAGAGAAGGTATTTTACGGTTTCCTTAGGTTTTTCCTCTCCGCAAATTCGGCATTGGTCATTGTCCGGAAGTGAGTGTTCCGTAAGTTTTCGTAAATAAGCTGGAGGTTCAGTAAGTCTGGAGGGCCCGGGAAGCTATGCCTAGACGATCTTGGGGGACTAGTGATTCCTAGACGAGCTTGGAGGGCCAGTGAGACTGCATATAGACGAACTGGAGGGCCAGTGAGTCTGCACATAGACATGCTGGAGCGCCAGTAAGTCTGCACATAGACAAGCTGGAGGGCCAGTAAATCTGCACATAGACGAGCTGGAGGGCTAGTAAGTCTGCACATAGACGAGCTGAAGGGCCAGAGAGTCTACACATAGACGAGCTGGAGGGCCAGAGAGTCTGCACATAGACGAGCTGGAGGGCCAGAGAGTCTACACATAGACGAGCCTGGACATGGAAGAGCTACAGGGCCAGTAATTCACTGCCTAGACAAGGGTCAGACAGAAGGGCCGCTCGCAGAAAAAAAAATTAAAAAATGTTGACACACACACAGCTTTTTGCTTTTTTGGCTAGAGCCATTTTTTATTTAAACATATCTTAAACATAAACAGAATGACTTACTGCTAGATAATTAATAAAATAAACTTGCGACATGACGCCACCTTCAACATTCAAGATTTAAAGCAGCAATTATATGCTAGCTTAACTACAATACTTGTAAAAATTGTTTGAAAAATTCATTGAGATTATGCCCAAAAATTCAATTAAAGAAAAAAGGCTTATTCAGATAACTTAATACTACGATCTTAAAACTAATATCTTAACAGACACACACACAGCAAAAATCTTCTTAGCATCAAAAACCGAAACTCTACATTCAATGCTGGCCCAAAGGTCTGCGCCGTTAAATCATACATTCGTAAAAATTAGCACATGCATCATACGTACAGGGTGAGATAAAAAACTTCAAGTCAAACGCCTTTTTTAATTTTTTTTTTTAAATTTTATTGAATGAAAGCAAAAATAGTATCAAATAGGAAATAGCATTACATTTTAGAATAAGTTTAGATTTGTTCGAATTGGGAACCTTTGACACGAATTATGGCCTTCAAAATGTTTGCATACCCAAGGCTTCAATACACCCTCCAGAATATTTTCGTGATAATATTCGGCATTTTTTCTGATGCCAAGGTCGATTAATACGAGCAGGGAGCGACCATCGGCAGTTATGGCGGCCCAAACCATCACCATGACAGTCGCTTGAATTCTGGTGGCTAACCGATGGTGCATAGTTTTAGCTGACCTCTTTGGCAAGTAAACACGATCATATTGTTTGTTTACAAACTGCTGCACAACGAATGTTTTCTCATCGGAAAAAAACCAAATTCGGCATTTCACCACTTTCGGCCAAGCGAAGCAACTGTTTAGCTCTTTTGAGTCTATTTTCTGTCTGTTGTGGTGTAAGTTCTTGCACTTTTTGGAATTTCAATGGCCTTACCCCCAGCTCATTTTTCAATATTTGCCGAATAGAATATTGCGATATGTTTAGCTCTCGCGCCACTGCGACGCGGGTTTCGATCAAGTCGCTTCTTTACTTTTCGAACCATTTCTGCTGATGTTGCTGTTTTCTTCCGTCCACTTCCTTGACGTCGGGCTACGCTACCATATCACGGTAGCAAGCGATGGTACGAGACACAAAAAATTTATTCACATTTAAATGCTGGAGTCTCCAACGATAGCCACTTGTGGTTTTCCAGCCAAATATAAAGAAATCTCACTATCACGCTTAAATTCCATCATGAATTACTTTTTTTCTGGAAAATTCTCACCAAAATTCTTTAGTATGCTTGTAAACAACATAATGAGCTGTCACTGGAATAATTTTAACAGCTCTCGGGCGACTGACTTAGAAATGATAGTTGCAGTTGATAGCAGTTTTTTCATCTCACCCTGTATTGACAAGTATCTAAGTACTATATCTTGTTGGTTAACCCTGTTCTTAATCCTTCTTAACAGCTACAGCAATATGGCGAAGTTAAACCGCCACATCTTGATTAAAAAAAATCTTTAGTGCGTGGACGCTAAGGGATCTCATTAGTGGGAATTTTGGCGTATTTCCCAGGAATCTTTGTGGGAACGTGAGTAATAAAAATATTATAATGACCTACATTTTGATAAATATTAATGTTTTGAGTAAATTTTTGCCAAGTCAGCTCTAGGAAATTATTGTTTATTTCCCATTATTCAAAATCTTCCGCTGACATACTTATTTATAAATACATATCGCACCTGATACATTATATTGTTTTCGATTTTCATCTTATTTGAAAAATAACATTCTGTATTTTTTATTGAATTTCCTTTATAAAATATTCGATCGAAATCCACTCATAAATCATATTAAGAGTAAAACTAAAAATAACGTTTTTTTTTTTTCTATTTCAGAAACACTTTTTTTGATCTAATGTCCATTGTTCAAAATCAATGAGGAAAGACTTGAAATCATTCATGAAAAAAATATACTGTTACAATGATTCGAAATTCATCATCTGTTACAACAACAAAAGACAATGGAATCGGTGTCTGAGTTAGTTCCAATTTGAATTGAGATTAAGGGCCACAGCTTAGCTATAACAACATAATCGAATGCCTAGAATTCATTTGGATGTCATTATCTTCACCCGTTAATAAGCCATTCATTCATAAGCGTTGTCAGCGATGTTTCCAATACATATGCTTTAACTGTTTCCGAATTCCACCGAACTAAACGAAGCTCCATTTAAAATTCATTCACATAATTGCCGCCTTATTTGAACAATCGTATCGGATCACACATCACACACATCTTTTTTATGTTTTTTTTTGTTCACTGCGACCTGTTGGCTGTTTTTTTTCTTTTGTCCGAAGAAGACGTTGAAAAAATTATTATTATTTTTTTTTATTGTTGTTATGATCATAGCCCCCTCTTAATAATACATTCATATCATAAAGATACGAATAAATTTAGTGTTTCGATATTAATAAATAACAAACAAAAACATCAAAACTCAAATTTGTGTTTATTGATGGTATTGTATATCAATTTTGTGATTTTTTGATTGACAAACGTGAGAAGTGTTTTTTCGAACGTTCCTTCGATGGCTCATTTTGTATGTTTATTGGATGTGAAAATTATGCCAGACGCGAATGGAGCAAGCCATAAAAAACTTTGCCGCTGTTGTTGCTGCTGCTGCTGAAGAAGACCCAACGACAATGGCCAAAATCGAAATCACCACACCTGGCAGTCACACGAAACTTTTAAAACAAATGAACAATCGATCGACTGGCTATCAATATTTTTGAGACACAGATGGACAACTTGACATGTCTTGCATTCAGGTGTTAAAAGCTATTAACAGATATTTGGATTAGTCCGCAAATACATCATATTTTTAGAAGCGATTCAAGTGTTGTTTTTTATCTGTCATAGATATAAATTATAAAATCCATAAATAAAATATTTTTAATTAATAATAATAAATACAACGATGGGTATGTGAAAACATGATGTGAATGGAGAAAATTTGGGATAGAGAGCTCGAAATACTGCCATATCTCACAATTTTATTCAGGAGATAAAATTTGGATAAATAAAGGATTTTTTACACTACCTACAACTTAAAATAATAACCCATTACTTTTAAAAGATCATGTCATCCGAAATATTTAGTTATTGTTTGGCGACTAAGCCCCGATAATCCTGAGGGTGTTTTTCAGTTCACCTACCAGGCGCGTTCTCAACGGCAGATAGGGGGATCACACTATTTTGCTCGAATTAGGGCGTCTAGCTACGAACGGGGTGGAACGGAATAGTGTTATCACCCGTCCCAGGGCGTTTCTACTCCCCGCGGACAAAAAACTGAATGTAAAAAGAAAGAAAAAGTTACGGAGCAGGGCCTAAATAACCCAGTACCGTGTTTGGGTGTTTGTGATCCAGCCACGAGTCACACCCTGTCGTCATCCAACGATCGTGTGCAAATTTCTCGCGCAGATGTGGGTGCCTTAGCATCTGTTGTCGAACGTATTGCTACAAGCACGCAGCCTTCTGGCAAGAAAACAGACAGAGGGTCTGAGGAACTCAGGGGAAGCATACGCTCGACCCAGCCTTCAACGACAGGTAGCGCCTCAGACTCTGAGTCAGACAGCAGCAGCAACAATACAACCGTCCTGCGAATTCCTACTTAGGAAGAGGCGCACAATATGATAGAAGAAGTGAGTGACAGCTTGGCGAAGCTCACAACCAGAACGAAAAAGTTGTCTGGGGCCCAACGGCGAAAGCTCAAAATACAATAAAACAGCAAAAATGCTAAGGCGCAGGATGTTTCAAAGGTGGCTACAAATACTCCCCCCGCTCCGTTGGAGGCAGGGAAGAGGATAAGGTCCCCTGAAAAACAGAACACTGCGAGGCCGTCGAAGAAGAAGAAAAACTTCCCACCTGCAAATGCTCCGGGCAAACTGAGTCAAGGATCTCGCAAAGAAGGCTGGAATCCATTGACCGAGGGCGACAAGGTTAGCCCCAGCACTGGAAAGGTATGCCCGACCGTTAAATCGACTGCTAAACCAGAAGGTTCCGAGAAGAAATCCCTGGTCCAACAGAAGAGGAAACGGGCACGAAGCCGCCTTCTTACGCAAAGACAGCCAAAAAACAGTTGATGGACGAAATGCATTATGAATTGATCGATACCATCAAAGGTTCAGACAACTTGCAACAAAATCTTGGATCACATCATGGAAGGTGGAGATCCAACACCTATCGTGATTAGCGGCATGAGCAATAATAAACTGTTCTGCAAGCGTGTTGCGCATGCCAACACTGCCACCCTGAGATAAAACCCCCATGGGAAAACGGCAGCCTCAAGTTGGTGAGGTGGAACGAAATTCCTCGCCTAACTAAAACTACGGTATACGTCAGAGGATTTGGCAGCAAATTCGAGACGGAACGTATGCTCGAAGTCTTTGGAAGTCTGGGTCATCACATGTCGACAAGTTGAATAAATCAGGAATAATGATGTTAGGTGGTAGGGATGTTGATGTAAAGATTTTCTGTCGGGATACTCGGGAGAAGATTTCTAGATAAGAACAGCAGTAAGGCCTGTCAAGGCCTTCTAAGATTGATCAGGATTCGTATGTTCCGCAGCCTATGTCTAGGCCTCGCAGATGTAGTTGAACTCTTTCGGGTGTGCAGCTCACTGTAGGTATCTTCGGGCTTAGCGGTTTGGGTCGTCGACAATGGTTAGGAATCTATTCTAGATAACACTAAGGTTTATGACTACCTCTAATTCACTACCAATGTTTGAGCTACGATACGATACAACTAGAGGTACTGATATTTAGGGGTTATACGAAAACCTGGACCTGCATAGACAATTTTTTGTCATAGACTGTAGTATCCGTAAGGAACTTTAAATGCGAAAATAGAAACAATTCCTTTGAACAATGTCGGTAAAATCATCAAAATACCAATTATAGTTAGGTACATATATATGAGGGCTATACCTAAACGTGGACCTATATAGCCCATATTCAATACCAAAGGTCCTGCAGACGAAACATACATTTGAGTAAAATTTTATCAACCTACTTCAATTTGTTCGGAAGCTAGAGTGATTTCCACAGACGGACAGACAGACAGACGGTCCATGTCTTCGTATAGCCCCCATATAACGGTACCTCCCGATATTCGGTATTTTGATGATTTTAGAGACATTATTTACCGAAACTTTTTCAAATTTGGTATTTGAAGTTCGTAATAAATACTACAGCCTATGACTTAATATTGTCTGTGCAGGTCAACGTCTTCTTATAGCGGTACCTTCCGATATTCGGTATTTTGATGACTTTAGCTACATTATTCACTGATTTTTCCTTAAGTTTCGCATTTGAATATTGTAATGGCTTATGGCAAAAGTAACCTATGCAGGTCCATAACAGCTAAATTCGGTATTTCCAACATTTAAACAGAATTTTTGGCGGATTTTATTATTTTTGAGAACTGCCAAATTCGTTCCAAATTGTGAAGAGTATTCAAAGTTCGGCCCGGCCGAACTTACAGCTTTTTTACTTGTTTCTTAACAGGTGTTCAGGAACAAAAATGGAAAATATTGGCCAACTATTTTTTATTCCTCTCCCTAAAAAAAGGCAAACTATTTAGAAAATTTTGAAATCAGTGTCCGCTTTCTTTAAAATATAGAACATCCCAATATGTTTGCTTATGATATATTATAAAGTCCAAACATAGAACATGGTAATATTTATGTCAGGCTAAATTCAGGTATTCTCGTACGTAAATTTTCAATATCCGATTACTCCTTCTGAGTCTCCCCCACAATATTACAACAATTTGAATAATAATAACCCTCTTAAGTTGCGGAGTCCATATCCAATTCTCTTCAATTTTTCCTATCCCAATGTGTTTGTCTATATAAGAACAAGTGTGAAATTGGAATATATCGATCTACTCTTCTTGGGAACTTCCCCAAAAACGTTCAAAGATTTTTAAAGATATCATACGTATATCACACATAAAACAAATCGAGTACCGATATAGAATAAGAGATATTTACATCAGACATTGGTCAGTAGGGAAGATGAAAAATATTGGCCCACAAATCATCTTACCTCCATCCAAAGGGTCAGCAAATATAAATAAGTGAGCCCTTTTTTTGGTGCGCCTTAAATAAAAGATAAAAATATTAACTGATCAAAGCACTTATGAATTGAGAGGTTATTCCACAGTATTGTTCAAAATTCTCACACCTTATTATCTATGCATTTCTATTTTTTAGGCCTATCCCAGTCATATGCTGAGATTATATCTGAATAGTGACTGAAACTTTCGAACTTGTTTTTAAATGTTATGAATTGATTTCCTTTCAATACGCCATTGTTCTCTTTTCTGTGCACCCAACTTGTGGCATTTTTATGAGAAATAGAAATTACATATTTCAAATATTTTATATAATTTTAATAAGACAAATACTTGTCATTTCCATAAATCAATTAAAATAATATTTATTCCAAAAGAAAAATAAGACAACCCTATTTTTAAATGTCAAGCTACGCCAGACAATTATAAAACCGTTTGATTTTATTTTTGGAATTTTTTTTCCACAGACCATTTGTCTGTCCGTTATTCGTTTTTATTACCCACCTCCCATTCGTTTCGCTGCGATCCACCAAAACCAGAGAGACCCAGTTCACATACTACAGCCATTGACACGAAACAGACATAAAATGTAAAGTGTAACACCTGACGGACGCACTCTGTGCATATCAATAATTTATGTTCGGCTCAATGGGAGACAACCGCCAAGCGAAATAAACCCATCGAAATGTGTGAACGACAACTTGGTTGGTAACCATCATCAACCCATCCAACCATCATCAACCCATCCAACCATCCCCTCGTCTTCTTTCAAATGTTTGGCAGCTTGGTTATGGGACAGCTCAATTCTGGATGGGTGTCTTAATGTTTTTATTACGGAATTTGATGTTAAATTAGTGAAATGGTCGTCACACGTATTTAGTTAGGTTTGTATTTTTTTGTTTGTTTAGGAGTGTGTGTATGGGTGTGTGTTTGTGTTTGCCACACACAAAACAATGAAAAATCATTTAAATGAAATCAATTGTCTCCAACTATTGTTGGCTATTTAAGCGTTTTAAGCGATTGTGTGTCCGTCCACCTGTGCTTTTTGTAATGCAAATGTGAATAAATTGATTATAATGCAAAACACATGTAGAACACAATGCGTGTATGCCGTTTCCCAGATACGATGGTTATGCTCTGAATTGAGTATGTGATGAAGGGAGGAGGGGTTCACATCTACACTTGGTATCAAAAATGTGTTGGTATACTTTTTCCATTAAAGTTCGGTTGTCCCTAAGCAAGATCAAGGACTAATGAATTAAGAAATGACAAAAGGTTATACAAATAACGCCCCTAGAAAGAACGACGACTGAATATGCTCAAATCACTTTGTGAAATAGCTCAATATCCTTCCTAGGCTATGCAAATAGACTCATAAACAATTTTAAAAAGGACCCTACACCGCTATCCATATCTAACAGTTCTAGCTTTAACAAGTAAAAAATCAAATAAGTTCGGCCGGGCCGAACACTCTCCACCATTTTGAAGGATTTTTAAAATTTTCAAAAAAGTTCAGTCGAAACATACCGCTCAAGTAAAAACCTTCATATGGGGGCTATACGAAGGCGTGGTCCTGCATAAGTATTTTTTTTTTTCATTGGCTGTAGTAACGATTTCGAACTTCAAATACGAAATGTGAAACAATTCCGGTGAATAAATATCATCAAAAAGCCGAACCGGGCTATACAATGCCTGCATATACAATTTTTCGTTATAGGTTGAAGTACCCATTACGAACCTGAAATTTGAAAAAAAGCCTTTTAATAATTTCGTTTAATCATCAAACTACCGAATATGGGGAAGGGGCTACACGAAGACGTGAATCTGTATACACAATTTTCCGTCATAGGTTGAAATACCCATTCAAACTTCAAATGCGAAATTTGAAGCAATTCCGTTGAAAATTTTCGCAGAAATCATGAAAATACCGAATATTTGGGGGTACCGTTTTATGGGAGATATACGATATCGAGAACCTATGTATACAGTTATCCTCCAGAAGGTAAATTACTCGTAGACCGATACCGCCCATCTTTGAACTTGACCTGCCTGCTGACAAAAGACTGATCGATGCAAATTTTAGCTTCCTTTCTTAATTCATATATGACATTTTTAGCTATATCTGAATATATTTTGGACCAAACTAGGCAGACTTAATTCTAGTCAGAACGTGAAGGTATAAGCAAAAAATCTACTTAATTTGAGCCAGCAAAAATAGCAGATAATTTCGACAAAGTCTAACTTTTCATACCCCACCACTTAGAAAGCAACTCATGTAAAATTACGTATTTAAATTTCGTAATTCCAGTATTCGAGGGGTATGCATCACTTTTGTCATTGAGAACATACAATCCAAATTTCAAACAGTTATAAAGTCATCAAATTATCGGATATCGGGAGGATGGATCCTGTAGGAAATTGTGGATCTATATACACAATGTTTTGCCACAGTAGGTAGAACCCATTATGAATTCAAATGCCGAATATATTATATGGGCAGTCTGCTAATACTTGAACCAATATAGACAATATTCTGCACATGAGATAGAACCCGTTGTGAACTCTAACTACCGAATTTGAAGTAATTCCCTTAGAAAATATATAAAAGTCCTAAAAAACCAAACACTAAATTTGGTAGCATTTTGCAAATTTTGTACCATTTGCTATTATTCGTACGGATAGAGCTTAAGATTTGGAAAAATAATAATTAACCTGGGGAAATAGGTTTGATATAAAGGGATAGTTTTGGTAGTAAATGGTACTATATTTGTTAAAATTTGGTTTGGAAAAACAAATTAAGCAGATATTGGGGTCACTGATAGTGTGTAGGATTGAATTAAAGAGATGGAATTGAAAATGCATTCTATAAAAATACGAAAAGTAGAAAAGAGCTAAACTTTTTAAGAGTGTCATAGGCTTACTGTTAATGTGTTGCTTTGAGATTTAAATGTGGTTTTGGAAATGTGTACTAACAAGTAGGAAAAGCTATAAATGGTACTAAATTCGATAACTCAATACCGAATACCGACACAGAGCTGACACTATGAAATTTGGTGTTGGGATCACAGAGAGATAGTGTAGGATGCTGCAAATATGGTGTTATATGTACTGTATAGTAAACAAAAAGTAAAAAAGCACTAGGCTCGGCCGGGCCGAACTTTGAATACTCTCCACCATATGGAGCGGATTTTGGAAATTTAAAAAATAGAAGCGCCGTTATATTGGTGGTATGCGAAGACGTGAACCTGCATAGGCAACTTAAGCTGTTACAAGAAAAGATAATCATAAAATAAAAAAAATAAAAATAAATAAAAAAAAAAATAAAATAAATAAAATAAATAAACAATAAAATAAAAATAAAATAAAAAATAAAAATAAATAAAATAAAACCAGTAAGGAAAGCTCAAAAGTCGGGCGGGCCCGACTATATGATACCCTACACCACTATGCATATTTAGTAGAGCTCTCGTAAAAAGGTTTATACAGGGCATTTCAGAGCTCTATGAGATATTTGGTACAAAATCAAAATCTATCTAATTCTATCGTGCATTTTACGAACTATAACTATCTGTGAACCGGGTTTCTCCAAATTTGACGTATTAGCTTCTAGACTGGTGATTTGGGCTGATATTGACCATTTAGTGCATCCCGAAATCGGATGAAGATATATATGAGAGCTATATCCAAATCTGAACCGATTTCGATAAAATTTAAAACAGCTATTCCTGTGCTCCATCTAATACCTGGTACCAAATATCACGGTTGTGGAGTGAATATTACGAATGTATGGGACTAAAACTCTAAATCGGATGAAACATATATATGGTTGCTATATCCATATCTGAACCGATTTTCACTAAATTTGATATACTTGCTTCTAGGCTGAATTTGGTCCGATGTACTAAAATTCAGTCCATTTGGACTTATATCGGCCATTTGGTGCACAATTAACCCGAAATCGGATGAAGATATATATGGGAGCTATATCCAAATCTGAACCGATTTCGATAAAATTACAAACAGCTATTTCTGGGCTGTATCTTATATCTGGTACTAAATATCATTCTTGTGGAGTGCATATTACGAATGTGAGAGGCTTAAACACCAAATCGGATGAAAGATATATATGGGAGCTATAGCTATATCTGAACCGATTTTCTCCAAATTTGATATACTTGCTTCTAGGCCGAACTCGGTTGGGTGTGCCAAAATTCAGGTAATTTGGACTGATAGTGGACATTTGGTGCACATTTAACCCGAAATCGGATGAATATATATATGGGAGCTATAGCTGTTTCTGAACCGATTTTCTCCAAATTTGTTGTATTTGCTTTAAGGCTAATCTCGGTCACATGTGCCAAAATTCGGGCCATTTGGGCTGATATTGGCCATTTGGTGCACATTTAACCCGAAATCGGATGAAGATATATATGGGAGCTATATCTAAATTTGATCCGATTCTCACCAATTTCAATAGGGTTCGTCCTTGGGCCAAAAAAACATTATTTGGAAAATTTCATCTCAATCGGATAATAAATGCGACCTGCATTTTGTTCACAAGAATACATGGACAGACGGACGGACGGACGGACAGACGGACTGACATGCATAAATCGACTCAGAAAGTGATTCTATGAAGGTTCTCAAAAGTAACTATGGGTCTATCTCGTTTCCTTCTCCATGTTACAAACAAATGCACAAAGACATAATACCCTTACCACTATGTGGTGTAGGGTATAAAAAAGATAATCATAAAATCATAAAAATACCGAATTTTGGAAATTACTGATATATGAGGCCTATACGAAAACCTGGACCTGGACATTTTTCTGTCATACACTGTAGTTTCCATTACGAATCGAAATATGAAATGTGAAACAACTCCAGTGAATAATGTCGCTAAAATCATAAAAATATTGAATATTGGGAAATACCATTATAGACTATACGAAGACGTGGGCCTGCCCTAATTTCGGACAAAATTTAATTTTAACAAGTTAAAAAGCAGTATGTTCGGCAGGGTCGATCTTTGAATACCCTCCACATTTGGAAAGAATTTGGAAATTTTTCAAAAGTAAAATCCGTTAAAAATTCTGTTAAATTCTAAAAATACCAGATATAGCCGTTATATTGGGATCTCTTCGACGTGGACCTACATAGGCTTTTTTGTCGTTACCATATTCAAATTCGAAATTTCAAATAATCGGTGAATAATGTAGCTAAAATCATCAAAATGCCGTATATAGGGAGGTACCGTTATATCGGAGCTCTACATAGTCCTGGATCAACATAGACAATTTTCTATACGACATCTCAAACAATTTCGGTGAGTATTGTACCCCGTCAAAATACCGAATATAGGGATGTACTGATATATGGAGCCTATACGAAGACATAGACCTGCATAAACAATTTTCTGTCACAGACTGCAGTTCCCCTTACGAACTCTAAATACGTAATTTGAAACTACTCCGGTGAATAATGAAGCTAAAATCATCAAAACATCGAATATTGGGAGGCACCGTTAAATGGGAGCTATACGAAGACGTGGACCTGCACAGAAAATTTTCTGTTTTAGGCTGTAGTATCCATTTCGATCTTCAAATACTAAATTTGAATCAATTCCGGTGAATAATGTCGCAAAAATTATCAAAATGCCGAATATCAGGAGGTATCGTTATATGGGGGCTATATGAAAACGTGGAGCTACATGGCCCATTTACGAACTTAACCTGCCTACTGGCAAAATAAACATGTGTGCAAAATTGTCTAAATTCGTTGGAGAGATAGCGTGATTACAAGAGACAGACACACAGACAAACAGAGGGACGCTAAATCGACAAAGAATTTTACGCTGATCAAGAATATATACTTTGTTTGGTCTGACATGAGTATTTCGAGGAGTTACAAACGAATTGACGAAGTAAATATACCCTCCATAGTGTGGTAGAGTGTATAAAAATGGGATTACAATAATCAAAATACCGAATACGGGGGTACCGTTATATGGGGCCTATACGAATAAATCCTATTTTGAACTTGACATGCCTGCAGACTAAAGACTTATCTGTACAAAATTTTAGCTTCGTGTCTAAATTTGTTATGACCAACGGTACGGTCGTCTTAGAATTTTGCACTGATTAAAATTATTATTTCGATAGTTACAAACGGAATGACGAACTTAATATACCCTCCATATTACCTTACATATGGGGCTATACAAAAACGTGAACCGGCATAACCCTTATTTATTAAAAAAATGATTCTTCATGTAAGACAAAGGCCTGCACTAAATTGTAATGATCTATCCTAAGTTTTGCGAAGCATAGAACCAAATATACATATAATGGACCATAAAAATTTGGTATGGGAACCCAAAATCCTTTTGATCTACTAAGCGAATACTATCACCCCACAAGAGACTGCTTATTTGACACGTATGTCTAAATGGTACTTTATATTAATTTTAAAATCTAAGATAGATGATTCCAAATCTTATTCGCTGTTGTAATACTTTCGACACTCACTGTACATTGTTAAGTTCATCTGATTTGCTTTTGGCGGATTCCAGTGTATGTTTGTGTGTGTGTGCATTTTTTGTTTGTTGAACGCCATTAGGCGTTGTTGTGTTGTTATTAGTGACAGCATTAGCATAATGGATTTGACACTCTCTGAATTAAATTGTAAATAAACGTTTTGTTGTTGCCAAAGGTGTTTGATATACAAGCAAATCATACCAACAACATACACTGCATGTCTGTGTCTGTCCCTCTCCCTGATTCCATGGTAAATGTTTAGATTTATATGTGACGATAGATATAGTTCGTACGTGTCTTTGCAATCATAAGCAAATAATACAAAAAAAAAATTAAAAAAAGGTTTTCCCTCCTACTTTCAGATGAACCTACCAGACACCACCGACCAACACCGCTGCCCGTGGGAGGAGAGATATGGGAAATTTCTGTGTTTTTAACTCTTTCTGATTTGTTATGATGGTAAATTGTAAAATAAATCGTACGAATGAACGAACGAACGAATGTCTGTCGGTCTGGTATGATATGTTTGCTCCCCTTGCATTGGTGTGTGTATGTGTGTGTGTAAATTTAACACAACATTTATGATAGTGATTTATGATGTGAATGAAAATTTTGGACGTGACATGTGATTTTGACATGATACGAGAAATAAAATGAGCACCTCCGTAGATTTCAAACTACCACCTCATTTGTTATATATTCGTTCAATTGCATACCCCAAAAATAAGATGAGCAACAATTGTTAATTAAGAAGCTTGATTAGATTTTTATGAACTCATATAAAATTGTAAACATTTCGCATTTTGGGAACTAGCGATTTATATTGTATTTGGAGCGAATTTGGATTTGTGACAAAAAAAAAAACTTTCTCACAGAAGCTTACAAATAATATGTGCCAAAATAGAAGGCAGGGTATGTCAAGATTGCTTCGTCACAAAATCTCTGTTTCATTCACAAAAAAATTTGAGTTCCGCAAATTATGAATAATATTCGAAATGGCAATACACCTAAATATTGCCATGCATATTTCGGCATAGAACAAAGGGTATATTCCACTTGTAGCCCTGCAATAATTGTTTGCAAATGATTTTGTATTTTTTGGAAAAAATATAATTTAATTATCGAAATGTTAATTAAGACAATTAACCATTGCGCTGGACCAAATTCAAGCGTGCACTTGTACGCGACCACAAATTAGCGAGAATGATACAAAACAATGCAAAAATAAACGCTTAATTAGTCATATTTATACATTGATTCATACCCGAACACATACCGGTAGTTAAGCTGTTAAAAAAAAAACAACACCACGTTAAGATGTAATGTACAATAGGCTATATCTGCAAACAAGTATTTAAGAATTAATTTAATTTTGTTTCTATAATTTTAATGCCCTTTACCATAAGGTGGTCAGGGTATTATGTATTTGTGCATTTACATGGTTGCCCATATTCGACGGACCTTTGGGCCCATTCCAATCGACGAGGCTTGTCCGCAGGCAACATTCTTTGCGTCAATTGAATTTTATACGGGAACAAATGCAAATCAATGCGAATAATCCGTTGTAAAGTGGACCGAGCCATGCCTAACTGCTGAGAACGGCGTTTTTGGAATGTTCTTGGGGACCTCTCAACACTGGCTCGTACGGCAGCGATATTCTCGGCCGATCGCCTTGGTCGACTTTTATATGGCCTCTTCGGATTAGAAAGAGCCTTACCAGTCGAAATTTTTTCGTATAAACGCTTAATGGTGTTCTTAGAAGGCGCACTTCTCACATTTTTTAATGTTTTAAAAGCAAGTTGAGTTTTCACAATTGACTTCTTGTAAATTTCAACTATTTCAGAGCGCTCGCGTGGCGTGTATTGGTTCATGGTAAAAATCTGCTTGGACTGACGCTACAAACGCGGTATGTCATTAAGCGATGTGACATCTCTGTCAAAAGTTATGGCGTTGCCAGATGGGTCCGTCGAATATGGGCAACCCTGTATTTGTAACAGGAATTTCAGGACGTATTGAAATTGGAGATAATCAGTCAAAATTTGGATTAAGCTCTCATATATATCTTCGTGCGATATTCTTTTTATTGTGCACAACACGTGCAATATCGGCCCAAATAAAATAGAATTTTTGCATGCATAACCAAATGAAGCCTGGAAATAAGTATGTCAAATTACATCGCAATCGTTTCATATTTAACTATAGCTCCTATACATATTGTTCATCCGATTTGTTATTTTTGTCTTCCGAAGCTGTAATATGCCCTGTGTTACAACGATATTTGGGATAATATACCAAATACTATTCAGAATTTTCTTTGCTAAAGAGATAAGCTCACAGTTGGATATCGCTCCCATATATATCTTTGTCCGATTTGCTTTTTATCGTGTACCAAATGTGAAATATTTGTCAAAATGTGATGGAATTTGGAACTTTTTATACAGGATGAGATGAGATGAAAGAATTGCAACCAACTTTAGATTGCTGTCATTTCTAAGATTATTCCAGTTGGTGAGAATTTTCTAGAAAAAAAGTTATTCGTGATGGAATTCAAGCGTGATAGTGTGATTTCTTTACATTTGGTTGGAAAACCACAAGTGGCTATCGTTAGAGCACTCCAGCATTCAAATGGGAATAAATCTTTTGTGTATCGTACCATCGCTCCTTACCGTGATACTGGTAGCGTAGCCCGACGTCATGGTAGTGGACGGAAGAAAAAAGCAGCATCAGACTTGATCGAAACCCGCGTCGCATTGGCCAAAAAATGGCTCGTGGCTCGCACTCAGAACGCGCCACCCAAAAATGGTTACAAAATGAGGTTCCTCGCTTCACTTCCAGCGCAAAATGGCCACCAATTCGAACAAATCTAAACTTTTTCTAAAATGTTATGCTATTTCCGACATTTTTTGCTTTCATTCAATAACATTTAAATAAAAATGTAAAAATTATTACAAAAATTACGTTTGACTTTGTTGCAGTATTTTTTTCTCTACCTGTATATGTATCCATCTATTTTTCTTCTTTTGTAAAATGTGACCATATTCCAAAGATATCCAAATACCGTAATGCACAATTCTAGTTCTTTTCTCTATGTGTATTACAAAGTTAGTACCTTTAGTACTTTTCGTACACGTTATAGTACCTATTTGCTAAAAGTTACATACACAATGATCGTAATACCGACATTTATATTTTCAGGTCTATTCTTACAATCTTCACTTAATTTAGTACTTTTCGTATAATATGCAGCACGCATTTCCACAAACTGTCCATAGTAAGACTCATAACAAATTTCAAATTTCAGCTCCTGTCCTGTACTTATAATATATTTGTACAATTTAGTACTTTTCGAACATGGCGTAGTACGAAAAAAAAAACTATTTTTTATTTAAAAGCTGCACGCTCACAGTAATTCTTTATCGCTATTCACAATTCTAGGACTTTTCCTGCACTCTATTCCAAATTTAGTACAATTTAGTGCTTTTCGTGCACTTTATTTCTAAAAACTATCCATTGTCTAACCCATAATTCCACAATAGCAATATTCATAAGCTCAAATCACTTGTCAAATATCGAATTTAATACAATTTTTTATTTTTTGCATTTTTAAAACGACCTTCATATATCAGCACTACCTTCCCAAGTGAACCTAATAACAAATTTCAGATTTCCAACTTTTCCCTTGCCCCAAATACCAAATTGGGTATCATTAAGTTCATTTCGTACTTTTTTAGTACGTAAAAATCACATTAAAACTCATCCCAAAACACTTACAGTGGTCCTAATAACATTTTCAACCAAACCTTAATTTTACGAAAATTATTATTAGTATTGTACCAATATTAGATCTGTACTAAGATCTTAAAGTTAGTACACCTGGATAATCACTCTAGTTTCCCAACTAAACGAAGAAGTTTGGTAAAATTTTTCTTAGATATCTGAAGGATTTTTGGTTTAAAAAATGGTGCCTATAAGCCCACGTTCTGGCATATCCCCTATATAATTGTACCGCAGATTTATGTTGTTTTGGGCGTCTTAGTCACAATTTTAAACTTGCTGTGAAATTTCGGTTTGTGTTGCCTGTATATAAGAAGATCCTTGCAAAGAACTGTCTATAGAGTATCAAGTTCTGAAATAGTCCCAATATAACTGTACCTCCCGAAATTTGATATTTTCTGGATTTTAGTCATAGTTTTCAGCGGAGTTGTTTATACTTTAGAATTTGGAGTTTCCGATGAGTACTGTTTTCTATGTCAGGTTCCGAGTTTCGTATAGCCCCACATAATGGTACCTTCTAATATTCGGTATTTCTACGATTTTAGCGACATTGTTCACTTATTTTTTAAAGCTGGTATTTGATGTTGGCAAGTTATCTCCATAGGCTCACATTTTTGTATAGCTTCCATATAACTGAACCTAACAGTATTCTGTATTTTGATAAATTTTGTCACATTTTCCGACGCAATTGTTTCAAATTTGGTATTCAGAATTCGTAATGAATATTACTTCGTATATCCCCCATATAACCACCCGATAATCCGTATTTGATACATTTAGAGCAAAACCTCTGTTCTGGCTTCCACAAAAAGAGGAAGCCAGAACAGAGGTTTGCAGTTTGCAATCAGGGTACCGATAGTATTCTAATGGAGCTTCGTTGATACCTGGGAACCTTAATAAATATCAGGTTTAGTTTGCGAGTCCTTGTCATGGTATGGAGGCTTTGCCATTGTCGACCTTAATCTCCTTACAATGACAATGACATATGAAAAAATATCTTTTGGCTGATGCTGGCGCAACATGCTCACACTTGGAATACAAGGAATATAAAGCGGCGTCTCCACTGATGAAATGGAAGTGCCGCAAATCAAATGAGATAAGGTATAAAATGGCATATCGGCGAGCAGTAAATTACTGCAGTCGGTATGCCGATGGCGACCCATCAAAGCTCACTAATAAGAAGCTGCAGCTTATCAGGAAGAACCTGAAGTACGAGAAGACCTATCGTAGCGTAAATATAAGTGTACTCCCGATAAGCGGGACAACCGGATCTTTCAAGAACATTCTTCTAACAGCATTGAATGTGCTACTATTTCTAGATACTTTGGATGCTTTTGTTAAATTTAACGCAGCAAGGAGTACGCTGAAACTATAATCCTGGAAATACAAATAAGTCGGAATATACTACGTTAAGGCAATGCAATTAGTGATTACATGACACCCTTTTTCAACTTCAATTACATTGATTTTACTATATCTGATAGGGATACCTGGGCTGGTGGTGAACTTGCCTTGGAAGGAATGAAGGCGCCGGTACTGGCGTATTTTGCATTTATCCAATGAATCTATGCAATAGCATAATAGAACTATATATGAAGATAGTCTGGTGGCCCTTAAAGCTATCAAGTCAAGTTTCTTAAATCGAGAGCCACTCATGACTACAGGAAAGCACTCCTTAAAACACTCGGACTCATTAAGCTTTGTTATCCAGGGCAAAGCAATATAGTGGCGAATAAAGTGGCTGGTGAATTAGAACGGGTACCAACAAGCTATTATGTCAGATGCTTCAAAAAAATCTCTAGAAGAATATTTCACTTTGAAACGGGTTGCAGAATATCCAATGTCTGTAATCTCGAGGTCCGATCTAATATTCATTGTGAATATATTGACTGGTTATTGCGTGTAACCTCAAGTTTGGACGAAAATGTTCGTGACTACTATAGACTATGTGAAGATGAAGAAGAGGTAGAGACGAATGAACACCTAATATGCAGATGTCCCATGTTATCCAACAGGAAATATATGCTATTTGGCAGGTAGCAAATAGACACCCCCACTTTCTTTTCAAACATCAATCACATTATCATTTAAAGGTTTGCCAAAGGCATTCCCTGCCTAAGCGGACTACTCTGCACACTGTACTTCGTTCTATATATAAATCTTTTCATATCTCTTTTTATCTTTCCCATCACCCAGAATGAAGCAGTTGATCACTCCCGTGTAGCTGCGCATCCTCATAACAGCATATTTTAGCAAATACTTGAAATCGAGTAGACATATATATGGTAGTTATATCCAAATCTGAACCGATCTTTATAAAATTTGGGAAAGGTATTTCTGAGTTGTATTTTATATATTTATCTGAATATCGTTGTTACGGAGTGCATATTTCGACTGTTGAAGAATATATATGGGAGATATATTTGCTAAATTTGACACATGATTCTATGCAGATCTTCAAAAGGTAACTCGATTCCTTCTCAACGTTACAAACAAATTCACAAAGACATAAAACACCCTGTGGTGTAGGGTACAGAAACTAGACCCTGACAGTGACCGACATAAATATATTCATGGATCTTCCTTCAGCACACATATGTAGATTTACCAGGTAGACATTGTTTTTTTTTTTTTTTTTTTTTTTTTTGAATTTGAAAGACAAGTAATACTTCAAATGCGGCGCTTTTCAGCTTCAATAGATTCATTTAGTTTTTTTTTTTTATAAAACTTCTTTCATGTTGAATTTCTTGCTTCTTATTTGTATGTATGGAACAAAAAGCCTCAACGGCCTATTATACTTTGGCAAACACAATTACAGCTGTATCCCCAGCTTAAATAAATTATATTTTAATTATAAATGTTGTGCTAATATTTAGACTACGACAAATACCTAAGAATTAGTTGTTTTACACGGGGAAAATGCTTAGACATACCAAGAAGGGGCTATGAAGCAAACTTAAAGTTTAAGCACATACAAACGAACACAGTTGTATTGTTGTCATTGTCTAAAAATCCCCCCTCAATGGAGATACTAATTACTGAATGCCAAACTAAAATGTTCAAGTGCAACGGTTGGTAATTAACTACAACTACAACAACAATAACTATACAATTATGATTCGAAAATAGACCTTAGAAAAATTACAGTCTGTGAATACAAGTGAATTTTGTACAACATTAACTTATGTATTATGAGAGATAACATACAATTTGTATTTAAAGTTTGAACTATGAAAAGCTTAAGAAGAAAGATGTAAGAGAAATTTGGATTCACAATAATACACTAATAGTAGATGCAAATAATTTAGTTTTATTTTATGTTCTGGGGCACTCCAACTTATTTTACCCTGAATAATATATACCTTCTCCATTTTTTGGGATAATTGTACATATTTTTTGGAAATTGTTGAACTTTTGTGGAGGAGTTAGATAATGAGTGGACCGATGTATTAAAAGATATAATACTAATACTGATAAACAAATATTGAGAGAAATATTGAGATGTGCAATAAATACTTAGTTATAGTTTTGCAGGTTTAATTGTTAATCAACATTTCTTAGAAGTTCGCCAACATATTCCATATTTTCCTTACATCTATGTCTTAACGAACTATTATTATTTTATCCTTTGTGGGAGAGGTACCTGAGTTCCATATTGACACTAGAACTAATATAGATGAAGGTATTGCTCTTATTTTTATTATTTTTTGACCTATATGGTGGAGGTACCGATATTATTCATCATCGAGGTCGATCTTTTATGGTGGAGGTATCAGAAAGAGTGGACCGATATTGTTCATCTTCGAGCTCGATCTAAGATCGATTATAATATTACGATGCGCCAAGTTTGGATTAAATCGGTCACTCCCTTCGAAACCTATCGTGCGCACCGACCAGCCAGATAGACAACGGACGGAAACTCCGAGATTGACTCCAAATTTCTTGAAACGGTTTTGGTCCAAAGAGATATATCATCTAAAACCATTATTTCGATTAGGAGCCTTTTGGCCTATCAAATGACATATACACTCTGTAAACATACTGCAGAAGGTAAAACTACTCTGTACGGAAAATTCATCGCGCTCTTCTTCCATGCTAAACTGAAGCATTCGGGGCATTGTGACTAAATTCAGACCCGCGTATACGTCGTTGGTTATGAAACCTCCAACACGCTAACATAGAGGGTGAACTGAAGGAAATGTCGCAACAATGTCGGAAAGTGTTAATGATGACCTTCAACTATCGATTCTTCGCCATTCGCGGTAATTTAATTTACGGAAGGATTTAGGTTGAAGCATTTTAAAATACGGCTGATGCAATAATTAAGCCTTACGACCTACCACAACGCAGAATTTTTGGTGAATGGGCTTTTGGAAAGTTGCTTTTTTGACCGAAATAAGCAGAATTGTCAATTTTGTAGTGAAGATCAACCAGAACCATTGCAAAAGCTACCAATGCATCCGAGCTTATAATATTCTCCATAATTGAGTAAAGAAAACATTTTTATATAAAAGTATAAGTATTCATGTTCCACTTTAAACTACAAATACCTGTAAGACCGTTTAAATAATGCTGCTCAACTTTTTAAAAAACCATAAAGTGAGTGAGGCCGTTAAAGAAAATTTTATACTCCAAGGATTGTCATCTACCAAATCTTCTAAAATACCAAATTTGAAACAATTTCTTGGGTAAATGTGACTAGGATTATCAAAATACCGAATATCGGTGTTATCGCTATATGTGTGCTTCAGGAGAACGTTGACTTCATATCAAATGTTCTGCCACCGGAACTAGAACCCACTATGGACTACAAATACCAAATTATCAAAACTCCGAATTTCGGGATGCACCGTTATAAGGGGCTATATCAAACCGTGGATCTATGTATATGTGGGCTGTATCGTGATTTCAACATACAAACGGACGTCGTTAAGTTGACTTACAATTTTATCCTGATCATGAATATTTGTTCTTTATGGGGTCTACGTCTAATATTTATGAATGTTACAAGCGAAATGACAAAGGCAATATACCCTCCTTTCCGTACTTCTTTAAAGATGCTCTGAATCGTTACGTAACTGTGAGTGGTGAGTGCTTCCCTGAGTTGATATCCACAGGGGAAGAGCTTGATTTGCATGGTACGCTGTTTCATTTAGACGATGCCACATGCCACTCAGCACTCGTAGAAATTGATTTATTAAGAGGCGATTTCAATGAAAATTTAATTTTATGCTCGGGACGGCAATTTTTTTCGATGCTATGTTAAATCTCATGTACATATAAGCAGGCGAGCCGTCTTCAATTCACGCTTTGAAGGGTAACATTGATATACTGATGCCCAAATGTTGAAATAAGTATTCCAAAATTGGACTAAGCGGATGGATCATTACAGGCGCAGCCGCTGTATATATTTGCATGAAATAATCTTCAAATATTAAACTATGTTAACCGTAGTATCAATTCAAATAGAAGATTCATTAATTTTTCTGAGTTTTATGTTTGTATTTTTTATGGAAATATTGGTCCCTCATACGTTGATATATTCGAAGATATAGTCCTCCTAGTACATATCACCATTTTCCCTCATAAAAAACGAGTTTATTCCCATTCTCTTTGAAACACCACGAAATACGAGTTTTGTACTCCACAAAGTATATTTACTCTCGATCTGCATACAATTCTTTATCGCTTTAGTAATGTTCGTTCGTCTGTCTGTCTATTTGCCATCTGTGGAAATTACCCTAGCTTCCGAACGAAGTTGATTGACAACATTTAAATCAGATGTGTATTAGGTCATATATATGTCCATGTTTTGGTATAGCGCCCATATAACTGTACCAACAAATTTAAGGCTTTTTTTAAAGCATTATTTTTCAACGGAATTTTTGGAAATTTTTCAAATTCCTTCCAAATGATGAAGGGCATTCAAAATTCGGCCCAGACAAACTTACTGTTTTTTATTTGTTTTTTTTTTTTTTAAATTTCACTGCATTATATCTATGAAAATTATAGCCAGTCCAATCCTAATGGTAAGTCATTTAAAATTGTTATTTATCAATAAAACATGAAATCCTCAGGAATACCGACTGATGTTTTCTTACATGTTCTTAATTACTACCGTTACAAATCCAATTCAAAATAATAAAATGCTGCTTTTCCCAGGAACTTATACTCAGTTTAACTCAGAAGTTTTTCCCTATTCACATCAAAGAGACCGCAAATTATATATAATATCTATCTATGCTACGAAGAGCAAATCATATTTCTAATTTAGAACCCATCGTGCATACTCAGGATTATTGTTGCTATACAGGCTTTCTTAACAAGCCTTAAATATAGGGCTTTCATACCCACCCACAACATACTTCATCACCGTGTAGTTCAGTGTATGCCCTCCCACCCCACACCACTAACATACATCTGACGCCACTTAATTACACCTAAACCTTACACCATTTCAATTTGTGTTTTGCATATACATACATACATACATACACGCTTGATATCATCTATTTGATTGTTAAATGTCAACATATAAAAATTACAGCTAATGACTACAGGATGTTGTTAGTCAAACGTTATTAATAGCAGGTCTCAACAGCATTAACAACCATTTAAAGTCAATACAGTATTTTTTTAATTTTTTTCCACAACTTTGCTTTTTTATAAATTATTCATTGAAATCTTATTGGACGTTGGTTGTGTGTGTGTTCGCTACGCGATACATTTTATATAATCATCATTTATTGATCGAACCAAAAGGCATATTATTCCACCATTTCCATGTTAAGATCTTAAATGTCGAGATTTGATTATCACTTGCGAACTGACTGACCAGCCAACCCACACTGACAGTGCAATCGATCAACTTAGATCTGCTTAGGACTGCGACGACTAGTCGCAGTTTGTGACATTGCTGGCAAGTTTGTTGCTTAAGTCTTTTGTATTAGGCAGTATTTTCCTTTTTTATTCTATTCTACATATCATTCGAACACCTTTATTGGGAAAGGTTCCAGCAACATTGTTAATGCAGTAATGCAGATCTTATTTACTGAACTATAATCATCCATATTTGCTTGTCCACCAACTAACCAACCAGCCCAACAATGTTGCAAAACTGTCGCACCAGAGAACCAACAGCTAGCCAACCAATCGTCGTGTTTGCCTCCCATCCATACCAGGGCTTGTTTGCCCGTAGTCTGGAAGTTATTGCATGTCAGCCGTATTATCATTGTCTTATATCACTCCGAACGACGAATGCTAGATTAAGAACGATACGAAGGTAGCCATAATTGAGGGTTTGGTACATTATTGGAATTTCGCAAATAACTTGGGCCACAAGAATCTTGAGCTAACATTTGCGTTGAGGGTGTTGTCTTGGTCTGTCGACGATGGTGAGACGATAAGTAAATAAATAATGATTGCAATTGATTTCTGTAAAGTAAATAAACATGTTTAGTCCACTTGATTGTTGGTACGTACAGAGCCAAAGAGAGATGATGATAAGACTCCATAATATGTGTGATCATTGTTAGATAAAAGGGTAATATGGAGTGGAGTAATGGGAGGAAATTTAATTGGCGTGTTATAAATCGTGATGACAAAAGAGAATTTATGGGCTTAAATTGTAAGGTTCATTCAGTTAAAAAAGATAGGGGTCTTCAAACGCCTACCTACTGCACCTATATTGTAAATGTTTAGAATGACACGTAAACCTGAGCTGGGACAAAAAGTTGCACGGAAAGTTCAAAACCAATGTCAAAAGAAACATACATCGAAATACAGAGCATCTTTAGATATCGGATCTAAGATTAGGTTTTAGATTAATAATCTATGGCCCATTGTGTCAAATGCTGGACAAGTATTAAAAAATATCTGCGGATTTTCTGCCATTTATCTATATCACCTTATTTCAGCTACTATGAAGACTCTTACAACTTTTTTCAATAAAAGCGTCTGATGATCGGAATTTAAAGTACCTAACATGTGTGGACATATTACCAATATAGATATATTTAGGTCCCACCCACCATAGGCATATTAATTTTGTCGTTCCGTTTGTACCACCACCACAGATGATTAGCTCTAGAGGTCAACGTTACCGTTCGTATGGCGCCATAAAACTATAACACCTGATATCCGGAAATTTTAAAATGTAGCGGAATTTTTAATGGATTTTTTACATTTTGTTAGTTTTTTACATCATGTAATACGGCCAAAATGTGCCTCATCAAAATAACGGATTTAAACCTTAGGTCTCTCTGGACCAAAACAGTTTCAGGATATTTGAAGTCGATCTAGTGGTGTTCGTCCGTTCGTCTGTCTGGCTGGCTGGTGAATTTGCACATTTCCAAAACCACCTCCATATCTTAACCACAGACATCTATATCAAATCTTGGGATTTCAGCTCTATTCGTTCACCCAATACCAAATATAGTACCATTCATAAATTTTCGTAGAAATATAGGATGAGTTTCCTCCATACTACACATAAACAGCGACCCTTATACCAAATTTCAAACGGCATGCACTATCTTTTCAACCAAGTAAAAAAGCTGTAAGTTCGGCGAGTCGAACTTTTAATACCCTCCACCATTTGGAACGAGTTTGACAATTTTCAAAAGAATAAAATCCGTTAAAAATTCTGTTAAAACTTTAAAAATACCTAATGTATCCATTACATTAGGGTCTATACGACGACGCGGAACTCTTATCATAAGCCATTACAGTATTCAAATGCAAAATTAAAAAAGTTGAATAATACAGCTAGAATCATCAAAATGCCGAATGTAGGGAGGTACTGTTTTACGGGGGCTATACCAAGACGTGTCATATTGTATCCATTACGAACTTCAAATACCAAATTTGAAACAATGCCGGTAAATGATGTCGCTAAAATCGTCAAAATAACGAATATTGGTAGGTACCGTTATATGGTGGCTATACGAAAACGTGGACCTGCACAGATCATTTTCTGTCCTATGTTGTAGTATCAATTTCGAACTTCAAATACCAAACTTGACCTGCACACACTATTTTATGTCCTATGCTGTAGTATCAATTGCGAACTTCAAATAACAAACTTGAAACAATTCCGGTGAATAATGTCGCTAAATCATCAAAATACTGAAGATCAGGAAGTACCATTAAATCGAGGCGTGAATCTGGTAGAATCTGTTAAGAACTTTAAATACCAAATTTGAAACAATTTCGCTGATTAATGGCGCTAAAACCACCAAAAAACGGCAGGTACCATTATATGGGGGCTATACCTACATGGTCCTTGTTCAGTACCAAACTTCCTTCCGACAAAATAAACATTTGAGTAAAATTTTATCAACCTATTTCATTTCGTTCGGAATCTAGATACACTAAATGTCGGAAATAGCATCAAATTTTAGAAGAAGTTAAAATTTGTTCGAATAGGTTCTCTTTGGCACGAATTATGGCCTTCAAACGGCTAATAAACCCATCCCACGCTGACCGAATGTTGCTCTGCGGTATTTTGGCCCATTCTCGGCGAAGCGCTTGCTTGAGGCGATTGACACTTTGGAATTTTTTAGTACCAACAGTTTTTAGACAATAGTCCAACGGATTGGTATCCGGAGATTTTGGTGGCTATTGTGCACTGGAAACAAAGCGAGGAACCTCAATTTATAACTATTCTTGGGTGGCGCGTGCTGAGTGCGATGGTGCCGAGTCCTGTTAGAATGTCCAAGGTCTGCTGCCAAAATGTTTGCGAGCCCAGGGCTTTAATTCACCCTCCTTAATACGAGCGTAGAGCGACCATCGGTTCTTGTGGCCAACTGAGAGAGCACATTTTCAGCTGACCTCGTTTTCAAGTAAACACCATCATTTTGTTTTCTTTTAAGTCTATTTTCTTTCTGTCGCGGTATAAGTTATTGCCACTTTTGGAATTTCAAGTGCTTTACCCCGAGTTCATTTTTCAATATATGCCGAATGGAATATTGCGATATGTTCAGCTCACGAGCCATTATTCGGTCACTGCGACGTTGGTTTCGAACAAGTCGCTTCTTTACTTTTCGAACAATTTCTTCCGTACACTTCCTTGACGTCGGAATACGCTCTCTGTATTACGGTAAAGACCGATGGCAGGAGACACAAAAGATTTATTCACATTTAAATGCTGGAATGCTCTAACGATAGCCAATTGTTGTTTTCCTGTCAAATATAAAGAAATCACAATATCACGCTTGAAATTCATTACGAATAATTTTGTTTTCTGGAAAATTCTCACCGCACGCTTGTAAACAATATAATGAGCTGTCACTGGAATAATTTTAACAGCTCTCGGACAAGTGGCTTAGAAATGACAGCAGTCTGAAGTTGGTTGCAGTTTTCCACCTCACCCTGTATATCTACTGTTACGCCCTATGTAGCACCGCTTTGTTAAATCTACATGTCATGCAAGTGAAGATATCGCTTTTTTGGCAAAATAAATTTGGATATCATCTCATGGTACCATTCACAGTTACGTCACGATTCGCAGCATTTTCGAGCAGTACGGTCCGAATCTGCCGACATAAACTGTACCAAACTGTGACTTTTTCGTGATGTAATGGTAGCTTTTCCCGAACGTGAAATAAAATGTTCTTGGTTAAATTATAGGCCAAACTGAATATGTTTGATTGTGAAATAAAACACTAAACATGCGTGAGATATTTCAACCAGTGCTACCAAAATTGTAATAGCTAAAGTCACACGCTATATGTACCAGATCATATTCTGTAAGGAAAATATATTCTAAATATTGAAATTAATGAAAATAATGCACAGAATATGACAATTTTAACACACACAACTAAATTCATGTATTGAAACTTCTATAAATCTCCACTAAACCGGACCGTTAATATGTATCATTAAGTTTATCTTAGGAAAAAAAATCTCCACATCGGATACACCATCAAATAATTATAATATTTTGTATACCGTTCCATTACTGTGGGCATTATCCACACTGTCTACTGCAATCTTGCGGTCATTATAATTTCCCAATCTATCTCTGGTGTCCCACATTACCCAACACCGTACTCTATTTTGATATCTAAATTTAATTGGTTATCACTCCGAAAATGATCAGAGTACACCCCTTTTTTTCGAACGAAACGATCTAAAATCAATTATCTCGTGATATAAATAATTTATGAGATCTCTAGTTTGTTTCCATTACTCTTCACAAGGAATTTATCAAATAGCTCTCTCTCTCTCTCACACACTCTGTGGCTTGGGGTTCGTACAAACTTGCCTTAAGATACTTAAATATAGAGCTTAAAGTTATTGATAAATATGCATAATTAAATATTTATTAAAGACGCATAAATTAAAAGAACACTTTACCGCTTTGGCTTCCAAACGTAAACGCAAACACAACAACAGCGAACGCAATAACAACAAAAAACGACAGCGTTTAATACAAAGCATCTTGTTCCAGTGACGAAGAGCTGGCAGAGAAGGGGTCTGGCTTAGTCAAACAGCATCGGTTGATTTGTCTTCGACTTGATACCATTTGCCAAAGTGACGATAGATAATAACAACAACCACTTGAAAATGAATTGAACAACAAGCACTAAAACCCGTGTTCGATCGATCAAATTGCCTTCGAACATCTACGCACCGTGGCTGCAGCTGCCTCGAATTGGGTGGAGTCTCTGGAAATCCTTCAACGATGCGCGATACGCACATTTACGCACCTCATAATATAGTTATTTTAAACGGACAACACGATAAGACTTCCAGCAGCATTCAATAGTGACAGCTTCTGGTTAAACAATTTCAGCGAATGTGTCCGGCAGCAGAATCGGCGTTTGGTGGTCAAACCACATCAAATACCAGAAAAAAATATATATATTACGAGAAGGAAGACTGATCTCATTTTTAATGTTTGTTGGTTGGTTGGTTCGATGGCCGGTGCTTAGGCAAGAACAGATACTAGTCGTTCGCTGGTTCGATAACCGTACAAACATGGCTAATAGCATCGGCACCTTGTGCGTAAGTGCTACGACAGTGTCGACAGCCTAAATTGAGGTGCTAAATGTAGAGCTACTCATGGTACTTACGTAATTGCATTTTTTTTTCTCTCCACGAAATCAAGTTCTATAATGAAAATTGCATTGTATGTTGTTGCAAGATGATGTTGTTGTTGTTTTTGTTGCTGATGTAGTTCTTGTCGTTGCAGCTGTAACAGAAAATAGTACTCTCCTTTTTCATGGTATGTTACTGGATCGCATTTATAATGGCATCAATGATGTCTTCAATAGGTTGAGGAATTGGGAACGATGCCCAAGAAGCATAGATCATTGAGAAAACTGATAGAAAAGTTGGAGGCCCTAAATATGCAGTACACCGATCTGTGGAAAGATAGTTGGTCCGCTGTGTGCCAATACATGTGATTAGTAATACCTGAACAGATCTATAAAAACCTCTTCTTTGACCACCTAATAAGGAATCGCAGGTCTTTCCTCCGTCATCACCTGGGGATATTAAGAATGTAATCATAATTAGCTCTAACGCTTGTAGAAATAATACAGTGTGCTAAATAAGAAGAATTCTTGGAAATCATTTCAAATTTTATGAGAGTTATAAACATTAAAATAGAAAACGTTAAATTAGGCTGGACCACACTTTTAATATCCTATCCTAGAGAATGTGAATAAAGTTTCCAATCATAAATATTGGTAATAACAGTTCAATCTTTTACGATAATATAACAATTTTTTTTTTTTGAAATGTGAAACTTGTGTTCGATTTTTTATACCCTCCACAATATTCCCTCCATACATTAAGTTTGTAATTCCGTTTGTAACACACAAGGGTATTCTTGATCAACACAAAATTCTATGTCGATTTAACGATTTCCGTCCGTCTATCCCTCTGACCGTCTGTGAAAATCACTCTAGATTGCCAACGAAATGAAGTAGGCTGATAACATTTTACTCAAATGTATATTATGTTTGCAGGGCTTTTGGTATTGAAAATGGGCCATGAAGGTCCACGTTTTGATATAGCTCCCACATAATGGTACCTTTTTATTTTCGGTATGTTGGCGATTTAAGCGACATTATTCACCGGAAATTGGTAATTGAAGTTCGTAATGAATACTACAGCCTATGACAGAAAATTGTCTGTGCAGGCCCACGTCTTCGTATAGCCCCCATATAACGATTCATCCCTATATTCGGGATTTTGATGATTTTTTTATTCAAGGAATTTTTTTTTGTTTCGCATTTGAATATTGTAATAGCTTGTGACAAAAGTTGCATATGCAGGTTCACGTCGTCGTATAGCGGCTACATTCGGTATTTTTAAGATTTAAACAGAAATTTTAACGGATTATTATTATTATTATTATTTTTTTTTTTTTTTGGAAATTGTGGAGGCCCGACCGAACTTACAGCTTTTTTACTTGTTTAAACTTCAACATCACAATTTTTCTGCCCATAATTTAGTTATTATGAAGACGGTATATAGATATGCTATTCCTGATGCTGATAGAAATATTGAAATATATTAGGATTCAAGAATATCGGTAATCCATTTCAAATTTGAAAGAAATAATGTTTATATATATCAACCGTTAGGAAGAAATCAAATCAGGACTAGGCCGATACTCTTTATATTTTAACCTAACAATTTTATAACATGACACTTTTGAACGATACTAATTTTTATACCCTCCAGCTTGGAGAGGGGGGATTTATAAAATGTGTCCATTTTTCCAGTGTCAATAAAAATTATCAGCTTAAATTCTAAGCCAATTCAATGAAGTCCGTCTGTTGAAATCACATTATTTGACTTGGAGCTTTGAAATGTACCACAATAATTTGTATTATTTCTGGGATGGTTGGTATTGAAATTGATATATATCGATATTTACGAAATTGTTTCAAATTTGCAATTATGAGTCTGATGACTGAATACATTCTGTAGAGATAAACATTATACTGTAGCCACCATATAACGATAACAATTTAGGTTTTTACGATTTAGGTCAAATTTTCTGTGGGATTTGCTCCAAAATCGGTATTTATATCTCATATTGGGTTCTACAATCCGTGACAAAACAATGCCCATATATGCCCAAGATTTTCCATATAACGGTACCCATCGATATTTGATATTTTGATGACCATAGCCACATTTTTCTGCTTTGGTATAGCCCCATATAACGGCTCCACCAACTTCATTGAATGTTAAAACTTTAACTGCTTTTTTGCATATGCAGATTACAAAAGTCTAATGAGTTTTTTCCGATTTTTATATTTTATATACCATTTGATAAGTCAAAAACGTGTCTCATTGAAATATCGGTATAAGTCCTAGGTCTCTTTGAACCAAATCCGTTTAAGGATATTTTGAATCGAATTAGCGATGTCCGTTCGTCCGTCTGTCCGTCTGGCTGGTGAGCACGATAACACTCGAAGGGAGTTTTAGATTTGGTCCAAACTTGGTACACCGTAATATTATTATCAAACTTAGATCGAGTTCACTAAATATTCAAAAAATATTTTACTGCACAGAAAGGATAATCCGATTTTACTCCAACTTTGCAAATCCTAATATTTGCATTAGTGCTGGGTCAGGTGCGAAAATAGACAATATCAGTCCACTCCATCAAGTACCTCCCGCACAAAGGATCAACATTTGGAATAATTATAACTCTTATAAAATGTGATGTAAGAGTCCGATTGTCCTCATACTACACACATCACTATATTTTTAATAACCAAAGGTCTGATATGAGGATGTAATATATCCTTCTAGTACCTCCCCCACAAAGGGTCAAAAGTTTAAATATCCATGAAGCTCATAAAACGCAAAATTAACATCCGATTCCATTCAGACTTGGTACATTTCAATATGTTCATCAACACAAGATCTGTTATAAAGATTTGTTTGTGAAGGTGATATATAACTGCAAACCCCTTCTGGTACCTCACAGACAATGGATAACAATCTGTCATAACTTGCGAAATTCTTTGCAACTTGCTACATTTAAATATTTCTCTCAAACAGGAACCTGAACCTGCACATACCAATATTTTTATGTGTATTACATGAAGTATGAAAATGGAATACTTCGTTCCGTTATATCTGTTACCGTGCATGTTTCCACATTTTCCAAAAATTTGCACATAGGAAAAATTTGTATAGGTAGAAATCGAGATCCAAATCTGTCACGTTGTAATTTTTATATCAGTCTTAGGTCAGATACGAATTGGTCAATATTGGCCAACTTCTTTGGAGGGTCAACAGTTTGAAAAGACTGGGTGTATACATCTGTCTGCAAAACCTACTGATACTATTTTACTTCTTAGGTAAGGCATAGCTTAGGCGAATATTTTCATTTATTCCAAATATAAGAAAGAAATATATAAGAGAGAACTTTTAAAATATCAACTTAAAACAACTGTGAAATACGCCCAAAACCTTCAATATAGCTGGCACTGATTGGTACCGCTATATTCGGATCATGTCAAAATTTGAATCGGAAATTATAATTACATTTCAGAGTCCAAAGAACTAATATATGAGAGGAATATCCTCCTCTGAATCGATTTCTACTAAATTTACGAGACATTTGAGTGTTTGGGCTTGTATTACCCATTTAACAATTAACTTGAAATCGGATACAGATATATATGGGAGCTAAATCCAAATCTCAACCGATCTCGATAAAATTGGGCAAGGGTATTTCTGAACAATATTTGATATATTTCCCCAAATATCCCCGAATATCGTTACTACGGTGTGCATACTACGGCTGTGCAGGACAAACTCAACAAATCGGAAGAACAATTTATATGGGAGCTATAGCTATATCTTAACCGATTTCCACCAAATTGGACATACTGGTTTCTAGACTCAATTTGGTCGTAAGTACCAAATTCCATTCCATTTGGGCTAATTTGCACGTTTGGTGCACAACAAATAAGCAAATCGGACGAAGATATATATGGGGGCTATATCCAAATATTAACCGATCTCGACAAAATTTAGCAAGGGTATTTCTGAGTTATATTTGATATATTTCCCCAATTATCGTTGTTACAGAGTGCATATTATGGTTGGGGAGGACAAAAATAATAAATCGGATGAACAGTTCATATGGGAGCTATAGATATATCTGAATTGATTTCGATCAAATTTGGCACACTGATTTTCAGGCCTAATATGGTCGTTTGTGGAGAATTTCATTCTATTTGAGGTGATATTACACGTTTGGTGCATATAAAAGACAAATCGGTCGAAGATATATGTATATGGAAGCTATACCTAAATAATTCCAATTCCAATAGGGTTCGTCCTTGTGTCAAACAAATGATTTGTGCAAAATTTCATCTGGATCAGGCAATAAATGCAACCTGTACTTTGCTTACAGAAATACATAGACAGACGGGAGGACGGATGCACATGCATAAATCGACTCAGAATGTGATTCTATGTAGATCATCAAAAAGAACTATGGGTCTATCTCGTTTCCTTTTGCCTGTTACAAACATATGCAAAAATACATAATACCCTGACCACATTTTGGTGTAGGGTATAAAAAGTTATTAGCCACATGTTCGAACGGGGGATACTGTAAATTGGTATTAAGTAATTTCAATTAAATGAAGACGTGGTCGTAGAAAATTCGCAATATAGGAACACAAATAAGCAGTTATTGATGTGAATAAAGTCCTAGCCACATTTTCCGACACAGTCCTCTATAACTTAACCCACTCTCATGGTAGACCAAATCGGATTTTACACAATCTTATATATTTAATAGCAAATTTACTTATATTTCCCTTAATCTTTCACCACTTATTTTCAACCGATTGAACATCGACTTTCCTTTTGTTAAAAACCGTCCACGAATTCCTTTCTGTCTCCACTTCGATGTCATTGGCTGGTCATCATTCCCTCACACAACATAGACGACGCATGTACAATGAAAAGACGCAAAGGAAACGAAGAAAACGCTACTTACTAAAAGGCGTTGTCTTTAAAATCGAATCGAAGCATTGAACTGTCGAACATTGAGCCGAGCCGGGCCGGGCTGAGCTGAGCTGAAAAATCTGGCATGTGCCTTAAATTCTTATTTAATAATGTTGTTGCTACATGAGTATCAATCTGTACGCTGTTGGTATGTTTGTCTGACTGTATGTCTGTGTGTCTCTCTCCGCTAGTTTGATTGTATGTTTTGCAGCAAATTGTTGTTTGAGGCAATGCTTAGTTGCCACACCGATGACAGCTTCACTTAAGTCTTTACGGCACGGCATGCGTTGCTCAAACAAACAGTTGCTGATGTAAAAAGGAGAAGCAAAAAAAAACAGCAACGCATTGGCTAGAAAGAAAGAAAAAAACGAACTCCATCGTATGTTTAGATATTGCATTACCTAACTTAACATGACATAAATTACCCCTTTAGCAGTCTATGGTAATTTCTGGATCTAAAGATACAAAATTGAGAAAATGTACACACTCTGACACACGCACACACATATGCATGCATTATATTTTGACAAGCTAAGGAAGCAGGGATGCGAAGAGAAATGAAGCTGTCAATGAAAAACGATAGCTATTCGTTTGGCTATCCCCCAGACGCTGAATTCCAACAAAAATAATTAACAGCAAATATCAATTGTATGACAAAATTGAATAGACCTACCTGGGCAGGGATGCAGATTTGGGATTTTTTGTCCAAACATTATTCTACATTCTACGCTCTATTCTAAAATGGAACTTAAAGCCCTGTTGCTGGGAAATTCTTCTACAATTTACTTAAGAAAGTACGAAAAAATATCATATACGAAATGAAGCAGCTTTGTGCCCCTGTGGTTCTCCTCTCGACATACATCAGAAATTTGATCTTTTGGGTTCTTTTTATACCCTCAGCCATAGGGCTAGAGAGGGTATATAACATCTGATAGAGTCAAAGCGCCTAATCGAAATAACGATTTTAGAACCTATGTCTCTTTGGACCAAATCCCTTTCAGGACATTTGGAGTCGATCTAGCGATGTTCGTCCGTCCGTCTGTCGATATATTATTACAAACTTAGATCGAGTTCAGAGATGGGCAATGTGGGTCCACTCCTTCTGGTACCTCCCCCACAAAATGTTTATATTTTCAAAAAAAAAAAAGTTTTACTGCACAGAGAGAGAAAAGATAACCGGGTTTTGCCCCAACTTTCTGAAATTATAATATTTGCATCAGTGCTAGGTCTGGTGCAAAAATGGACATATCCCACAAAGGTCCAAAATTTTGAACAATTATAACTTTTATAACATATGATGTAAGAATCCGATTGTCTTCAAATTACAAACATCACAATATTTTTATCAACCTAAGGTCTGGTGCGAAGATGGAATTAATCGGTGCACTCCTTTTGGTAACTCCCCCACATTTTTAATATCCATGAAGCTCATAAAACGTAAAATTAATCTCCGATTCCATTCAAACTTGGCACATCTCAATATTTCCATCAACAGAAAAACTGGATGAAACTTTATTTGGGCAAATGTAACATCCTTGATGTATTATTTACATCAAATTAAATGGGAGATATATTCTAATATGAACCGATCTCGACAAAACTTGGAAAATGTATTTTTAGGACGTAACTAATATCTCGTACCGGAAAACTTTATTATGGAGTTTGTAACGCGGATTTGGGAGTGTTAGATATTAAATAGAAAGAAACATTTATATACGGGAGCTATAGCTATATCTTAACCGATTTTCACCAAATTTAACATACATACTTTTAGGATATATTCGGTCGCTGAAATCGGGCGAATGTATATATGAGGCTGTGTTTAAATTTGGAGCGATTATCACCAATTTCAATAGGGCTTATCCTTGGATCAAATAAATCGTCTGCGCAAAATTTCATCAAATCGATAAATTATTGCGACCTGTATTTTGGTCATAAAAGTACATGGGTAGACGGACTGACGGAAGGACAGACGGAAATGCACAAATCAACTGAGAATTGAGGTCATCAAAAGGAACTATTGGTCTATCTCGTTTAATTTTGCGTGTTAAGAACAAATGCACAAAGACCTAATACCCTGTACCATAGTGTGGTATTAGTAAAGAAAGTTCAAAGGTCAGAGGCTGACTTTACAATACGCTACTCCACTGTGCCTATTAAGTAGAGCTATGCGCAATATGAATAAACGTTTATAGAGAGAATTTATGAGAATGAGATCATATCAACTATGCTTATTATGATTTTAGAACAGTTTATAGTGGAACGTATATCCTATTGTGAATCGGTTTCCCCTAAATTAGACGCAGGCAATTGCGGCTGAACCGATTTTCACCAAGATCCATCCTATCGGATGGTTATATGTCGTAAAATCGGATGAAAATGTACATTGCAGCCACATTCAAATTTAAACCGATTATCTCAAATTTTAGTAGGGTTCGTCCTTGGGCCAAACAAATGAATTGAAGAAAATCGATAGGGCAATAAATGCAACCTATAAATTGTTCACAAAATTATACAGACAGACGAACGGACATGAGATAAAAAACTGCAACAAAGTCAAACGCCATAATTTTAAATTTTTTTTAAATTTTATTATTGAAAAAATGTCGGAAATAGCATCAAATTTAAGTATAAGTTTAGATTTGTTCGAATTGGTTACCTTTGGCACGAATTATGGCCTTCAAACGATCAATGAAACCGTCACACGCTGCCCGAATGTTGCCCTGTGGTATTTTGGTCCATTCTCGGCGAAGCGCTTGCTTGAGGTGATCGACACTTTGGTATTTTTTAGTGCCAACTTTGCTTTCCAAAATACTCCAGACACAATAGTCCATCGGATTGTTATCCGGAGGTTTTTATGGCCATTGTGCGCTGGAAATGAAGCGAGAAACCTTATTTTGTAACCATTCTTGAGTGGCGCGTGCTGAGTGCGATGGTGCGGAGTCCTGTTGAAATGTCCAAGGTCTGCGGCCAAAAGGTTTGCATGAACAAGGCTTTAATACACCCTCCAGAATATTTTCGCGATAATATTCGGTATCTATTCTGATGCCACGGTCGATTAATACGACCGCAGAGCGACCCATCACCATGGCCGGCGCTTGAGTTCTGGTGGCCAACCGTCAGTCACTTCTTTACTTTTCGAACCACTTCCTTGACGTCGGGCTACGCTACCAGTATCACGGTAACGAGCGATGGTACGAGACACAAAAGATTTATTCACATTTAAATGCTGGAGTGCTCTAACTATAGCCACTTGCTTTTGTATGCTTGTAAACAATATAATGAGCAGTTATGGGGATAATTTTAACAGCTGTTGGACAATTGGCTTAGAAATGACAGCAGTCTGAAGTTGGTTGCAATTTTTTCATCTCACCCTGTATATTTGATCAGCATAGAAAGTAAATGTCGATTAGGACACATTTGTCCGTCTGTCAGAGAAAACAATGAAATGAAGTAGGTTGTGATTGAAATTGTTTTAAATATTATGTGAGATAACCTTTCAGCCGAATTGGCACTTTCCTGCTAAAATATGGAAATATATATGTTTCATATATTTTATATATGTTTCATCCGATTTGGTGTTTAAGTCCCTCGCATTCATAATATGCATTCGACAAGAATAATATTTGAAACATATCTTATAAAGCTCGAAAATACCTTTGCCAAAACTTACCTGTAACTACTAAGATTTGGATATGGCTCCCATATGTATCCTTAATCCAATTTCATGTTAATTGTGCACCAAATGGCCAATATCTGTCCAAAAGTCCTAAATTTTGGTACATCCGACCGAACTCAGTCTAGAAGCAAGTACATCAAATTGGGAGAGAATCGGTTCAGATATTGTTATAGCTCCCATATATATGTTTCATCTGATCTGGTGTTTAAGTCCCTCACATTCATAATATGCATTTGACAACAACAATATTACGTACTAGATATCTTATAGAGCTCGGAAATACTTTTGCCAATTTTGTTCTTAAACGGCAAAGATTTGGATATAGCTCAGGTTTTTTGTGCAAATAATGGCTAATATAAGCCCAATGGATTGAATTTCGTGACGTCCTTTTCCATTTTGTGGAACTTGGCTCCGATATATTTTTATACCCTACACCACAAGTTGGTCAGGGTATTATGTCTTTGTGCATTTGTTTGTAACAGGCAAAAAGAAACGAGATAGACCCATAGTTCCTTTTGATGATCTGCATAGAATCACTTTCTGAGCTGATTTATGCATGTCAGTCCGTCCGTTCGTCTGTCCATGTATTCTTGTGAACAAAATGCAGGTCGCATTTATTATCCGATTGAGATGAAAATCTCCCAACAAAATTTGTTTGGCCCTAGGACGAACCCTATTGAAATTGGAGATAATCGGTAAAAATTTAGATATAGCTCCCATATATATCTTCGTCCGATTTGCCTTTTATTGTGCACCAAACGTGTAATATCATTCCGAATAGTATGGAATTTTGTAATACAACCAAGTTAGGTGTGAAAATAAGTATGCCAAATTTGATCGAAATCGGCTCCCATATATATCGTTCAGCCGATTTGTTATTTTTGTCCTCCGCAGCCGTAATATGCACTCTGTAACAACAATATTTGGGGAAATATATGAAATGCAGCTCATAAATACCTTTGCTAAATTTTATCGAGATCGGTTGAGATTTGGATATAGCTCCCACATATAACTTCGTCCGATTTACCTCTTGTTGTGCAACAAAGTCTAACATTTGCCAAAATGGGATGGGATTTGGCACATACGACCAAATTGAGTCTAGAAGGTAGTATGCCAAATTTGGTGAAGATTGGTTCAGATATAGCTATAGCTCCCATGTATATTGTTCATCCGATTTGTTGTATTTGTTACCCACAGCCGTAATATGCACTCCGTAATAACGATATTCAGGGAAATATATGAAATACAGCTCAGAAATATCTTTGCCAAATTTTATCGAGATCGGTTCAGATTTTGATATAGCTCCCATATATATATCTTTATCTGATTTCAAATTAATTTTGCACCAAAAGGGCAATACAGGTCCGAATTTAAAGGATACAAATGCTTCGGCATATTTAGTCCTTTGAATTTTAAATTATAATTATAATCATAGGGTGTATGATTGAATTCTCCCATAAAAACTTTTTCTTGTTATGTGGAGCTCAACTTAATTAACAAAGTGGTGTAGGGTATCATAAAATCGGTCCCGCCCGACTTTAGGACTTTCTTTACTGGTTTTAATATAATCCTTCTCGAAGTGATATAATGCACTCTATAAAAATATTATTTGGTATAAAAGATTAAAATGTCTCCGCCAAATTTAGTGAAAATCGATTCAGAATTGGAAATGCTTTTACTATATTAGTTCCCTCTGAAACCAAATTATAACTACTCTTGAGTCAAATGTTGATAAATGGTAAGATCTATTTCAAATAAATAATTTTATTACGGGAGTTCTACCAAATAAGCATAGTGGTGTAGGTTAATAATTCAAAGTCTCCTAAATTTATTTTTTCCCATTTTTTTTCAAAGTTATACGTCATTTCCGTTATTAACAATATATAATTAATATAAACGCAAATTGAATTTTATAACTTTAAATTCGTTCTTAGGTCAGGTTATTTTGGCAAAAACAAATCTAAAACGGCAACCCTAACACCTCCACCGAACAGAGAACGTCTATTTAGGCAAGGTTTGGAGAAATTGTGAAACAAGTGCCTGCTGCAGTAGTTTGGGATTAGAAAATTGGTTAATGACATGTTGTTACGCCGTTGAGCCGTCGGTTGATGAGTCGTTCTCTAAATATTTTATGTCACTGTTTATCCATTTGTCCAATTGACTGCCATTTCTTAAACATAATTTTACGTACTTTGCGTTTTGGCATTTTTATGTAAAATGTGTGTGTGCGTGTGCCTGTTTCTATGTTTATGCTGTTGGTCTGCCAGAGTGTTTGCCTGTGTCGTTGTGCGTCAAACATGTGTTGCATTATTGTCTTTAATGTCCAATTAAAAATGCCTGTTATTATTATTTCTTTGATTTTTATGGTCATTTTTCTATCAATCAGGTTTTGTCGATGTTGAATATTATAAATAAATATTGTGTAGTTTCTCTTCGAATTTCGTTGTTAATTCATAACAGCTTTTAAAAAATTAATAATTGTCTATAAAAATACAAGTAACAATAAATTATATGTTTTTAAATGCAATCGAGTTTTTGGTTGGGAAAATCGAATCGACGAAAAAAGTGATAATTTTTAACAAACTTCTAATTAGCGCAATTGGTTGAAAATTTGGTGCAACAGGTGGTGTTGTACTAAAATTTAATGTACTTATCTAAAAGCGATAATGTGTGTTCGGAACTGGTCAAATATGAGAATACTTAACCTATATGTAAAGTACAAGTAGGGATAACATGCAGGGTGAGATGAAAAAACTGCAACCAACTTCAGCCTGCTGTCATATCTAAGCCACTCGTCCAACAGCTGTTAAAATTATTCCAGTGACAGCTCATCATATTGTTTACAAGCGTATAAAAGCATTTTGGTAAGAATTTTCCAGAAAAAAAGTTATTCCATCACGAATAATAATATCAAGCGTGATTGTGTGATTTCTTTATATTTGGCTGGAAAACCACAAGTGGCTGTCGCTAGAGCACTCCAGCATTTAAATCGCTCGTTACCGTGATACTGGTAGCGTAGCCCGACGTCAAGGAAGTGCACGGAAGAATACAGCAACATCAGCAGAAATGGTTCGAAAAGTAAAGAAGCGACTTGATCGACACCCGCGTGGCCGAAAAATAGCTCGAGAGCTGAACATATCGCAATATTACTTTCGGCAAATATTGAAAAATGAGCTCGGAGTAAAGCCCTTAAAAAAGAAAGATAATAGACTCAAAAGAGCTAAAGAGTTGCTTCGCTTGGCCGAAAGTGGTGAACTGCCGAATTTGGTTTTCTCCGATGAAAAAGCACTCGTTGTCCAGCAGTTTGTAAACAAACGAAATGATCGTGTTTACTTTCCAAAGCGGTCAACTGAAAATGTGCACATTCGGTAGGCTACCAGAACTTAAGCGCCAGCCATGGTGATGGTGTGGGCCGCCATAACCGTGGAAATTCCAACAGGACTCAGCACTATCGCACTCAGCGTACGCCACCCATGAATGGTTACAAAATGAGATTCCTCGCCTTATTTCCAGCGCACAATGGCCACCAAAATCTCCGGATACCAATCAGTTGGACTATTGTGTCTGGAGTATTTTGGAAAGCAAGGTTGGCACTAAAAAATACCAAAGTGTCGGTCACCGCAAAGTGTCGATCACCCAAAATACAGCAGAGCAACATTCGGGCAGCGTGTGACGGTTTCATTGCTCGTTTGAAGGCCATAATGCGTGCCAAAGGTGACGACATCGAACAAATCTTAACTTATTCTAAAAGTTGATGCTGTTTCCGGCATTATTTTGCTTTCAGTCAATAAAATTTAAAAAAAAAAAATGTGAAAATTATGGCGTTTGATTTTGTAGCAGTTTTTTTACCTCACCCTGTAGTTTACACTAGAAAATGTCGATTGTCCACATTTTGGTTGGTAGAAATTCCAATCCAATTTGTGTGTGAGATTCTAAAATATAAAAGCGGTTTTAATTAACCCATTTCAGCTTCTGTAAAAATTTCCAAAATTTTTTTTCTTCTGGTCCAATTTAAAGATAATATCATGTCCATTTTGTCAAAACTACAAACTACTGACTCAAAACACAATCTTTGACAGTGTGCTCCCATTTAGAATTACCTCAAATATGCAACGTGTAAAAATAACAACAAATTGTTTTTACAAAATGCAATTAAACCATAACATTTGTTTTAACAAACCCATTAACCAACAGCCCCCTAATTAATTGTCAAGCTGACAGACACTGGCAAACCTAACCCAGTAAAAGCCATAAAGTGTTCGAACAACACAGCAACAACTAAATATTTAACCCAACAACAACATATTTCATATATACAGAAAAAAAGAAAACAAAAACACTTTGTATTTAACAACAATTTTGGGTTTCTATTTCACTCTCGGTTTGTAATCGAAATTTACGCACGCATTTCACAACTGAGATTTTTGTAAACGATAAGGAAACCTTCATCAGACGAAACGATACCAGGGACACAGACTATGCGATTTGGCTCTGGTGAAAAATACAGTAACAAATAAACGGGAGCAAAAGTCTGCAATAAAATAAAACTACAACCGGCAAAAATTGTCTGATTTAAAATATGAAATTAAGGAAAAAAACTTGGCAGAAATTGCTTAGCAAACTTATTGTTAACATAAATGAAAAATAATAATTTTTTACCAAATTCAGTAAAATATTTGTTTAGAAATTGTTGTGCGAGCTCAATTCTTATTATATATTCCAATGGGATATATAATTTTTACATTTCGATGCTACAGTTCAAAATGTTCATCTGTCTTCTTATAAAATAAAGTTGGCCGTTTAAATTAGCGCTGCTAAGTCGAGCCAGTTTTGAGAAGATTACAACTCCAAAGTCGTACTTTTAACGATTTCTTCAACTAACGAGCTGGTGGTAAATTTTACCCTCTCTTCACATTTTCGTGAAATTCTCTCTTCTATTGGGATGAACGAAATTTTTGTTTAAATAAAAAAATACGTTTTTTATTTATTGTAGTTTGAAATATACAAGCTTATAATTATACTACAAATAATTATAAAAAAATATATTTTTAACAAAGTTTTTTATACCCTACACCACAAGGTGGTCAGGGTATTGTCTTTGTGCATTTGTTCGTAACAGGCAAAAGGAAACGAGATAGACCCATAGTTCCTTTTGATGATCTGCATAGAATCACATTCTGAGTCGATTTATGCATGTCCGTCCGTCCGTCCGCCTGTCCGTCCGTCCGTCCGCCTGTCCGTCCGTCCGTCTTTCTGTCCGTCCGTCCGTCTGTCCGTGTATTTTTGTAAACAAAGTACAGTTCGCATTTATTGCCCTATCCAGATGAAATTTTCCAAACAACATTTATTTGGCCCAAGGACGAACCCTACTGAAATTGGAGATAATCGGTAAAAATTTAGATATAGCTCCCATATATATCTTCGTCCGATTTGCCTTTTATTGTGCACCAAACGTGTAATATCAGCCCAAATAATATGAAAATTTGCACACACAATCAAATTAGGCCTGAAAATAAGAATGCCAAATTTTATCGAAATCGGTTCAAATATAGCTATAGCTCCCATATATATTGTTCATCCGATTTGTTATTTTAGTGCTCCGCAGCCGTAATATGCACTCTGTAACAACAATATTTGGGGAAATATATCAAATACAGCTCAGAAAACCCTTTGCTAAATTTTATTGTGATCTGTTCAGATTTGGATATAGCTCCCATGTATAACTTCGTCCGATATACATTTTATTGTGCACCAAACGTCTAATATTTGCCCAAATGGGATGAAATTAAGCACTTACGACCGAATTGAGTCTAGAAGCTAGTGTGTCAAATTTGGTGAATATCGGTTCAGATATAGCTATAGCTCCCATATATATTGTTCTCCGATTTTTTACATTTGTAACCCACAGCCCTAATATGCACTCCCTGACAACGATATTCAGGGAAATATATGAAATACAGCTCAGAAATATCTTTGCCAAATTTTATAAAGATAGGTTCACATTTGCATATAGCTCCCATATATATCAAATGGGCAATACAAGTCCGAATTTAAAACATACAAATGCTTCGGCATATTTAGTCTTTTGAATTTTAAATTATAATTATAGTCATAGCGTGTATGATTGAATTCTCCCATAAAAACTTTTAATAGTTATGTGGAGCTCTACTAAATTAGCAAAGTGGTGTAGGGCACGCCCGACTTTAAGACTTTACTTTTGAGGATCTACATTGATTCTATGAAGTCGAGTCGATTTATGCGTGTCAGTCTTTCCGTCTGTCCATGTATATTTTGCACAAAATGCAGATCGCATTTATTATCCGATTGAGATTAAATTTTCTAAACAATATTTTTTGGGCCCAAAGACGAACCCTACTACAATTGGTGAGTATCGGTTCAAATTTACATATAGCTCTCATAAACATATATCTTCAATTGATTTCCAAATGTCTAATATCTGCCCAGATGAATGAATTTTGGCACATGCGACCGAATTCAATCTAGAAGTAAGCGCATTAAATGTGTTGAAAATCGATTCAGATATAGCCATAAGAACTGTATATATGTTGCATCCGATTTGGGGTTTTAAGATCCACACAGCGGTATATGCACTCTGCAACAATAATCTTTAGTACCAGATATCAGATACAGCTAAGAAATAAGTCTTTAAAATGTTGTCAAGATCGGTCAGATTGGGACATAGCTCCCACATACATCTTTATCCGATTTTAGATTCTTTGTGCACCAAATGGCTAATATCAGACAAAAAGGACAGAATTTTTGGCCAAAAGCAAGTACTTTAAATTTTAGTGAAAATCGGTTCAAATATAGCTCCCATATCTTTGTTTCATTAGATTTGGTGCTAAAATCCCTCCCATGCGCAATATGCACTCCACAACAAGATATTTGATACCGGACATCAGATGCAGCTCGAAAATACGCGAAGATAAAAGCGTACCCAGAATGATGTGAAATATTTTTATATCCTCAGCTATATAGACACAGGGGGTATATATCATTTGATACCGCAAAAACGTGCCTCATTAAAACTCTAGGTGTCTTTGGACCAAATCCGTTTCAGGGCATTTGGAGTCGATCTAGGGGTATCCGTCTGTCTGTCTAGGCGGCTGGTGTGTACGATAATACCATATTATTAAAAACAATTTTTACATCATAATTTTATTTTCAAACTTATATAGAGTTCGGAGATGAGATGTACCTCCCACACAAAAGTTCCAAATTTTCACAGAAAATAATTTACCGTATAGAACGAATGGATCATTCAATTTTTCGGCAAACTATGTAAATCCCAATATTTGTATAAGTGTTATGTCAGGTAGAAGATGGTCAATATAGGTCTACTCCATCATATACACCACAAACACAAATGGTCAAAATTTGGAATAATTATAACCCTTATAAAATGCGTAATAAGAATCCGATTATCTTCAAATTTCACGCAAATCAAATTTTTTTAAAATACAAGATCTGATGTGAAAAAGAGATATATCTTCCCCTCCTAGTCCTTTTGTGCCTTCGGAGTATACAAATTGGATGCGGACAATCTCATCAATGCACAGTGGTCGCTGCCATTGGCCAAAATTCAAAAAATGAAAAGCAGATATTTATTGTCAAATGTGTGTACATGAACTCTTAAGAGGTTAAGCTTTTTAGAAAACATAATAATCTTGGGTTCATTCTAACGGGACACTTCGAAAATAGCATCAAAAAAGAGAAAATGTAGTTACTTGCTTTTTTCAGTGGGATCAGTAAAATAAAGAGTAAAAATAGATCTGTATTACAAAATTAAATACATTTTAAAATGACAATTCTTTGCATAATTATTGAAAAGCAATGTATTCACTTATTTTTAGTGCAGTAATTTGTGTGTTTAGTAGTTGTGGATAATATAAACGATGTGAGTGTTCTGAGGTGCCTTTAAGATTAATTTTAAAAATAAAATTGGATTTCAGTTAAAGTTTTAATTGTTTTCCCCCCTGAATCCTCCAATGTGATTTTTTTCACGCCATTCGTAATGGTCCAAAGATTCTAGAAGTGCTAATTTAACTTTCAGATTTTTTCAGATTTGTATGTTATGCCCAATATACAGAAGTGACTTCGCTCCAATTTTGTCAGTTCTATGGTGCTGTTTTTGTTGTTTGGGATTGATAAGGATATAATTGAGGGGTGTTCAATGATGTTGCCTGCATTGTCTTCTGGGTATAATAATAATGTCCAAAAATTTAAGGCCTTTGCACTGGAAACGGCTAAAGAGTTAACAAATAGATATCCATGGCACTATCTTCCAGCCGCAGCAAATAAAATTTTAATACATATAAATTTGTCATTGTATCGATCGGAGAATTATAGGAAGTGGCCGTGGAGTCTAGAAACAAAGATATAAAAAAGTTTCGACTAAATCGTACCCGAAAAAATTATTAATCGTCTTCTTCTGAGCTCTGGCCCTTTTATAACGGGACAGCGAACGTTACCAATCAATAAAAAATCTATATTATTAAAATCTGCATTTGATTTACTTGAATAACACTGAAATTTATAAATATACATTAGTAACTTTCATTTAATTTTATATTGAATTGTTTATTTTGTTTACAAAAAAATTGTCTATTTTGTTTACAAAAAAATGGTCAAATTTGGAATTTTGATTTGTATAAAAAATACTTCTATTTTTGGAGGTACCTTTACAGGGGGATTTGTATAAAAAATACTTCTATTTATTTTGAAGGTGCCTTTACAGGGGGACTCTACCTGAAGGCGGGACGTTCCAAATAATTTTCAGTAAGACTATTTTTTAGCTCTATAGAACGTACAATGTCAAATAACAGAACAATCTAGTGTAGAAATGTGACAAAAATTGGGCAAATAACCCTTATTCGGGAGGTACGTTGTAAGGGGACCATGCCAAAACATGCATCGACCATATCCATTTTGTCACATTTTTTTTTATCCCATCAAGGTACCATAACCAAGGAATCATATTGATATCTGCACTGAAAGTATTTTTGGCCGCTGTTCCCATACAACCTCGACCACTGTGCAATGGTGATGGAGTCCATGTCGAGATGTTAGGTTTATTAGGAACGAACGTTATTTGCAAATTACCATTTCCATCTTTGAAATGTTCTAACACGACGTGCAGATGTCAGCATTTCCGTCTGTTTGAAACACCCTAACTATTAAAAGTGTCTGAAATTTGGATTATGATCACAATTGGTCTGCAAATTTTATGGAGTCGCCTTTTGGCCAGTTTAGTTGTTTTGATCTTTTTTATTATGGTTTCCAATTGACCCTCACCTCAACCACTTTTACCCATATTCACATTTTGATCCTAGTAACTATGTACAGATCAATCTTTTCATCAGCTAACAATTAATGGTTTTTGGTGACAGTGTCCTCTAATGTTGAAATGCATCTAATAATGAGGTTTTTACTGGGTAGTGTTAAAATTGGGACTTGATGGTAATTTTTTAACATTTAGAGGTTATTTTCAAATTAGGTATATATTTGTATTATGCATAAATTCCTCATTATTATTTTCCTCTTGTTACACTGTTAGTCTGCTGAATACTGATCAACATTTTCTTTATAGTCTACTTCAGTAATATTGACTTAAATTCCGAGTCCTAGTCACTACTGCATAATAGTTCACATAAGACAAGGCACACCCACTTTCTTGGTCTTAAAAAGACGTCTAATGAGACAATCCCCAAAAGAAATCAATGATATGCATAAATGTCATTGAAAGTGATGTTTTTTTTTATTTTCTTTTTTTTTCTAACAGATTTGCTGATCAATTTCAATCGAAAAAAATGTCACTGAATAAGTCCATCCAGCAAAAAATCTTAATCTTACCGCACACATATGTGGTATTTTGATCAAAACCAAGCCATCGATAGCAAATAAACCAAGCTTGACTGTGGCATAAACGCACTTCATTGCCTCACTACCGAAGCGTGGCTAGGATATTTTTGTCCAAGAAAAAAAGTGGGCGTGTGTGTTGGGATCAACTAAACGCTGGCTACTACTGTAATCTTTAAAACGCAGCACAAGACGATGAAATGCAAACCAGTCATCGTTATATTTATGTGTTACGTTAGCATTAATATGCTGCGTCCGCAACTGACAATTGTCATCAATAATGATTTGGGGAAGTGGTCGTGGATTTGGTTGTGGTCGTCGCCGATGTGGTTTATTAACCTCTGGTGATACAAGAGCAAACGAGAAAATCTAACTGACCATACGCCACACAGAAGTGGGTATGCAGGGTTATTGAATAGAAATATAAAAAGTTTAATAAAGTGTATACCAATTCTGTGTAGGGTGGTCTTTTTAAGGATAAATACATAATCGATTCATGTTGGAAATAACTCCCATATATCTTCGACCGATAAGCTCTTGGAGTTTGGTGAAAATCGGTTCAGATATCGCCATAGGTCTAATTTTAATGTTCAAAAATATTGAGTCAGATGAGATAGAGGTTTTTCTAACACAAAGTTTTTTATGTATCTGTATATACGTAGCATTCATTCCATACATATGGAATATATTAAAACCAGTAAGGAAACGTCAAAAGTCGAGTGGGGCTTACGCAACTGTACATAATTTGAAGAGCTCCGTAAGAAAAGAATATATGTCGAGATTATTTTTGGAATTAGGTCATATCACCTATCACCATTTGGCTTTACAGCAGTTATAATTTGGTTTCAGAGAGAACTAATATATGGAAGGCATTTCCAATTCTGAATCGATTTTCACATACTCGACGGAAACATTTTTATCTTTAATACCAAATATATATCGGAGCTATATTCAATAGACTTCGTCCTTGTGCCGAACAAATTTTGTTTGTGAAATTTCATCTCAATCGGATAATAAATGCGACCTGCATTTTGTCCATAAAAATACATGGACAGACGGAGGAAGTGACATGCATAAAACGACTCAGAAAGTGATTCTATGAATATCCTTAAAAGTAAGTATAGGTCTATCTTGCTTCCTTCTCACAATAAATGCACTTATGTCTTTGTTCATTTGTTTGTAATAGTGAGGAGGAAGCGAGATAGACCCATACTTACTTTTGAGGATCTTCATGGAATAACTTTCTGAGTCGATTTATGCGTGTCAGTACCCTTAAAACTATAAAAATATTTTTGTGAAGGAGTGAATAATTTATCAACGCCCTGGTGGAACGACTGCAGCCAGAATCCTGACATTTTGCATGGGTTTTTGGTATTGAATCGATTAGTAAAACACTGCAATCTTAATTGTACCAATCTTGTGCACCAGTTCATAAACGTATAAGTGATTTCATAAATGTCATATCACTCATACGTAGAATTGTTCGATAAAGGGGGTACCGACATTTGGGGGCTATATTAAGACGTGGACCTTCATAGAAAATTTTCCGTCATAGGTTGTAGTACTATGTAGTGCTATACTAAAACTAAGACCTATATAGACAATTCCCTTCCATTTTTCAAATATCGGGAGGTACAGTTATACTGGGGGCATATGATATCGTGAACCTATATAGACAAAAATTTTTATGGGTAAAGTAGCCAGGAAGAACTTCTTCTATAGAATTTCAGACAATTCCATTGAAAAATGTGGTTAAAATCATTAAAATACGCAATATGGGGATATACGATATCGTGCGTGCAAAAGACAGATTGGTGGTAAATTTTAGCTTCCTATATTTATTCGTTTTGACATTAGCGTGAGTACAACAGATGGACAGGTTAACGGAAGGGCTAATTCGCCTTAGAATTTTACGCTGATCAAGAATATTTATACTTTGTTGGGTTATATACGATTATAATTTCTTTCTACTCAGGAATCTACAGGGTGAGATAAAAAACTGCAACAAAGTCAAACGTCATAATTTTTAAATTTTATTAAAGCATCAAAAGCATCAAATTTTAGAATGGGCTTAGTTTTGTTCGAATTTGTCACCTTTGCCACGAATTACGACCTTCAAACGGTCAATGAAACCGTTACACGCTGATCGAATGCTGTTCTGCGGTGGTTGAGGTGATAGTCACTTAGGTATTTTTTAGTGCCCAACGGATTGGTATCCGGAGATTTCGGTGGCCATTGTGCTCTAGAAATGAAGCAAGAAACCTCATTTACTACTGAGTGCTGTTGGAATGTCCAAGGTCTGTGGTCAAAATGTTTGCGTGCCCAAGGCTTTAATACACCCTCCAGAATATTTTCGCGATAATATTCGGCATTTACTCTGATGCCACGGTCGATTAATACGAGCGGAGAGCAACCATCGCCTGTTATGGCGGACCACACCATCATCATGGTCGGCGCCTGAGTTCTGGTGGCCAACCGAAAATGCACATTTTCAGCTGACCGCTTTGGCGAAAAACATATCGACACATTCCACCTCTTCGTCGACTATAAAGCCGCATTTGACAGCCCTATTCGCTCAGAGGTGTTTAAAGCCATGTCTGCGTTCGGCATTCCTGCAAAATTAATAAGGCTATGCAGGATAACTTTAACTGGCACAAGGTCAGCAGTTAGAGTCGGAAAGGACCTCTCGGAGCCCTTCAATACCGAACGAGGGTTCAGACAAGGTGACAGCCTCTCGTGTGACCTATTTAACATCCTGCTGGAAAAGGTCATACGAGATGCAAAGGTGAACAGAAATGGCACTCTGTACACCAAACAACACATGTTGCTCTCCTACGCCGATGACATCGACATAATGGGTCGAACATTGAGAGCGGTAACATCCACCTTTGAACGAATTGAAAAGGAGTCTGCCAAAGTGGGTCTGGCAGTAAATGGCGAGAAGACCAAGCTGATGGTATCAATGCGCAAGACGTCCAGTAGACTCGGACCAACTGTGGAACTTGAAAACTACAGCTTTGAGGTAGTTAGTGACTTTATCTACCTCGGTACCGCCATAAACAAAACAAATGACATCAGTTTTGAGATTCGGAGAAGGATAGTGTTGGCCAATAGATGCTACTATGGTCTATGTAAGCAGTTCAGAAACAAGGCCCCATCTCGCCAGACCAAACTCACACTCTACAAGACACTGATACTACCCGTGCTGTTGTATAGATCTGAAGCATGGGTACTTGCGCAAGCAGATGAGGCAGCGCTTGGAGTGTTTGAGAGAAAAATTCTCCGAAAGATCTACGGGCCGATCTGCATCGACGGTGAATATCGACGCCGAATGAACCACGAGCTATACCATCTATACTCGGACATCGACATAGTCAGACGTATCGAACTGCAGCGACTACGGTGGCTAGGTCATGTAGTGCGAATGGATGAGGATGCCCCAGCTCATAAGGTATATAAGAGCGAGCCTAGTGATGGTTCACGCAGAAGGGGAAGGCCAAGAATTAGATGGAGAGATCAAGTAGAAGACAACATATCGGAACACGGTCTTTCAAATTGGAAAAACTGCGCACAAGACCGACTATTGTAAACAGTATAATGAGTTGTCTGGAATAATTTTAACAGCTGTCGAACGAGTGGCTTAGAAACGACAGCAGTCTGAAGTTGGTTGCAGTTTTTTCATCTAACCTTGTATAACTATTTCTGAACAGATTTTTACCATATTTGATATACTTGCTTCTAGACTGGATTCGGTCGGATGTGCCAAAATTCATTTCATTTGGACTAATATTGGCCAATGGTGCACTAAAAAACACATATTCGATTGAAGATATATGTGGGAGCTATATATCAATCTGAACCCATATTTATAAAATTTGGCAGAGGTATTTCTGGGCTGTATCTGATATCTAATACCAAAAATCATTCTCGTGGAGTGAATATTGCGAATGAGAGGGACTTAAAGATTTAATTCGGATGAAACCTTTATACGAGAGCTATAATGATATCTGAACGGATTTTCACCCATTTCAATAGGGTTCGTCCTTGTGCCAAACAAATATTGTTTGGTTATAAAACGCTAAATTAACATCTTATTCCTTTTAGACTTTGAACTTTCCAATATTTCTAATAACACAACATCTTTTGAAAAGATGGTAGAGATAGGACCATTCCTACTGGTACCTTCCCCACACAGGGTTCAAGATTTAAAAAAAATCCTCCTCAAACAAATCGAAATAAGAATCCAACACTCTTCACACAAAAGTTTTTGCTAACACAAGATCTATTGTGAAGATAATGTATATCTGCGAACTCCTTCTGTTATCCACTCACAAAGGGTTACAATTTAAATGCTCATTTTGCAACTGCAATAGGGTGAACTCCATGTACGGTATATAAATTGTTTTTTTTTTTTATTTTATAGCATCATTCTCATGTGAGCAGTATGTACAGCCTGCCAGATCTATCTAATAATCTCGTTGAGGTGGAAAATTCCTCTTATATATTTGACCTCCCATATATGGATGCTACAGAATAAAATTTTTTTTTTTATTATTACAAACAATCTTCCCCTCAAAGTGTAACCCGCAAGCTATAAGTTGAAGAGAGGAGACTGAGGTCTCATCCCATTCTTCGACGGCGACGTAATTTTGAAAAAAAAAACTTTAAACGAGCACCCAATCTTCTTCGAAATTCCCACATCCCACTATAAATAAAGAAATAAATCAAGGTGATGGCATATATGCGGGAATGTCTTCAACTTCCTCTGGCACAAAATGTTAAACTTTCAAAAAAGTACAAATCTGGTAGAAAGTTTAAGTTAGTTCAAACATTGAGTGTTGTGACCTTGTTGTTTTCAAAATTTCGACCCCATATATTTTTGGAGAGAGTTCTCCGCTCATGATCATTATACTCCATACTCTGAAGAAATTTCCTAATTCGGTCCATAAATTAGCTATGTTTCTATAAAATGTTAAGTTTATTTAGTAACCCTTTAATACAACAAAGTTGTATGGATTTAAAAAAATACATATTTTAAACGTGGGCTGGAAAGCCGTAAATAAGTAGAAGTGTATACTTGACGATATAGACTGACCAGCGCCATTAGGAATTTTTAGAAGAAACCGACAAACACAACTACATAGAGACACATAGACAGACATAGCGACGCACAAACAAACCGACTTCAAAGCTATGTTAAAATGCGTGTTTTTCTTATTCTTATTTATTCACAAAAAAAATTGACGTTTTTCTTTTCCTCTGTGCAAATGTTTTCCTCGTCGTCGTTTTAATGGCTGGACCACCATTCGGAGTAACAGTTCAGTTAAAATTGAGCAATTGTCGAGACAAATTTTTTCCATTTTTTCGTCAAATTTTTTTAATGGATTTTAGTTCACCTTAGTTTAGTCGTCGTCGTCGTTGTCGTGGTTTGGGTTTGGGAGAATTTTTGGGTTTGATCGTCGTTGTAGTCTAGTTGCAACTGGCATCGCTGTGTTAGTTGTTGTTGTCGTCGTCCTCGTCTCTTGTCTTTTTATTTTCCTTCAAATCTTGTTTTAAATGATTTATAGCTTTATTCTGTATAAATTTATATGTTGATTTTAATCATTTGTAATCGAAAATCTTTGTATTTCTAGTCAATGCTCTCTGTAATGCGACACACACGTACGGACGACCATTGACTTGGCTTACAAATCAGATCGCACAAAAAGTGAAGAAAAAAAAAGACCTGAAAATGGTATCAATTGCATAAGGAGTTGTATTGGTTTTTTATGGAAATTGATCCTACAAGAATTGCCCGCTCAGAGTTGAGTTGCGGCCGCAGAGCACTGGGAGCCGCCGCAGCTGCCGCCATTGCGAACAACAAAAACGAAAAGCGATTAATGTCGCATTCCTGCTGACATGTTAAAATATCATTAAAATGGCATTAATTTAGTGTTTAATCAATTGGAAATATTTGACATTTTACATAAATGCAATCGTGTTGTCGTTTCGTTATTTATTTTTTCTTCTTCTCGATACAGTTTTTTCCGCCGTGTTGTTGCTCTTGATGTTGTTGTTGTTGTTGTGTTTTTGGCAAATAAATACACGAGATAACAAGATAAATCGTGGCTAGTACAACGAGTAGGGTTGGACAGGATCAAATGTACAAATAATCTAGATCACTTATCGTCATAGACTGCTGGTGGAACGGAAGAAAAAAAGTACGAATAAATAATCGAAGGGTTTTCAAAATTTGTTCTAATGGGGTCAAACTTCATTTACTAATATATTTTCAGTAGGCCACCACAGTTTCATTAAAATTAATGTGACATATCAGATCAGGAAGAGATGCTATACTCGTAGTAAGCATAGATTACCTTTGAAATATTTCATTTTGAAGAGAAATAAAATAGGGGAAATGTTTACATATCAGGAATATTGAATTTTTTCTGGTAAAAATTTTCCAAAATAAGGAAATCCTGAATACATTTGGATTAAGTAGGGTAAGGAAATTGATCTCTCTGGAAAAACCAAAAACAATATGAGTAAAATTGTGTACCGTCCACCATAAGATGGGGGTATCACTCTTTTCTGTCCCTGTCTTCCTAACAGCCTGTTTTTCTACCCACAATATTAACTTTGCCATTTTGTTGGTAATATTAGATGTTGACCCAATAAAGATTAAATGTTTCGGTCCGCCCTTCCTTTATACCCTACACCACATGGTGGTAAGGGTATCATGTCTTTGTGCATTTGTTTGTAACATGGAGAAAGAAGAGAAATAGACCCATAGTTATTTTTGATGATCATTTAGAATCATTTTCTGAGTCGATTTATGCATGTCAGTCCGTCCGTCTGTCCATGTATTCTTGTGAACAAATAATGTTTAGAAACCAATACCTGTACAAGTGGAGTGAATTTCGGGCCATACGTTTTCATTATGTGGAACTCGACTCCGATATACACTTATCTTGTATAATCTTTCTTATGATATCATGCACTCTATGGCAATATTAATTGGCTTAAAACGATAAAAAGTCTTCGTCAAATTTAGTGAAGATCGATTCAGAATTGGATATGCCTCCAGATTGAGATGAAAATTCATACAGGGTGAGATGAAGGAACTGCAACCAACTTCAGACTGCTGTCTAAGCCACTCGTCCGACAGCTGTTATAATGTTTACAACCCTACAAAAGTATCTTGGCGAGAATTTTCCAGAAAAAAAAAATATTCGTGATGGAATTCTAGCGTGATAGTGTGATTTCTTTATATTTGGCTGGAAAACCACAAGTGGCTATCGTTAGAGCACTTAAGAATTAAAATGTAAATAAATCATTTGTTTCTCGTAACATCGCTCGTTACCGTTATACTGGTAGCATAGCTCGACGTCAAGGCAGTGGACGATAGAAAAAGCAAGCAAAAATGGTTCGAAAAGTAAAGAAGCTACTTGATCGCAACCCGCGTCGCAATGGCCAAAAAATGGCTTGTGAGCAGAACATATCGCAATATTCCATTCGGCAAAACTTGGACTTTTCAACAGGACTCAGCACCATCGCACTCAGCACGCGCCACCCAAGAATGGTTACAAAATGCGGTTCCCCGCCTAATTTCCAGCCACCAAAGTCCACCAAAATCCCCGGATACCAATCCGTTGGACTATTGTGTCTGGAGTATTTTGAAAAGCAAGGTTGGCACTAAAAATACCGAAGTGTCGGTCATCTCAAGCAAGCGCTTCGCCGGGAATGGGCCAAAATACCGCAGAGCAACATTCGTGCAGCTTGTGAAGGTTTCATTGGCCATTTGAAGGCCATAATTCGTGCCAAAGGTGACCAATTCGAACAAATCTAAACTTGTACTAATATTTGATGCTATTTCCGACATTTTTTGCATTCATTCAATAAAATTAAAAAAAAAAAATTAAAAATGATGGCGTTTGACTTTGTTGCAGTTTTTTTATCTCAGCCTATATATTATAGACAAATGCACATAGTTCATTCAAACCATACACACACATGCGTTTGACAAATTTCCGCGAAATTTTATCGATATCGAACTTTGTATATGATCAAACTCTTTTCTTTATGGCTACAGAGGGTATGTATCATTTGATTCGGCCTAAACGTGCCTCATCGAAATAACGGTTTTAGACCTTCGACCTCTTTAGACCAAATCCGTTTCCAGACATTTGGGGTCAATCTAGTGATGTATATCTGTCTCTGTCTGGCTGGTTCGAACGATAACCCTCGAAGGTTGAACCCGATTTGATCCAAACTTGGTACATCTTAATTTTCTTATCAAACTTCCACTTCATCCGCTACCTCCCCACAAAAAGTCAAAATTTTCAATGAAAGAATTTACTTCATAGAAAGAAAATTCGATTTTGTGTAAACTTTTCAGTGCTAGGTCAGATGCTAAAATGGGCAGTATCGGCCCACTCCAATTATAACTCTTATAATATGTAAAATAAGAGTCCGAATGCGAATATTTTTATTAACACAAGATCAGCTATGAAGAGGGGATACATCAGTGCATTCCTACGGATACCTCCCCCACAGAGTGTCAAAATTTGGAATTTCTTTCAAACTCGGTTCATCTCCATATTTCTATTAACACAGGATGAAGATAGAATATGTCGGACCACTCCTTCCGGGTTAAATTCTTAAACAATTATATATCTTATAGAATGCGAAATCTTATAGAATAGGCATAAGATTTTCTTCAAATTTCACATTATTTTCCAGTTCCGGTGTGAAAATAATAGATATCGGCGTTTCCATTGGCACCTCTCCCACAAAGGTTAACAATTTCCGAAACTTATATCTCTCATAACGTGCAAAACGTGTGCAAAACCGACTGACTTTTTAAGTTGCAACGATAAAATAATAAGTACATATTGGCACTTCTCTATCTTTACTAGCAACTTCCCATAACAGCGTGTGTACAACAACTGATGTATCATAGTAACACATACCTACAAGGTGAGATAAAAAAGCCTGACCATTTTACAACAACAAAAACTACAACAAAGAATGTCGGAAAAAGCATCAAATTTTAAAATAAGTTTAGATTTGTTCAAATTGGTCACGAATTATCGCCTTCAAACGGCCAATGAAACCAACACACGGTGCCCGAAGGTTGCTCTATGGTATTTTAGCCCATTCCCGGCGAAGTGCTTGCTTGAGGTGATCGACAATTTGGTATTTTTTAGTGCCAACCTTGCTTTCCAAAATATTCCAGAAACAACCTTCCAAAATATTCCAACGGATTGGTATCCGGAGATTTTGGTGGCTGGAAATGAAGCAAGGAACCTCATTTTCTAACCATTCTTGGGTGCCACCTGATAAGTTCGATGGTGCTGAGTCCTGTTGGAATGTCCAAGGTCTGCGGTAAAAATGTTTGCGTGCCCAAGGCTTTAATACACCCTCCAGAATATTTTCTCGATAATATTCGGCATTTATTCTTATGCCACGGACGATTAATACGAGCGGAGAGCGACCATCGGCTGTTATGGCGGCCCAAACCATCACCATGGCCGGCGCTTGAGTTATGCCGGCCAACCGAAGTTACACATTTTCGGCTGACCTCTTTGACAAGAAAACACGATCATTTTGTTTGTTTACCAACAGCTGGACAAGGAATGTTTTCTCATCGGAGTAAACCAAATTCGGAAGTTGACCACTTTCGGCCAAGCAAAGCAACTCTTTAGCTCTTTTGAGTCTATTTTCTTTCTGCTGCGGAGTAAGTTCTTCCACTTTTTTGAATTTCAATGGCTTTGCCCAGAGCTCTTTTTTCAATATTTTTAAAATGGTTTTGATCAAGTCGCTTCTTTACTTTTCTAACTATTTCTGCTGAAGTTGCTGTTCCGTCCGTCCACTTACTGGACGTCGGGCTGCGCTACCAGTATCACGGTAACGAGCGATGATAGGAGACACAAAAGATTTATTCACATTTGAATGCTGGAGTGCTCTAAAGATAGCCACTAGTGGTTTTCCAACCAAATATAAAGAAATTACACTATCACGCTTGAATTCCATCACGAATAAATGTTCTTCTGGAAAATTCTCACACATAATTCTCTCAATATAATGAGCTGTCACTGGAATAATTTTAATAGCTGTCGGACGAGAGGTTTAGAAATGACAGTTGGTTGCAGTTTTTTCATCTCACCCTGTATATACATTCAGATCACTAGCTCTCCTTCTTGTTTCTCCTCCATTTTTATTTCTTTAATCTAATTACAGCACATTTAGCACACCTCATTGCTGTCACTACCCTTTATTACGACTTCCCAAAAAAACTTCTATCAACATTTTGTAATAATAGTTTTGATGTATGACATTGCGGGTCAATGTCTGGTAGCATTAATGGCAGATAATGATATTTTATATTTTCGGAGGCACAACTAGTTGCCAGCGAGATCCAGCTCAATTAAAAGAACTTATATAATAGTAACAATTTTTAAAACTACAGTTGTTAATCAGCTGATCTACTTAACCTACTTACAGGTGGTCAATACTAGGGTTGTTCGCATGCACCAATTTATCGTTACATTACACTGCTAATATTTAGTTCAATTTAGTACTTTCGTGTTCTACTAGCGTGATTTTCTAAAACAGTGTTTATTACATTATTTAGTTTGTCATAGGAAAACCCAATACCTTAACATAAATATTGAAGCACTTACTGATAGCTCAAAGTTACTTGTGCAGCGTTTTCGTATCCTTCTCGAATCCGAAAATCCTCTCTATTTAAAGGACTTCGTGCTCACTTCTTTTTACACGAAAATATTTACAAATTCCGCCAAAAATCTAAAAAAAAATTCAAGCAAAGTCAAACAACCTTGAAATCAGCTTTTCAACTCTTTTTTATTTGTAACAAAATTCTTACAACAAAATAAGACATTTTTATTTTAAAAACAGAAAAAAAATTAGTCATACTATAATGGACAATATAATTCTCTGCATAGATGACATGGTCAATAGCGCCATTTATCTCTCCATCAATCCATCCGTCCATAATCGAGCTGAACGAATGTTTGATTCAGGTGGTGTGGCGCATATAAAATGCATTTGCAGCGTGTCAAAAAGTGGTCGATTGTTCATAATTATTATAATTGCTTAATTGTTGGTTAACAACAATAACAATACGAGTACAACAATCATAACACAGCAACAATAAACATGGTAACAGCAACAATGTTTTATGAGAAAAGCAAATACTAAAACAATAGTTGGTTGCTTTGTTCGGTCAGTAAGTCATTCATTCTGTTCAGCTGTCCGGCAGCCAGTCAGTCATTCACTCATAAAAATAGCAAAATTATTTGGAAAAATAAATTCATTTAAAGACCGGCCACCGAGGTGTAAGCCTGGCAACAATCAACTGCAATCTACATGGACTGGGCGTTTTTTTCATCTTTTGTGGCTGGCTAACATAATACGACTAAGAAATGTTATAAAGCGCGTAATTTTTACGATTTCTTTTCGGTTTCGCTGTCAAATTCTGTTCCGCACTTACAAAAAGACGTTTGGGTTTTTTCTTCAGGAAAAATAAACATAGCTAATTACAAAGCTGACAAGTGTGCTTGGTAGCTTTCTGTATGACTGGCTTCTTTTATTACATGTTCTTAGTAAGTTGACACAATGGAATACTCACGGAAACCAACCAAAAAATTGGAATCACCAAAATCGAAAATTCTGCTTAGTCGCGCAACCATTGAGCCAAAAATGAGTTTCATCGCTGAATTTTCTTAATAACAATAAATTTTTTTATAATAAAATGCAATAATTTACAATCGTTATTCGTTTATAAAGCCATTCATTGTTAAATTATAGACCAATCTAAAACTGTTTGACAGTGAAACATAACACGTGTTTGAGCTGTTTAAACCAGTATTGACATGAGGAAAATGGCTAAAACCACCCTTTATAATGGCTGTACCAAAAATTGGAATGAATTTACCTATTTGTTAAACAAAAAATTCTTGAAATAATCCCAAGTTCTCGACAAAATCCCGAAGGTTAAAATTAAATGCTGCGAAGTATATCTCAAAATATTGGGGTCCCTTTGTATTTGGCCGAGGCTATATAAATACTTTAATCAATATAATAACCCTTAACCAAATACTACTACTATCAAATCCACTGAACTTGCTATATTGTAGCAAATTCGAAAAAGTGCCTAGAAAATAAAACATCTTTTTTTTAGATCAAAGTTATCAAAATTAGTGATATTTCAAATGGTAAGGCAAGTATAATTAATGTTTTAGAGACTCAATATGAAATTTGATTCAAAATATTTCTTTGACACTTTCTCAAAATTTTAAGTATTAAAGAAGATTCTGGCTTGAAGAAAAAATTTTTTATATTAAGATATAGTCAGTAAGAAAGTTAACTATAAGATACCCTACACTACCATGGTAGATGGAAATTATTGGGAATGTATGTGAAGTAGACCATACTATGAACTTTTTTATTTATTAATTTCAATTTTATTTATTTATTTTTTTTTTTTTTGAATAAGTATTTTGGCCTTAGAACAGCTATATATGGAAACAAAGAGAACTAATATATGGGAGGTATATCGAGCTCTGAATCTATTTCCACCATATTTGACGGAGACATTTGTACCTTACCTACCAAATAGGATCATATTAAACAAGTAACAACTAAAAAAGAAGCTGCCCGAATGTTGCTCTGCTTCATTTTGGCCCATTCCCGACAAAGTGCTTGCTTGAGGTGACCGACACTTTGGTATTTTTTAGTGCCAACCTTGCTTTCCAAAATACTCCAAACACAATAGTCCAACGGATTGGCATCCTGAGATTTTGGTGGCCATTGTGCGCTAGAAATGAAGCGAAACTTATTTTGTAAACATTCTTGGGTGGCGCTTGCTGAGTGCGATGCTGCTGAGTCCTGTTGGAATGTCCAAAATCTGCGACCAAAATATTTGCGTGCCCAAGGTTTTAGTACACCCTCCAGTATATTTTCGCGATAATATTCGCCATTTATTCTGATGCCACGGTCGATTAATATGAGCGGAGAGCGACCATCGTCTGGCGACCATGGCGCTTGAGTTATGGTGGCTAACCGACGGTTCACATTTTCTGCTGACCTCTTTGACAAGTAAACGCGATAATTTTGTTTGTTTACAAATTTCTGGACAACCAATGTTTTCTCATCGGAGAAAACCAAATTCAGCAGTTCACCACTTTCGGCCAAGCGAAGCAACTCTTTAGTTTAAGTCTATTTTCTTTCTGTTGCGGTATACGTTCTTACACTTTTTGGAATTTCAATGACTTTACCCCGAGGTCATTTTTCAATATTTTCCGAATGGAATATTATGTTCAGCTCACGAACCATTTTTCGGCCTCTGCAACACAGGTTCCGATCAAGTCGCTTCTTAACTTTTCGAACCGTTTCTGCTGATGTTGCTGTTTTCTTCCATCCACTTCCGCAAAAGATTTATTCACATTTAAATGCTGGAGTGCTCTAACGATAGGCACTTGTGGTTTTTTAGCCAAATATAAAGAAATCACACTATCACGCTTGAATTCCATCATGAATAACTTTTTTCACAAAAATGCTTTTGAACGCTTGTAAACAATATAATGAGCTGTAACGGAAATAATTTTAATAGCTGTCGGACGAGCGACTTAGAAATGACAGCAGTCTGAAATTGGTTGCAGTTTTTTCATCTCACCCTGTAATTAATTAAAAAAATTAATCAAAAATTTATTTAAGTAACCCCATATGTAATCGAAAACCAGTAAAGAAAGCCCTAAAGTCGGGCGGGGCCGATTTTATGATACACCACTTTGCTAATTTAGTTGAGCTCAATATAACAACTAAAAATTTTTATGGGAGAATTTAATCATACACCCTATGATTATAATTATAATTTAAAATTCAACGGACTAAATATGCCGAAGCATTTGTATCTTTTAAATTCGGACTTGTATTGCCAATTTGGTGCAAAATTAATTTGAAGTCAGATAAAAATATTTATGGGAGCTATATCCAAATCAGAACCGATCTCGATAAAATTTGACAAAGATATTTCTGAGCTGTATTTGATATATTTCCCCAAATATTGTTGTAACAGAGTGCATATTACGTCTGCGGAGGACTAAAGTAACAAATCGGATGAACAATATATATGGGAGCTATAGCTATATCTGAACCTATTTCGATCAAATTCAGGCCTAATTCGGTTGTATGTGCAAAATTCCATACTATTCGGGCTGATATTATACGTTTGGTGGACAAAAAAAGCAAATCGGACGAAGATATATATGGGAGCTATATCTAAATGTTTACCGATTATCTCCAATTTCAATAGGGTTCGTCCTTGGGCCAAACAAATGAAAATTTTACCTCAATCGGATAATAAATGCGACCTGCATTTTGTTCACAAGAATACATTGACAGATGGACGGACGGACAGACGGACTGACATGCATAAATTAACTCAGAAAGTGATTCTATGCAGATCATCAAAAGGAACTATGGGTCTATCTCGTTTCCTTTTGCCTGTTACAAACAAATGCACAAAGACATAATACCATGACCACCTTGTTGTGTAGGGTATAAAAATGCTGAAAGGCTTTTAGAACGTGCCTGAATCAAAGAAACCCCGGGACCTTGGTCCGCTGAAAATGTTAACCTACAATTTGTCGACCAACCCAAGGGTTAAGCGAAAAGTACTATGCCGTATCAGATCTCTATCCGCCGAGGTTGCACCACCACAGTTTTCGATAGGAAAAATTGTTAATGACATCCGCCGAAACGCTATGTCATCCAAAGCGTTGCGCCCAGACGGACTCTAATTGGTAATGGTGAAGAAACTGGATTCACTAGAAGTTGATTACCTGTCAACAATTCTCAACATGTCATTAACCACCCACATCATCCCCGAAGCCTGAAAAATGAGCCGGCTGATCCCGCTACTGAAGCCAGTCAAGGATGTTGGTAAATGCGAATTTTTTGTCTCCAATATCACGCGGGGAATATAAAAGTGACTTTCTATAGCCACACTCTTTACCACATGGTCTACGGAGGAGAGAACAGAGAAGATGGCGGGAATACATCTGGACAAAATGAAAAGTAGGAACATGGTTCTCAAGGCGCTAACAGTCAGCACTTGAGGTGCGAACAAGGAAACCTTGTTGACAACTTATAACGCAATAGGTCGGCCTGTGGTCAGTTGTGTGGACCCAGTGCGGTCTTCGAAGTGGAAGAATATCTAGGTCTAAAAGAGGCTGTCCTAAGAACTGCGACAGGGTACCTCCTCATGATACTAGTGAACCATCTACATAAGGTCATTCCCGTACGTCAGTTGCAGTGCCTTTTTGGATGTTATCGAGAGAGTCATCCAAACCATCACATGGTGGATAAAACTCCCCCACCCAGGCGTGTCACTAAGCTCATACTTGACCTAGATAGGGAGGTTCAACGTTATATGAGAGAGCTTCTAGATCAAGAAGCCAATCAGTCAGGTTTGAGCGGCATTCATACAGATGCCATCAACAATTACAGAATTAATGCCATCCTCGGAATCCACCCCCTCCACACAATACGTTGCACCTCTTTAATTGCCCTGCCCAACTTACCCCACTCATCTCACCTGCATTGAGTTGGAGAAATTATTGTAGTTTGACGACAATTCGATTAGTAATGCATGATATTAGAACATATCAACACAAAGCCTCAACATAGTTTTACAACTAAACGAGAATTGCATCGAACAAAAACCAAATGATCCCGCCATCCACAAGCCAGAATTAATAACTTCCTATGGCCAGAGTCAGAGATACACTCTAATCAGAGACAAACAATTTCACAGATCACAGGTTGCCACAGCAACAGCAACTGCAACTGCAACACACAATACACATTCATCACGTGCCACATTGATGATTGTTTGGAAAATTGTGTGTTATTTATGTCGACTCGGCGTTTTGTGTCGATTGCTGGTAAGTTCTTTCGAACAATGCTGTAATTCAAACATAAAAAGTCAATAATTAACCATGTCTTATTTGCAGGAAAATGCAAAGCAAAAAACAAGAACAACAACGACAGCAACAACAACGAACAAGCTGATCTACCATTATTTGCCACACTTTTGTCTTGTTAGGTCTCGGGCGTATGCACACACGCACGCACACACACACACATACAACCGCGTCAAGGTGGAGATTTTGGATCATTGTGACGAAAACTAAAACTAGCAGCGACTGACTGACTACCAGCTTGATTAACGAGTTTACTTTTCTAGTGGCAACATGCAGCAGCAGCCACAATATCCAGCGAATTTCTGCCGCCCCATAGAAATCTCAAGTGTATGCAGATTTTTTCGTTTTTGCAGTTTCTGAACATATAGACTTTATTTAATTAAGCTTCAAATATTTAATTTCCTGTTTATTAAACGAAATAAGCCATGAATTGTAGTTGCCATTTTTTTGTCGTTTCTTTTTCCAGCGGAGCGTCAAAAAATAATCGTTAATTGCTTTCAAAGTGAGTTTCATGAAAATTGAAATGTGCAGCGCAAAAAAAAAGAAACAGTTTCATATTTTAAAATGATTGACACTTATGGTTAACCGGGCCAAAAGGAAACATTAACTGCACAAATATACACATGTTAGTCTCTGTAGTGTATAGCAGGTTAGGTAGGATGCATAAAATGATATTTCGAGCAAAAAATTATTTTTTGTTGGGGGTGGTATGAAAATTTTTTCCAGAAAAAAGTGGGATACAGGCAAAATCGATGTCTAACGTTACCGAAAATTCGACGTAGCCTACTCAAATATTCTACTTCCCCACTAATGTTTTGTACGTCCGTATAACCAAAATACGACAGGCTCATATCTTAAAATCTACCAACTAATAACAGTGTAAAAATCGATAATTTTTAAAATTCAGCCAATTGTTATATAATCCAATTACAAACCTTAAATTTTTTTTGCAATATTTTATTTTCTACCTATTTTCAACATAAGAAGAATCCAATGCCAACTGTAAAATTTCGTACGTCCGATGTATTTGTTTAACTTTCATAAAAATACCTCTGTGGTGAAAATGTCGCTCGAGTACTTTGAATTTTAAGAGCGACCTAAATTTCCGATCGTATGACAAATATATGTTTTTATCTTATTTGACATACTTGATTCAAGACTTACATGGGTAGACAGAGAGACAGACGGACGTGATTTTAGGGAGAAACTAGGTGTCAGGTTTCAAGAAAATACACAATGCACATAATACTGTGTACCAGCAGGTGGTGTAGGGAAAAACAAAAAAAAAAACAGTAAAGAAAGTCCTAAAGTCGGGCGGGGCCAATTTTATGATACCCTACACCACTTTGCTAATTTAGTTGAGCTCCACTTAATAATTAAAAGTTTTTATGGGAGAATTCAATCATACACCCTATGATTATAATTATAATTTAAAATTCAAAGGACTAAATATGCCGAAGCATTTGTATCTTTTAAATTCGGACTTGTATTGCCAATTTGGTGCGAAATTAATTTGAAATCGGATAAAAATATATATAGGAACTATATCCAAATCTGAACCGATCTCGATAAAATTTGGCAAAGATATTTCTGAGCTGTATTTGATATATTTCCCTGAATATCGTTGTTACGGAGTGCATATTACGGCTGTGGGTAACAAATACAATAAATCGGATGAACAATATATATGGTAGATATAACTATATCTGAACCGATCTTCACCAAATTTGGCATACTACCTTCTAGCATACTACATTCGGTCGTATGTGCCAAATTCCATACCATTTGGACAAATATTAGACGTTTGGTGCACAATAAATGGTAAATCGGACGCAGTTATAAATGGGAGCTATATCCAAATCTGTACCGATCTCGATAAAATTTAGCAAAGGTATTTCTGAGCTGTATTTTATATATTTCCCCAAATATTGTTGTTACAGAGTGCATATTACGGCTGCGGAGGACAAAAATAACAAATCGGATGAACAATATATGTGGGAGCTATAGCTATATCTGAACCGATTTCCATCAAATTTGGCATACTTATTTTCAGGCCTAAATTGGTTACTTGTGCAAAATTCCATACTATTCGGGCTAATATTACACGTTTGGTGCACAATAAAAGGCAAATCGGACGAAGATATATATGGGAGCTATATCTAAATTTTTACCGATTATCTCTAATTTCAATAGGGTTCGTCCTTGGGCCAAACAAATGTTGTTTGCAAAATTTCATTTCAATCGGATAATAAATGCGACCTGCATTTTGTTCACAAGAATACATGGACAGACGGACGGACGGACAGACGGACTGACATGCATAAATCAACTCAGAAAGTGATTCTATGCAGATCATCAAAAGGAACTATGGGTCTATCTCGTTTCCTTTTGCCTGTTACAAACAAATGCACAAAGACATAATACCCTGACCACCTTGTGGTGTAGGGTATAAAAAGTTGTTCGTTTATAGGCTGTAGTATCGATTACGAACTTTATATACCAAATTTGAAACAATTCCGGGGAATGATGTAGCTAAAATCATCAAAGTACCGAATATTGGGAGGTACAGTTATATAGGGGGCTATACAAAGACGTGGACCTGCATAGGCAGCAGTATCCCTTACGAACTTCAAATACCAAATTTGATTTTTTTTGCCGCTAAAATCATCAAGATACCGAAAAATGCCGTTACATTAGGGCCATACGTAGACCTGCACCGACAATTTTCTGTAATAGGCTGTAGAATCCAATACGAATTTCAACTACCAAATTTGAAACAATTCCGGTGAATAATGTCGCTAAAACATAAAAATACCAAATATCGGGAGGTACCGTTATATGGGGGCTATACGAAGACGTAGACCTGCACAGACAATTTTCTGTAATAGGCTGTAGAATCCAATACGAACTTCAAATACTAAATTTGAAACAATTCCGGTGAATAATGTCGCTAAAATCATAAAAATACCAAATATCAGGAGGTACCGTAATATGGGGGCTATACAAAAACGTGGACCAACATGGCCCATTCTCACTTCCGAAAGTCCTGCAGACATAATATACATTTGAGTAATATTTTATCAACATACTTCATTTCGATGAGAAACTAGAATGATTTCCACAGACGGACGGACATTCCTAAATCGACATAGAATGTTATGCTGATCAAATTATGTAGATGTACTTTCTGGGGTCTGAAATGTATATTTCCAGGTGTTACAAACGGAATGATAAACTTAATATAACCTCCATACTATGGTGGAGGGTATAAAAAACAAGCAAGAAAGTTCAGTTAGTTTTGCCGACAGATGTTTACCCTCACCCAATGTTCGATTATTTTAAGATATTTTGACTTCTCGTATGAATTTCCAAACTCTTGACCCTGGAGTGAGTTTGGAAATAATGCGTCAATATTGTCCATTTTGTATCGAACCTAAATAAATATGATATAAATATTATTATATATATAAGAAAATCGAATCGAATTTATGGGAAATCATAAATTCCATATTCATCTCAGGATTCTGGATGAGAGACACATATTTAGATATACAAACTTGTAAAGAATCGCTGAGTTGTTTGAACCCTATGTGGGACAGGTATCATTATCCTTTCTCTTTCTGTGCAAAAAATATATATTTTGAAAATTTTGACCTTTTGGGGGGGACCGATATTGTCCATCTTGACACCAGACCTTGGGTTAATACAAATATTGGAATGTGTGAAATTTGGACTCTTACATCACATTTATGAGAGTTGTAATCATTCAAAATTTTGACCATTTGTGGGAGAGCTACTAGATGGAGTGGACCGACACATTTTAACACCTGACCTAGCACTGATGCAAATATTAGGATTTGCAAAGTTGGAGCAAAATCGGATTTTCCTTTCTCTTTCTGTACAAAAAATATATATTTTTTGAAAATTTCGACCTTTTGTGGGGAAGGAGTGGACCGATATTGCCCATCTCCGAACTCGATCTAAGTTTGAAAAAAATATTACAATGTACCCAGTTTTGACTAAATCGGATACTCCCTTCGAGAGTTATCGTGCGCACCAGCCAGACAGTCAGACGGACGGGCATCGCTAGATCGACTCCAAATGTTCTGACTAGTGAAGAGCTTGGCATTACTGTACTTCGACAAAAAAAAATAGAGTCACACCAGGAGACCAAAGGTAATACTCATCCAAAAATTCAGGTGAGGTCTAGCAAAAAGCAGGGAATTAATCCAGCGATATCCATCTCCAGCGGCAAGGCACCATGAAGTACCTGTATCTGTACCTACCAGCATCCGTGTCAGCCACGAAGTCTTCGTAAAATATTGTAAAAAGTCTATTTTCCGGAGTCCTTCTCTGATAACGGATAGGGAAATAGTATAAATCAAAATTAATTTTAAAGTAGTGCGAAGGTTGGAAAAGCATCACCCACAATTAACAAAGAATTATCTCGATAACGATTCTCTTATTCTCCATTTCACTAACCTCGCGAAGGAGATCAGCCCTCCTGTGTGCAATCCTTCCAATGAGGGTTCGGTGGCTGTCAACAGTATCCCGGCTGATGGAAAGACAATTCCCATTGCCATACTAATAGAGGAATCAAGCGCTGCCCACAGGAGGCTAGGACTCCAGCAAAAAATACCGAAGCCCCAAATGAAACAAATTTGTAGCATTAAGAATGGGACTAGATTGACCTACAGAACCACTTCCTTGGCTTACTTCCCCAGTCGATTTATACTTATTTGCATATCTATATTAAGAACTTCGAAATACAGATTTGGAAAAAACTGCCAAATTCAGTTATGTTTGATTCCAATGCTTATTTTGAACCCGATTCTTCAAGATATAAAAAGCCACCAATAAGAAATAATATTTCTAGCGAGGTTTTAAAATTATTTAATTTAAGTTTACAATTGATCTTCAAATGCTGAAGGAAATTAGTTATTCTGAACTGGAATCATGTTGATGTATGATCATCCTCACAGGACGGGAATATGCCTTTACTGAGGTCATAAAACCATTAGTTTCAGTCCTAACAATTAGGAACTTTTCAGTTGCTACGACAAATAATGTTTCAAAATGTTGATTCTGTTAACAACTCCTCCATTCGACGACTGCTGGCTTCTGAATTATGCCTATATTTGTCCTAGTTCCCCTATGCTAAGAGATTCCACAGGTTATCTGTAGCCACTGCGCGGTATTTAGTATCATTGTTTTGCATTTTATCGTGACATACAGCTTTACATGTAGCATACCCAAGTTTATTCTACACCGCTAAAAAAGTTGCAATTGTTCAAAATTAAATTACTATTAACACCCTAATATTCGTTGACATACCACTTAACATATAATTTAAACAATGAACAAAAAAAAAAATAAAACGCATGTTTATTTGGCCAACGCTTATAATGCAAATATGTTTTTTTTTTTTTAATTTTTGGATTTTTTGTTGCGTGTCATTATAAACTCATTTTTAATTGCTTTTAATTACTGATAAACAACAGACTAAACTTGCTTTATTGCGTGTTACGGCCTTTATGCAATATCATATAAGTATATGAATTTTTTGATAGGAATTCACAAGTGTCATAGGCGTTAAACATCTAAAAAATATAAAAAACATCGAACTTGGGCCTAATGAAAGCAATTAACATTCTATTACAAGGGTAGAACTATTGCAAAATTTTGTGAGTGTATGCTTGTGGCGAACCAGAAGCAATATTGAGTATGGGTGGTGGTAGACAGTTCTAATAAGTGCTTAATATCAGTAAAGCCAATGAGTAAATTGGTTTGAAAAGAAAATTTGTGACAAAACTCGAAGTACTACAAGGATAAATAAAGTGAGAACAAACAACATCAACCCCATAATGACATCTGGAGATTATATGTCAATAAAATTTATTAAGAAATTCATCAAAAATAGTAATGGAGGAACGTATCAAACTTTTTGAGGTGCATGAACATAGTTTTGCATTATTATTGTGATGTATTTAAATATTATTGTTCCTGATGATATCTTCCGTCAAAGGACGAAATATTGAAAATAATAAATAAAAAAAAAAAAAAAAAAACAATAAGACCTCGATCCAAATTTAATTTAACTTATATTTGAAATAATTTAAAATTATGGTCGAATTTAATAACTAAAAACCAGAAAAAGCCTGCAGAATATTAAATACATTGTATAAAGCAGGAGAATGCCAACTCAAATTTCGAACCCAGCAGTGTCGTTTGTTGTTAATTCGGACATCTTCCAGAAGTAACCTTAAATTAGTTTCTTTTTGTGATTTCTTAAAACTTCCTGAAATTCTATTTTTTATTTTTTTTAAGGAGAGGATGTATCGGTCCACTTCTCCTTTTTGCTTACCTATCAATGGTCAATAATTTGAGAGAGTCCATAACGAAGTCTACACTCGATATGTCGAAACATTTATATCAAATTCAGATTTCCTCAAAAAAGTTTACATTTTTATACCCTTCATCAACATATAATGGATGATATATTAATTATAATTCCGTCGATTTAATCATTTCCGTCTACACATCTGCTGGAATCACAATGGAGCTCGCACTGTCAAAGATAGAGTTTCAAAAGTTTTGCGCAGCATTTACATTAGGGTGTTTGGCATTGATAATAGATTCCACGATTCTATGTTTGCATGATTTCCAGATTTTCGGCATTTTTAGGGTTTCTGGCCCAATTCGTAACCGCATCAGTTGTGATTTGTCATTTCGGGTTCCTTGTGTTCCCATATAATGGAACTTCCAAATTTTAGGAATATTGAGCATAGTCGGTCTGGCCACAAATCAAGTGGATGGTATTTTAAAAAGAGTTTCTCAGCTATATCCAAAATTTATTATACCTCCCACCATACAATGGGAGGATATTAAATTTGTCATTCCGTTTGTAACACCTCAAAATATTCGTTGGAGAAAGTACACATATTCCCGATCAGAATAAGACGATTTAGCGGTGTAAGTCCAACTGTGTGTCTCTCTCTTTGTTGAAATTACTGCAGAGTCCACATTATTTAACCTAGAGCTTTAAAATTTGACACAAAGGTTTATTCGTATGGAAAATGGGCTATATTGGACCACATTTAGGTATAGCTTTTATATAACACTACGTCCAGATTTTTCGGTATTTTGTAGGTTCCTGTCATAATTTCCAACCAAATCAGCTGAAACTTTACATTTGGGGTTCGGGTAGCACTAGTCTCTCCTCGCTAAAAACTTTTCGTTTCAGGTCCACCAATTGGTATAAGCCCCCCTCCCCCTCCGATCCCTACCTATTTTCGGTATTTTCAATACAACGATAAATCTAGATTTTCGGTATTTTGAAGGTTTCTACCACAATTTTCAACCAAATTAGATGATAATGTTAGTTTTGCTATTTGCGTTATGATACGAGTTCTCGATCACCTACTCCTCATACACGTCTTGAACACCTGTGAACCGAACGCTATTCACAAGAGTTCCCGATTATAACCCGAACAGCGACATCATCTTCAATCTGAACTTGTTCATCGCAAGACTCGGATACCCGGCTTCCATTTATCAGAGTTGTCGATTGTCTTTCAATCGTCTACAACTCGAACGTCATTATCATCCTACCCGAACACCCGACGTTCGTTCATCAGAGTTACCGACTATCTTTAAATAATTAACGGACACCGAAGTCCATTCATCGCAGTTCCCAATCATCTAATAATCGTCTACAATCCGAATTAAATTATGACCATCCCCGGGCAGCCGCCATCCATTTATCACAGTTGCCGATTATCTTCCAATCGTCAACAACCCGAAGATCATCATCGTAATCCTCGGACACGCGGAGACCAATCATCAGAGTCACCGATTATCTTCAAATCGTCTGCAACCCGAACGTCATTATCACCGTTCCCTAACAGCAGATGTTCGTTAATCAGATTTCTGCATATCGTCTATAACCCGAACTTCATCCCCAAAGACTTATATATACACCTTTTTCAGATGTAATTCGAAACATTTTAATTGTAATTTGAGATTTCTCATTGAATTCGAAAATTCGAATAATTTCATTTGTATTCCAATTGTAATTTGTGTTATTTCAGTTGTAATTCGAGAATTCCAATTGTAGTTCCACTTATTTCATTCGTAATTTATATTATTCCAATTGTAATTCGAATTATTTCATTTGTAATTGGAATTTTTTCTGATTGTAATTCGAATAAC